>NC_044993.1:10953966-11263466 GCF_008728515.1 Papio anubis
CTCGTGATCCGCCCGTCTCGGCCTCCCCAAGTGCTGGGATTACAGGCTTGAGCCACCGCGCCCGGCCTCAGATGGAATCTTAAGAGAAAGCCCCTCTATGATGCCATCTCAGCTTGACCTTCCTGATCATTCTCTGCGGAGTGTCCCAGCTGTGCTGCAAATGGGTGACAGCTGTGCCAAAATATCGATGCCCCTCAAGGTTTTGGATCCTACAAGTGCCAGCCCTGAGCAGCCTCATCCACATCACTCAGTTGTGCTGAATAAATCACCTGTGTATGCTCCAGTGTGAAAGAGTGGGCACGTGCTTCTTGCACTATTATGCTTACTTCCTTGACAGCACTTTCTACAGTCTAAAATTAACCTTTGGCTTTAAAAAACTAAATTATTTGTCTATATTTTCTGCTTCAACCAGGAGACTGAAGGTTGGCAAAATCTGGCCCTCCTCTTGTTTTTGTAAATAAAGTTTTATTGGCACACAGCCGTAGCCACTCATTATGTAACAGCCATGGCTGCTTTTGAGTTACACTGGCCGAATTGAATAGTTATGACGGTGACTGTGTGGGTCACAAAGTCTAAAATATTTGCTATCTAGCCCTTTGCAGAAACAGTCTGCTGACCACTGCACTAAAGTATAAACTGTCAGAGGACAGAAAACTTGTCACTTTTGTATCTTGGGTATCTAGCACAGTGCCTGTCCCTCAGAGGTTCTCATTGTGTATTTGTCCAGGGAGTAGAGGAATCAGGACTCCAGCAGATGCCTGTGTTTAACTCCTATCTCTGTACCAAAGGCAGGGGTCCCTTACAGTTCTGGAGGTCAGTTTGGGGATGGAGGTAGAAATAGGCCATATTGCAGCTGAGCCCAGAACATCAGGGCAGCTACAATGCTGGTGACCACTGTGTGGCACTTGAATTTCTCAGAAAGGCAAGAGCGAGGCTCTTGCCTCCACTGGCAGCAGCCAGAGTGCTGGGTCTGCATCTGCTGCAGGCTAGACAATTTGAAAGTTTGAAGAAATAAGAACAACTCAAAGTTTAATTTACTCAAATAAGCAACTGATGCTTTAGAGTATAATTATCAGAGAAAAAGAAAAAAAACACAACACACTGTTTAGCATACGTTATGTTAATGGCAGGTTAGGATGGCCCACTGTGCATAATTTAGCCAAACAATTGATACCAAATTTTAATATATATATATGATTACTGCTACAGAAACGAAGCACCAAGACAAAGCACAGGAGAGCTCATAATAGGCACACGTGAACTCTGAAGCCCTAATTACATCACGGGGGAGGGTAAACAGTTGCTGCTGAACCAAGCAGAAAATGGGGGTAATTTGTAAACAGGTAGAGTGGCAGTCCAGGTGCACCGGCATGTGTGTGGGGCTGGAGGGCTGGGGCCCCTGGGCTTCCATCTGGGCTTCGCAAGGATGGAGAGGTTCAGGATCACTTTTCTCAGCTGAAAACACAACCTCTAAGCTCTACACAGGTCAGCCCCCTCCTGGCCTGCCCTCTAGTTCAAAAATAGAAAGTCGAAGGCTAGCTTTTTGAAGGAAGCTTCTCCATGCTCCATGAAATACAAAATGATTTTCCATGTCTGTGATCTGAGGCCCATTGCCCTGTGTCTTCCCCTGATATCCCGGAAGACGTGAGTCCCTGACATCTTAGGGAGCAGAGGGATGCCAGTCTATATCCACCTTGACCACAAGGGGTATTTTCAGGAGAGAATATAGTGAGTTCTCCTTCCTGCAACTCCTCTGTAGACAGGAGGTTTTGTGCTAGGTAATTGCTCAGGTATATTCTGGTTCCAAATACAGAGTCTGTGAATCTGAATCAATGAGGTATCAGATTTCTTTTTTTCCCTCATTTATGTAGGACTACAGATCTCCTCATGTCATGGTCCTACTGTGAGCCAGTCATCAGATTATAACCAAGTGTCACTGAGTACCTGGAATACAGCTGCCCTGTGATGTTACCTTCTATCTTCATCACCCAAAACAAACTGACAAGAAAAAAAAAAAAAAAAAAATCAGACAGTCTCAGGAGAAAGTCATGCAGTTCTGACCTCCAGAACTGTAAGGGAATTGATTTGTGTTATTTTATGCCACTGAATTTGTAGTAATCTGTTACAGCAGCCACAGGACACTGATACACATGGTTGCCCCAAGAGGGGGTTCAAGAGAGGATGCAGATATTAGTGCATTAACTGCATCATTTCTATCTGCCAGGCTTTCATAAACCTTGGTAGACCAGGTTGACATTACTCAGTCGATCAATCAATTAATCAATTAACCAATGGATCAATCTTCATCTGGTCTATTTCCGGCCTTGTCAAATTCATTAGCAAAACCACCATAAGCTTTTCAGCATTGCTACTTACGGGAATCTAAGAAAATACTCTAGACTATTCAGACTTGCTTCTCACCAAGTATTTGTGGCCTTTAAATAGACGGTGAATCCACAAGGGTAAGGGCGATTGGTGTCTTGTTCCCTCCCCATCCTCAATGCCTTGCATGTGTTTAATACTCAATAAATATTTATTGACTGAATAAAAGAATAAATGAACGAATAAATGAACACATATATGAATGGCTGGAATGGTGGCATGCTGGTTGAAAGGAGAAGCAATATTTGTGGATGCCAACGGCATCTGCAAATTACATGGCTTTGCAAATTTGTGATAAAAGGTCAGTGACTTTACTGTTTAAACCAGGGGGTCAGGTAGCTCAGGCTGGGGGTTACATTTAAATGGAAGGGAGATCATGACTTGTGAGTTGTTTAAGAATTTGAGTAACCCATCGTATTAGGAATATGGGAAGTACTAAAGGAAGAGAAAAGAAGGACTAGAAATGGAAGAAGAGTTGGACAGAAAGAGACATTTGTTGTAGTGCAGTCCTGGGGGACAAAGAGAGGAGGCTGCATTTGCCCACACACACCCAGTCCTGGATTTCTGTTTGAGAGAGAGAGGTGGGAGGTGAATGTCTGCAGGAAGAGTCTACCAGAGTCAGTTCAAAATCTCCTGCTGGGCTGAGCCAAGCTATGCTCAACATGGAGTCCTCCTGGTGAGACAGAAAGCTTTGTTTCTCTGTGTACTGGGGAGGAAATGGGAGAAACACTCCCTGTGGGGCTCTGTCACCCTCTTCCCACCATGTGAAGACACACAAGAAGAGCAGCCATCTACGAATCAGGAGCCCAGCCTTCACCAGACAGTGAACCTTCCAGTGCCTTAATCTTATATTTCCCAGTCTCCAGAACCATGTAAAATAACCGTGGTTAAGGCCACCCGGTCTGTGACAATTTCGTCTTAGCAGCCTGAACTGATAAAGACAACAGGATACAGGAAGGGAAGAACCAGAGAGAATTACTAATTTTTCTTGATCATCTACTATTTGCTGGTGCTACTATATCCCTGGTCTGAGAGCTTTACAGTTCAAGGCGAAAAAGAGAGTTAGACAAATGCAGAGAAAATGAACTAAATACCAGGATACATGATGACAATAATAACAGTGGCTACTTCTCTTGAGCAATGAACATGTGCTGAGCACCATCCTGCAAGGGAGGATTATTATCCCTACAATATAGAAAAGAAAACTGTGGCCGGGTGCAGTGGCTCATGCCTGTAATTCTAGCATTTTGGGAGGCCAAGGCAGGCAGATCACCTGAGGTCAGGAGCTCAAGACCAGCCTGCCCAACAGGGTGAAAGCCCGTATCTACTAAAAATACAAAAATTAGCCAGGCATGGTGGTGTGCACCTGTAGTCCCAGCTACTTGGGAGGCTGAGGCAGGAGAATCACTTGAACCCGGGAGGCAGAAGTTGCAGCGAGCTGAGATTGTGCCACTGCACTCCAGCCTGCGCAACAGAGCGAGACTCTGTCTCAAAAAAAAAAAAGAAAGAAAGAAAGTAAAACGAGGTCCAAAGAGATTACATGACTTGCCCACAGTTGCACAGTTAGTAAGTGCACACACACAACCCACAATGCAGTTAGTAAGTGACTAAGCCAAGATACAAAATTCAGCTGCCTCTGCCTCCAAGCCGGTCCTTTTCATTGATAGATGATGTGCGTCAGATTGTTCTGAGGCTTTAAATTCTGCCTCCATATCCTATTGGGAAATTGAGACTAGGAATGGAGAAATTTCTCATGCAAGTAAGGGAAACTAACAGCATAGCCTCTCTTTCTGGAGAGGTCAGCTGGCAACTTTGCCCATTTCCTGAGAGGATCCTCTCACCCACGCAGATCATGATGTACATCTCTCTGGAGCCAGGCCACACTCCAAGCTACAAGCTGGACAATTGGGCCGATCCTTGCCAATTAAAATGCAACTCCAGCCTGCTTTCCATGTAGGTCAAATGTCCCATGAGCTATCAGTGAATCCCAGAGGCTGCATATTTAATTCCGTACCCTTAGAAAGCTGTTGCTGAAATGAGGTATATCCAACACGTAAGAACTGGGTTCTAATGCATAATTTGAGGAAAAGATTTAATTTAACATTTGTAAAGGTTAATACGAAAGAGTTTATGAAAGAATAAATGGATGAATGAGTGCCTAAAATTTGAGGCAAAATCTAACATTCGGAGAGATTGACAGGAGTAGAGCTCATCTTTCCAGAGAACTTAGCATCTTCCAGAACTTGTTGATGCTGATTTTAACATCTACCCTGTGTTGAGCAGTTATTATGTATGTAAATCTTTATGCACATTATCTTGTTGATTATTGTAGCAACTCTATGAAATGAACACTAGCATTAGCCTCATTCTACACAGGGTAGAGTGGGGGGCTCAATGAAGCTGAGTGACTTTACAGGGTCACAGAGGTGGTAAGTGGCAGCACTGAGGCTTGAGGTGGGACTTTAAGATCCACAGTCTTCAGCATTCCCTGTCACTGCCTCCCGTTCCCTTCTTCAACATCAGTCCCCTCTACAATATTCCTGCTGACAGACCATATATTAGGCCATTCTTGCATTGCTATAAAGAATTACCTGAGACTGGGTAATTTATAAAGAAAAGAGGTTTTATTGGCTCACAGTTCCACAGGCTGTACAGGAAGCATGATGCTGGCAGCTGCCTGGCTTCTAGGGAAGCCTCAAGAGGCTTACAATCATGGCGCAAGGAGAAGTGGGAGCAGGCACATCATGTGGCCAGGGCAGGAGCAAGAGACAGGGTGGAGGGCGTGTGCCACACACTTTTAAATGACCAGTTCCCCCAAGAACTCACTCACTATTGTGAGGACAGTACCAAGAGAATGGTGCTAAACCATTCATGAGAAATCCACCCCCATGATCCAATCACCTCCCACCATGCCTCACCTGCAATGCTAGAGATTACCTTTTGACATGAGATTTGGGCAGGGATAACATCTAAGCCATATCAGACCACCAGCTGGAACTTCAGTACTTTCAACGACAGATTTTCATGATAACTTTCCTTCTCCCTTAAGAGTGTTTGTTGCATGCCTACATTGTGGGCCTGAAGACTCTTCCCTGAACACAGTGGACATTTCCTCTTTGGGATTCCCAGTACCTGTTCCTTTTCTTTTGCTTATATTTTACTCTCCCTTTGGGAGCTGCACCTCACTGTGACTCTCAGGTCACTGGGTTTGGGCAGGGCTGAAGCCTCCTCCTGGTTCTAGGAGAGAGCACATAACACAGGCCTCCTCAATGAGAATTTCATTGTCCCTGGCCACAATGACCTAACCACAGAAGACAAGTGACCAGAATGGTCCGAGCAGAGGGAATGAGGGGCAGCCCTGGACTTTTGCTAAAACTACTGGCCATGTAGGCCAGAGGTACTCCGCTTCCAGAGCTTGCTCTCTACATCCCATCTAAGCCTGTCTTAGAATAAAGCTAGCACAGAAGAGATCAAAACTGAGAATCAGAGAAAGAAAGGTGTCTGATAATATCATTTCAGCCTGGATCCAGAGATCAATTCCCTGGTTATGAATCTTCCTCTGCCCAGTCTATACTGATCAGCCTGATCCTATTTACATGACAAAAATCATCATGTCTCAAATTACTTACTTAATAAAATATGGGTTTGTGTATTATTAGTGAACATTAGGGTTATAATGCAGCATGGAAATTTGGAACAAATTAACTAGACACGCAAGCTGTTGGATCATGGGTCCAGCTATGCCTGAACTCAGGTCTACCCCTGGACTTCTCAGTTAATTATCTAATGCACTCCCTTTTCCTCCCTGAATCTATTTTAAGTTGGGTTCCATTCTGTCTCTCATCCTCAAAGTTGGTCTTAATTTTATCCTCAGAATCCACAAAGAACAAGTCAAAATTCCCTGGAGAAAAACTTTTCATAAATCAAAAACCTTTTTTTTTAAAATCCTAATTTCTGCTACCATGCCACCACCTCTACTCATCTGGTAGAGGTTTAATTCACAAAGTTCATTGTAAAGTTTCCTGGCACTCTCACAGGAAACAAGTTATACAGAGATTTTTTTTTTTTTTCATTTTTAAAAAAAACTCATGTGGCCATTCAAAGCTACATCTCTCTTCTCTTCAGATGCAAGTAGGCAAAGTCAGCACCTCTCACCTGCCCACGTGTCCAGGAAGCATCTACCACAGAGGAAATGGCAGTGCCCAGGTATGATGGGAACTCTTGATGACAGGAGAGCCTGTCCCATTACATCACCGAACAGAAAAGCTCAAAGACAAGACCAAGAGTGAATCTTAGCAGACAGGCAAGAAGGATGAGAAATGAGGGCATCCATAGGTGTTGGCTCACCATGAAATTTGGATGCATCACTTAAAATCCAGGGGCACATGAATAGAAAGAATAAAAGCTATTTTAATTAAATTTGAGCTATTATTCTGGGTTTCTTGTTTTGTTTTGTTTGGGTACTTGCATGGTTCAACAGTATATTAGACAAATGTGCATTTGAGAAATCCTGATCAAGGAGGGAAAGTTAGAAGAAGAAGAAGAAAAAAAAACCTGAGGATTCATTTCCCTTCCCCCAAAGTCTTCCTGAAACTATTCTTGCAAAACCTTCTGCCCACTGGAACTGTATACGTATGATTAACTGCACATGAGCCAACAGCTTGCATGTGTAGTTAATTTGCTCCAAATTTCCATGCTGCGTTATAACCCTAATGATCACTAATAATAGACAAACCCACATTTTATTGAGTAAGTAATTTGAGACATTATGATTTTTATCATGCGAATAGGATCAGGCTGACCAATTTACACTGGGCAGAGGAAGATAAATAACCAGGGAATCAATCTCTCTAGCACAGACTCTGTCTCTTGGCAAAATGATATACATTGATCAGGAAAGAAAGCCAGCTCTAGGCCCTGCTGGGCAACAAAGTCAATGAACTTCCATGTTCCAACCCAAAAGGTCAGGCAGGAAGTGCGTTTCCACCCATGGCACAATGCAAAAGACAGTGAGGAAGCCTTAGCTTTTGGGAGGGTGTAAGAGAGCGTGGACTTTGGAGTTCATGGACAGAGCTTCCAACCCCAGCTATGTCACTCAATCACTGTATACATCTGAGCCTCCACCTGTGACTACTTCAGAGATGGGTGGGGGAACGGTGGGTGCAGGTTAACCAAGAGCAAGCAGGTGAAGGCACCCTGCACATAGTAGCTAGAGAGTTAATCAGTTCCCCTTCAAAATTTGTGGAACAAAGAGTAGGATGGAAGGAATATACATTTTACATTTCGCATCCATTTTGCAGAACCAGGGTGAATTTCTCATTCATTTCCACACAAGAAACCACCAAGACTCTTAGAGAGGAGAAAACAGTTCCTAGGCTCCTCCAGTTTCTCTAAACACGTGTGAGAAAGGAGAGAGCAAGCAGAGGTGGGACATAAGTTATCATCCCTTCTAGGTTTGTCTGAATTTTGCCAGGAAGCTAGAGCAAAGGTGTATGGAATAAAAAAACAGAAGTGTAAAGCATTAAAGCTCAAGCCCTGGATTCCATCAAAGGTCCAGTTTTGCCAGTTTCAAACTGCGTCATGCCCTTGCCATTTGCGGTGATGGTTTCTGTCTTTCTGAGGTGGCTCGGCTCTTGGTGGCCTGCCTCTGACCCCAGTCACTTGGAATTCTGATCCTGTACTCCCAGAGGCCAGCCAGCCTTTTTCACCCATCACAGGCTCAGCCCTCCCTGGCCCCCTGCTAAGCAGCTGACTGACAAGTTCCACGGACTTAATGAGCATGATCCCTGCTCCATCATCCAGGTTCCTAATGAGAAACTGGAACCCACAGGGCTTGTGTCTGCCCAGGACAGGACACTGGCAGGGAATTGCAAGGGGCATGGTGGGTGGAATCCTTCCATCAGGGAATGGGCATTCCAGCAAGGAAGGCTTCCTAGAGAGGGCGAGCTCAGAGAGAACGTGACACACAGAGGCTGGGGGACAAGCGGGAGGGGTGACAGGGAGATGATGAACCTTACGAAGGAAGAAAGCCAAGAATTAAGAGACATCACACATGAGTGCAAAGAAGACTCCTCTTTTGCACTGGTTTTATCTTTATTTTAAGTTGAGACAAGACCATGGGGTCAATATCCGTATCGTGTGAGAGACTGCCAATAGGTGTGTTACGTTTCACGACAACACACGTAGTGAATTACATGTATTAGGACATTGCATTCTGGCCATGGTTCTGCTTGGATAAGAGACTGAAGTTCAGAAAGGTGAAATGTACTTGTCTGATTACCTGCTAGTGGCTAGGGATTTCAGGAGCCAAATCATTGTCCCCCCACACCCCAAAACCCGTGCTCCATCCATGGATGCAACCTGCAACCCAACCTCTCCCTCAGGCAAATCGGCCAGGCAACAGCTGGCTAAGTTACTTTCTGTAATTGGGAAAAAAAAATCCCAGTATAACCATGCCCCTCCCCGAGCTCTCCAGACCGGGAAAGAGCACTCAGAAGGTGGTCTAAGAGTATCAGGTTCCCTTGCTGACAAGTCTAGGGGGACCTCCGTGGTTCTAGGTATCCCAATGATCTCTGACTCTTTTGCAGGGTAGTTGGGGAGACGTTGATGATGAGGGTGGGAACTAAAGCAAAACTGATTCGTTTTACAGTCATGATTTACCTGAGAAAGAAATGGTTACAATTATCAACTCAGGCCAAGTGCAGTGGCTCATGCCTGTAAGCCCAACACTTTGGGGGGCCAAGGTGGGTAGATCACCTGGACTCAGGAGTTCAAGACCAGCCTCGGCAACATAGTGAAGCCCTGTCTCTACCACAGATGCAAAAAAAATTATCTGGGCATGGTGATGCATCCTATGGTCCCAGTCGCTTAGGAGGCTGAGGCCAGAGGATTGCTTGACCCTGGGAGGCAGAGGTGGCAGTGAGCTGGGCAACAGAATAAGACCTTGTCTCAAAAATAAATAAATAAATAAATAAACTCAGAAAGAATGAACTGAAATGTATCTGAGATGTGGGACTTGGCTCTTTGAGGTTCAAAGAACTTGGAGGTCATACCAAGGATGAACGCTATCATTTTCCAAGGGCTGTTTTTATGCCAGGACCCATTCCACGTACATTACTGACGTGAGCCAATTTTCACAGCAAACTATGGGGTAGGAACGATTATTATATCCAGTTTACAGATGGAAATATTGAGGCACAGAAGGGTGATGTTAATTGCCCAAGGGCACCCAATTGGCAGAACTGCCACCTTTGACGGGGATACCAGCATGATCATATGCATTTACAACACACTACACCCCTCCAGATGTACTCAAAAGAACTTCAGGATGTTATGGAGCCCAGCCTATCAGTCCATGGAATGTGGCTTCCCGGAAGAAGCAACTCCAGACTGGTAGAGGTGTCAGATGATGAATACAGAGCAGGAGATTTCAGGCAGAGAGAAGAGCATGCACAAAGGTTCAGAGAAGGGAGATTTCAAGGTGAGAAAACTGAAGTCAGAGCCACTGAAACTAAGACCCCAGGCTCTCCTGGTTCCATCTAGCATCACTCTGCTCCTCCACGTGTTTTCTTAAGAAACATGGCACAAGGAACAATGGACAGGAGTTACTTTCTAAGGTGCTGGGTCCAGAAGCCTACGTTAGGAAGGCAAAACCCTCGCCAGTGCTGGCATCTGGCAACAGCGACACTGGACACCTTGACCATGGACACAGTCATGGGCAGGCGGATTGTGCCTGGGACCCAACCGTTTCTAACCAGCCTTTATGATGGGCAAATGTGTCTCCTCTGGTTCTGCACAGCTGTGCCCAGGAGGAAGGTGTTCCTCCTGTCCCAGGGCTTGGCTGTTCTGCCACTTCCTATGGGGGTAGGGGGTCCTTTTCAGCCTGGTCCCAGTTAGTCTTCAATGAAACTCCCTTGCAGATGAGGCGACTTGGCTTCTGCTGGCAGGAGAGGAGGCAATCCAAGGGCCCAGAGAGGTTAATGGCTTGTGCACCAAGACAAAGTCATTCCTGCAAAGTCAGATTGGTATTCTGCAACCCCTGAACCAAACTGCAACCCTAAGTCCTGGGTTCAAAACCGTAACATGAGCATCACCTGCAAAAAGAACTCCCCAGCTACAATAAAGCAGCCAGAACTTCCATTTCCTTAATTTTTTTAATGCAGTAAATCAAGCTCAGTTTATCCATGTTAAATGTAAGAATACCAATGTAGAGGTTTAACACTGTCATATGAATTATAATCTATTAAAACTCCCGTTTGTGGCAGGCATTAGCTTTGAAAAAAATCATCCTAGGAGCAACTCAATAGATATATGTGGTCATGAAATGCAGATGTGTAAATTATCCTCTACCTATGTTTTACATCTTTTTAAAAAAACGTAATTTTCTGATTTAGAAGTTATTTCTAGGCCGGGCGTGGTGGCTCATGCTTGTAATCCCAGCACTTTGGGAGGCTGAGGCAGGTGGATCACCTGAGGTCAGGAATTCAAGAGCAGTCTGGCCAATATGGTGAAACCCCATCTCTACTAAAAACACAAAAATTAGCTAGGTTATGCTGGGCGCGGTGGCTCACGCCTGTAATCCTAGCACTTTGGGAGGCCAAGGAGGGCGGATCACGAGGTCAGGAGATCGAGACTATCCTGGCTAACACGGTGAAACGCGTCTCTACTAAAAATACAACAAAAATATTAGCCGGGCGTGGTGGCGGGCGCCTGTAGTCCCAGCTACTCGGAGGCTGATGCAGGAGAATGGCGTGAACCCAGGAGGCGGAGCTTGCAGTAAGCCGAGATGGTGCCACTGCACTCCAGCCTGGGCGACAAAGCGAGACTCCATCTCAAAAAAAAAAAAAAAAAAAAAATTTAGCTAGGTGTGGTGGCAGATGCCTGTAATTCCAGCTACTCGGAAGCCTGAGTCAGGAGAATTGCTTGAATCTGGGAGGTGGAGGTTGCAGTGAGCTGAGATGGCACCATTGCACTCCAGCCTATGTGACAAGAGAGAAACTCTGTCTCAAAAAAAAAAAGTTATTTCTATGTCAGAAAACTCTGATAATATATTGTTAAAAATCATAATTAGAACACCCATAAACAATAACATCTCAATAAATTTCCTTCCAGTCTTTTTATTCTGTGCCTATCTAGGACATGTTAAAACATATCTTCGTAATTTTTTCCGTAATTAGACTCACAGAATTTTTCGTCCTTCATTTTCCACCTAATGTATCATGAGAATTTTCTTCTCATTTTTCATTAAAGTGAGTATTTATACTTTGAAACGCCCTTTTATGTATTTTATCTTAAGGAGACAATTCGCTGGATCTTTCTGTTTGGAATAACCACGTGCATGAGGAAAGACAAATATTTGCAAAGGGCCAACAGGGTGCGAGGTGACAAAAAAAGCATGCAGGTGGCCTCTCACCCTGTCCTGGGGTTCACAGGGGGACAGATCCTTTTGAACTGGATCCTGCACTCTCCCAACTGCTCATCTGAATTAATTGTCGAGGAGGGAAGCCGAGAGAATGCTAAAGAGGAATCTGTACAGGGGAACTGGCAGATATTGGAGCCTGGTTGCCATCATGTGTTAACAAGCTTTTTCTTGTTATGTAGGGGAGGAACAGAACCAGGAAAGAAATGGGAGTGTGAGAGCTTTTCTCGGATGGAAAGCCTGTCCTTTGGCTGCAGCTGGCATTTCTGTTGGCACAGTCGGCCACCCAGAGGGCAGGCAGGAGCTGGGTGGAATGCTGACCTCTGGCAGAAAGATCTCCTGACCTTGGGGATAAAAATGTCTAGCTGACCTTGTAGGGGATAAAAAACAACTCAACTTCACCAGAAATGCAAACAAAGCCAACCTCTCCAACGACGCATTTACCTGGCTTGCGATTGTGAGGCCTATTTAATAACCTTTCACTAACAACTAAGGTTGCAGGAGGTTGGGAGGATGTGGCAACGTGCCCATCCTGCCTCAGCTTCTGGGAGGTAGCAGGGTGCAGTTGTAGACCTTGTAAACACACAGATTTAAATGTAGTCTGTGCTACTCATCAGCAGTGTGACTTTGGGAAGGTGACAGCTGCTGAGTCCTACTCTCCTGTGACAACTTCCTTTCCACAGACTCCACAACTTGATGTAATGAACCCCCAGTCCAGTACCCACCACACAGCATCATCAATAAGCACATTCCCCCAACACACCCGCAATCAGCTGACCCTAGGAATATCCAACGTTCATCTCTACAGTAGCCTTGAGAATCAAAACCAGTCTGGTTTCACCCATGCCCCAGCACTTTCCAGGCAGGGTAGGAAAAGGAACATCCCTGAGAGTCAGGAGCAGGAGTAAGACACACACAGAGAGAGAGAGAGAGAGAGAGAGAGAGAGAGAATGAACGGACGAACGAACTAGTGTTGGCAATTCCAGGGCCAAGATTGCTATCACTCTTCTGATGGTGCTGCCAGTCAAGGCAGCTCAGTGCTCCTCTCCCTTCCTTGAGAGAGATTACAAACTGAAAACCATTGCTGTAAAGCCCAGGCCCTGTGCTGAGGCTGAGGAAGAGCCCTGCATTCTTAACAGAGTGCCTGAGAAGCAGTAACAAAAAATACAGTTAACATGTGAGCCATGAGATACAAGGCACAACACCCATATTCGTTTTGTGTGGCTAAATGGGGCAAAGATAATGCACTGAGAAATACGCGACTTCAAAACCACTTATTGCCCATCTGGAATAATCTCTTTGGCACTTTCACTGAATCTGATCCTCTCTTCATGTGTCTAGAATCACCTAATGCTAACATCTCTAGAGCACAGTTGAAGGTTATCTCTTCCGAAACAGGATAAACTTAAAGCCATGATGACAGATATGCAGCATGCATGTTTATTCTTCCTAATCCTTCATCCACTGCAGACATCACTAATCAATCCCAGCACTCATTCAATCAAGTGCAGATACAGCCTCGCAGCCCTTCCACAAACAGAGCTCCAGAGAGCCACTGTGAATTGAATGGAGTTGGTAAGCCTTTCATAAAAGGATAGATCATTCATCTCTTCTCCTCCATTAAGCCAAGAGCTCCAATAATTCAGGTAGAGGAAAGCCGTGACTCTGGCACTTCCTTAGGAGCTGCTCAGAGCAAGCCGCACCAAAGGAGGCTCTGTCAAAGGCCTCAACATGTCATGAATGATGCACCAAACCCATACACTTATATGGAGGTCAATGGGCAATAATTTTATGGGGCAAGAATGGGACTTAAATTACAAAGTTGAACATAAAGGGTATTGTCTAATGAATGCAGGAAGAGTGAATGAGTTTTAGATTTTTCAGCCAAAAGAGGTGCCATCTGATGGGCATTATCTTGTGGGAGTCACGGCAAAGAGTGGGCCCCACAGCGTGGTTGCCAGAGTGGGGAGAAAGCTGCAGTGGGTATAATGTTTGAGACACTACTTGAAGAGGGTGAAACCTGCCCCAAGGAAATCTCCAATTTCTAAATCCAAGGTATTTTATAGAGAGTGAAAAATAGCCCGGGGTGTGGTGAATGAGAATTGTAGAGAGCAGGAAGACAGAAAGAAAAGCATGGAGAGACCTCACAGGTAGACTGTGCTGAGTATGCTAGAAAGAGGAACAGACAAGATAGATTCTTAAGCCAAGCAAAAAGCCAAGGGATGCTGGTGGCAACATAGGCATGGCCTTCTAAGATCTTGAGACAGTCTGAGGCAGCTCCTTTAAGAAGCTGACTCCTTGGCTGGGTGCAGTGGCTCACACCTGTAATCCCAGCACTTTGGGAGGCCAAGGCAGGTAGATCAGCTGAGGTCAGGAATTTGAGACCAGCCTGGCCAACATGGTGAAACCCAGATCCCACTAAAAATACAAAAATTAGCCAGGCATGCTGGTGCACACCTGTAATCCCAGCTACTCAGGAGGCTGAGGCAGGAGAATCACATGAACCCGGGAGATGAGGTTGCAGCGAGCCAAGGTCCCACCTACCACACTCCAGCCTGGGCGATAGAGCGAGACTCTGTCTCAAAAAAAATAAAATAAAAATAAAAAAATAAATAAATAAAATAAGCTGACTCTTTCCCCCAGACACACCTCTACTCCTAATCATAAAATATTAAAAGAGCAGCTGGTATATACCTTCCACTTGTGGGTACATCACAAACCATGAACCCTGTTCACAGCCCCAACTTTAGTTCCCCTCCCTTGGCCACTGTCTAACGGCGTTGGCCTTTTGTTCTTGGTACAATATTCTAGACAGTCTAAAACTCCGCTGGATTTGCCTCCCATTGGAAATCAAAGGGATTAGAGACGGACTGGGTTTCCAGGAGTAGAGCCAGGGCCAATGATTCTGGAAGGTACTTCGTCTTGTCTTCTAAGTTTATTGTGGGCCACTAGCTAGTGTTGCCTAGGGAAATTAAAGTGGCACATGCAAAAATGAAAATACTAATGGTGACATTATGAGATCACAGATATTTACTTTTTCTTGAAAAAGGTGTATTTATTTGTTTGCTTTATTTTCCTGGATATTAGAGTGCAATGTTGAATGTAGTAAATGTTGACAAGTTAAAAGAATCAGCAATAGTATTATCCATTGATGAATTATAGGACAATGATTTTCCTTCTGATTTATACTTGCCTTTACTGTCTTTCAATGATCCTACTAGAAGATCATTTGCAAAATGTATTTAATGCCATAATTCCATTATCTTTTATTTTTAAAGTAATAATTTAAAAGACCATACTTAGCCTAATAGACTACTCGGGAGACTGGAAGGTATATTTAGTGATACAATGAATAATTCCTTCAAGTAATTTATGGCATTCCAAGTAAGCAAGTGCTTTGAGCACGGCAGGTATGCTCTGATCAGAGAAGTATTTTTGTCTTTAAATAATTAAATGCTTTCAGAAAAAAAAAAAAACAAGAAAAGAAAATGACACAGAAGCATTCAAGATGTTTGACACCAACAAGATTAATGCCTTTGAGACAATCCAGGAAAAGACAATCATTCCACAACAGAACAAATATCTGGGAATTAAGCCCAGGGCATTGGGGAAGCCAGTCTCCTGATCATTTGGTGAGGGGGCAGAATACTAAAGACAGTAGCATGTCTTAACAGAGCCCCCAAAAGGACAGACAGTCCTAACTCTCATGATGCAGCTGTTCAAGAAAATTGAGGGCCAGAGTACAAGGCCCAGGCAGTGTGTACACCTTGGAGAAAACGCCTTTTGCATTCTGAGGGTTTGCATACAATTTCATTATTTATGTAATCCTATCAAAACATATAGAATGCCCAAATGGATGTCAGGAAAGTTATTGTCATTACTAATAATGGTGCTTTTCATTTATAGAGAGTGCCTTTTTCTGAGACACGGAAATATTTTTACATTGGGCACGAGGCTTTTTAGGAGAATTAATGCTTAAAATGTCCCTTTAGTAGAGCATGTGGGAAATGTTATAGATGGGGAAGAAAAAAGATTAATATAAAAAAATGTCAAGAGTGCATAATAAAAGGCATCCCATTCAGTTCCCTGCCCTATTACCACCAGCCCACACAGACCACGTGGCCATAGCCACAGCCGTGAGCCACAGCCGTGAGCCACAGCCTGCGCTTCCTGACACGACTACTTTCCCCAGGAATGAATCAGGAGTCCCCTGCATGACCCCTTGGCTGGGCCAGTCACTACCACCCAGTTCCAACATCCCTGTGAAATGGTCCAGCCAGCCAGCTATGCCTGTCTGACGGTGCGACAGACAGTCCTAACTCTCATGATGCTGAGAATTCAGCATCACAAAAAAGCCAGTCACAAAAGAATGCATCACACACTGTGTGATTCCACTTAAATGAGGTACCTAGAGTAGTCGAATTCATAGACAAAGTAGGGGAGAATGGTGGTTGCCAGGGGCTGGGTTTGGGGAGGTGATGGGGAGCCAGTATATTGTGGGCACAGAGTTTCAGTTTTGCAAGATGAAAATCATTCTGGAGATGGATGGTCGTGATGTTAGCACAACAATATGAATGCCCTTAAAGCCACTCAACTATACACTTTAAAATAGTTAACATGATGTTGATAATGGGGTGGCTATGCATGTGGCAGTGAGGGGTAGGGGAAATATGGAAAATCCCTGTACCTTCCACTCGATTTTGCTGCAAACCTAAAACCAGTATAAAAAATAGTTTATTCTGGGGCCGGGCGCGGTGGCTCAAGCCTGTAATCCCAGCACTTTGGGAGGCCGAGGCGGGTGGATCACGAGGTCAGGAGATCGAGACCATCCTGGCTAACATGGTGAAACCCCGTCTCTACTAAAAATACAAAAAAATAGCCGGGCGAGGTGGCGGGCGCCTGTAGTCCCAGCTACTCGGAGGCTGAGGCGGGAGAATAGCGTGAACCCAGGAGGCGGAGCTTGCAGTGAGCCGAGATCGCACCACTGCACTCCAGCCTGGGCGACACAGCGAGACTCCGTCTCAAAAAAAAAAAAAAAAAAAAAATAGTTTATTCTGGATAAACAAAATGTGGCACATTGACACCATGGCATACCATGCAGCTGTAAAAAATAATGAGATCATGTCCTTTGTGGGAACATGGATGGAGCTGGAGGCCACTATCCTTAGCGAACTAATTCAATAACAGATAAAGCAAATACCATATGTTCCCCTTATAACTGGGAGCTAAATGATGAGAGCACATGGACACAAAGAGGGGAACAGCCCACCAGAGGGTGGGGGGTGGGAGAAGGGAGAGGAGCAGGAAAAATAACTAATGGCTACTGGGCTTAACAACTGAGTGATGAAATCATCTGTACAACGAACCCCCATCACACAAGTTTACCTGTTTAACAAACCTGCACATGTACCCTTGAACTTAAAATTTAAATTTTTTTAAAAAAGAACAACCCTGGTACTAGGCAATCTAAGGCTGGTTTAGGGGTTCAAGAAAGTTGAAATGTGTGTGTGTGTGTATATATATATATATGCTCCATTACATATATTATGTTAATTATATATTTACATTATGTTTTTGCCCCCATAATTATATATGTATATATAGAAAGTATATTACATATATAATATATACTAGACTATTGTGTGTATACATATTAGTTATATATGTGTATAGTCTATCATGTATATAATATATGGGTTTATAAGGTACAGAAACTCATATATATAATATATACACTCTCTACATAATATGTAATATACTCCCTATATATTAACATATATTACATAAAAAGAATATATTATATATTATATATAACATATATGTAATAGACTCTAGATGTAGAGTATATATTACATATATGTAATATATAATATAATATATAGACTCTACATATTAAAGTCTATTATATATTATAGTCTATTATATATTACGTATGTGTAACATATATATAAAATAGACTATATATACACACACACATATGTGTGTATACATATATAAATACACAAATTTTTTGTTGGAGGTAATAACAAAGGAAAACAGTTTTTACAGACTTTGCTTTACCCTAACCAATATATATATTTATAAATATATAAATATATATATCTATAAATATAAAAATATGTATTTATAAATATAAATACATTATATATAGATACATTATCTCTATATAATATATATGATTATCTATATTATATATAGAAGAAGGTAGGAGCTGTGTAGACTGTCCCAGGTCAGTCTACCTAATAAGAGTACATAATAAAAGGCATTCCACTCAGTTCCCTCTCTATGTATATATATACACACACACATACATATACACACATATATGTACATATATACATAGAAAGAGACAGAGAGAGAGAGCTTATTAAACAAAAACAAGAAAACTAGAAAAAATACATGCACAATTTAACCATTCAAAAAAGATGGTATTAAATGAAGTAAATGAAGTAAATTTACCTAAAGTTTAAAAATAAATAAAGACAAAACAAAGGTAAAAATTCCACATACGCCCGGATCAATCAAGTTTAGCACACACATAACTAGGGAGGTTGTAGGTTTTCCCTTCCCTCTGGACTTTGATGACCATTTTATCTCAAATTCGTAAGAATTACATTAACATGGACCCACAAAAATTGAGTCCCTTTCTTCAGCCCACATGAAGATGTCTAATGCCTTTCACTTTGCAAACCAACTCAAGATAATCCTAAGAAGAGGAGGCAGGAGCTGTGTAGACTGTCCCAGGACTGCAGTGCCAGGATGCGACAGTGATCAGCATCAAACAGTGCTCCCAGGGTGTTACCCACCACGTACCCCTCAGCATCCCACATGTGGGCTCTGCAGGCATAGGAAATCCAGCTGGGACACTCATCCAAGCCTTAAACACCCTCAAGAAGGGGGCGAAGGCTTCCGCATATCACGAGAGTTGGCCTTCACATTTTAAAGCAACCCTAGTGTTTGTATAATTTCCTGCTAGATTTTTTTTCTTTTTTTGTGTGTGTGTGTGAGACAGTGTCTCACTCTGTTGCCCAGGCTGGAGTGCAGTGACTCGATCTCGGCTCCCTGCAGCCTCAACATCCCCAGCCTTGGGTGATTCTCCCATCTCAGCCTCTTGAGTGGCTGGGACTACAGGCATGTGCCACCACACCCAGCTAATTTTTTTATTTTTTATTTTTTGTAGAGACAGGGGTCTCACTATGTTCCCTGAGCTACTCTTAAACTCCTGGGCTCAACCAATCCTCCTGCCTTGGCCTCCCAAAGTGCTAGGATTACAGGCATGAGGCACCATGCCCAGTCCCTGCTGGATTCTTCAGAATATCAGTCTGCATTTACACCTAGTTGGCATGGTGTTTGATAATGGCCAGAAACAAGCAGAGGGTAGAAAGTACTGGTACAAGCAGCGATGATCCCAAGGTTTAAAGATCCAAGTGCATGATGCTTCGAAGCCAAACAAAGATTGAACCAAAACAAGGGTGTCTAATCTTTGGAGGAGCCAAACCTTAAATGAGACGGATCGAAACAGCCCTCATCTGAGTCGGTATAGGAAGCTGCTAGGGATCACACCCGGTCCGGTGTCAGCGCCTCTGTGGCAGAGTGTGTGTGGAAACCTCGAGCCATCGCAGCTAATGGGATTGCCCGTGGAGATCAAAAGGCATCTTGGAGAACACTTTGGGAAAAAAGGGCTGTGGAAAGTATCTGAAGCGCTGGGTAGTCTTGAAAGCAATGTAGAAAAATGCAGCGACTAAATTTGTCAGATTCCTTTTCAGAAGATCCAAGTATGCACCGGAGGAGAGAAACCCTAATGAAGAAGTCATACAGTAATTATTAAAAAAATAAAAAGAGTGGAATCATAAAAGTTTTCCTAAGTAATACAAAATGATTACAACGTCCTAGCAGACATGCATTTTTAAACAATGGCTATAATAACGGAAAATTAGACTTCATTACTTATTCATAAAGTTCTGGTTAACACTAAGCTCCATTTGTAACAGTTTACTTTTATAAATAGCGTCTTTCGGGCAGATGCTATTTTTTGGTCACACAATGTCAGAAACGATTGTTTATTTGGACTATGGGGTAAATTAGAGCTCACCCGGGTTCACAGCGGTTGGCTTACCTACCACCAGGATCCTCAAGAAATCATAAAACATACCGGCTCTTGGCCCTATTACACCAGGAAAATGACTATGTGCATTTATGCTTCCTTTGGATTTTCTATTTGATAGTTAAAACACTGTTGAAATTTGAAGACAGCAGACAATGTTTGATGAATCTACAATCTTTATACTAGTGGGAGAGTCCAAAGACCAATAAATCCACAGTACAATTAATAATTGAGATTCCTGGAAGCTCTAAAAGGAAATATTAAAAATGCAAAATCTTGTTGAAAAGCATAATTAAGCGCATCAATGCCTAAAGTTTAAAGGACAAGCAATTTCTCATTAAAGTTAAAAATGTCAATTTTATATAAGAATATATTGTCCTAACTTTCTCTGTGGGGCGGGGGAGGATATAGAAAAACAGTTTTTTTTTCTTTTAATTTTTTTTTATTTTTTGAGAGACAGTCTCCCTCTGTTGCCCATGCTGGAGTGCAGTGCGGCGATCTCGGCTCACTGCAAGCTCCGCCTCTCTGGTTCACGCCATGCTCCTGCCTCAGCCTCCCGAGTAGCTGGGACTACAGGCGCCCGCCACCACGCCCGGCTAATTTTCTGTATTTTTAATAGAGACGGGGTTTCACTGTGTTAGCCAGGATGGTCTCAATCTCCTGACCTCGTGATCCACCAGCCTCGGCCTCCCAAAGTGCTGGGATTACAGGCATGAACCACCATGCCAGGCCAGAAAAACAGTTTTTATAGAGTTCATTTTACCCTAACTTAAAGGAGCATCCTGTTCCATTTCAAATGTCCTCACTTCCCCAAGATCCTAAAATAGTACAACTTCAGATGAGTAATAGCTAAATAAATTTATCACACATCAGAACCCTTTCCTGGCGCACAGATGTTTTGACAATGGCCCTGATGGACATTATGGGTTTACTGTGTATATGGAGGAAATTAAGAGGCACGTAGGCTGCATACCTTTTTCTCAATGGCTGATGTGCGTCTCTGCCCCATGCCTGCAGCTGAGGATATCAGAAACATCCAGTTCTTGTGCGTGAAAACTCAAAGACGTGGAACTGGGTAGGCCCAGCTCTGACAGCATGGGGCAAAGGTCTCCTGTGCATCTGCACCCAAAGTCCCAGCCTGGGGCCTCCAGACATAGGCTCCCTCATTTATCAATCAATTCTGCATACCCTGTTGCTATCCTGAGATACCTCAGCTGCCCTGTTTGCCCAAATGAACCATTGAAAACATGTTTCCAGGATAATCAATCCTTTGGCAGGTCATCCTCAAATATAATTTGTATTGTGCTTATTTTTCGAAGACGAGAGTGTTCTCCATATAGCATGTGTACTAGATATGCTTCCCCAACTTCAATGTCAGGGGCTATAAATTTATGAACTTTTTTTTTTTTTCTAGTGGTTCAGGAAACTGTGAAGGGATCTATTCCCAGTTTTCAGAATGCTACTGTGATATAGGTTGGTTTGAATATTGGAAAACCATTCGCCTCCATCTATGTAAGCAAACCAAATGCAATTATCCAGATAATGTAAAGAAAATAAATTCTAAACTTACTCTTGTGGAAAGAAGTTTAGAGCATAAATTTATTCAATTTGCTTTCCATGGGGGCATATGTGTAATGTCAAAAGAAACATGCAGTGAAGCACTTTCCCCCCAAAAAACATACCCTAATTCATGAAAAAAATATCAGAAAATTTTAGTTGAGTTGGAAAGGGAGGGAAGGAAGGAGACAGGAGGGAAGAAAGCAAGAAAGGACAGGAGGGAGAGAGAGGAAGAAGGAGGAAAGAAAAATGATAGATTTGCAGCCGACAATTTGTGATTTTTATCAGTTCTTCAGTGAAATGTCTTAATCAAATGCCATAGATAAGCACCGAACGCTGCCTCATGTTTCTGTGAAAACATGGGTAGAATGTCTGGACCGAATTTAGCTATATCTTGAACATGCCTAACGATATACTCATAGTGTCACCCAACTACACCCAGTGGGAACTTTCCATTTGCTGGACACTGGGCCCGTTATGAGGAACACAAAAGAAAATAAGGCAAACTCCCTAATTCTACTCAAACACTGAGACGTTATCTCGTCCCAACCCTAAGACATGTGCTGTTTCTATTCTATGTTCAGGGGTCTTTAGAAGACACGAGGCAACCACAAAAATCATCCTGAGAAATGCTTCTGTATCAAGAGACATCTATATCAAAAAAAGACATCTATATCAAAAAAGAGACATTCTGTATCAAAGGATGAGTCATTACTTGGGTAGAGTAAGGAGGAGATAAGTATCGCCAAGGTGTTCCACCTTTGCAAAGCTTGGCTTACAACAATGACCAAATTCACAATTGGGAAGGAAGAGATTTTTTAGAATCCTATAATTCAGGTCAGAGGTCCAGACGAGAGGCTGATGTTATAATCAAAGGCTCTCCAGAATGGGGAATTGGACATTCTAAAATGACAGCAGGCAGAAGTCATTAGTTCTTATTGAGTTGGAGGCTCTTCTTAGTATCAATAAACAGGGTGTAAAATGGGAGGCAGGGAGGCCCGGGATAGCTTACACAAAATGGCCTTGCTCCTTGCCATTCACTTAATGCAAAGAAAGAAGCAATTATAATACAATGAAGAATTTTCATTTTGCAGTGAAAAATTTTTGCAGAGCTGTATTATCTACCAAATACCACCACTCCACCATCTCTACTTTTTATTTATTTATTTATTTATTTATTTATTTATTTATTTTGAGATGGAGTCTTTCTCCGTCACCCAGGCTGAAGTGCAGTGGCATGATCACAGACCTCTGCAGCCTCAACCTCCACAGCTCAATTCATCCTCCCACTTCAGCCTCCAGAGTAGCTGGGACTACAGGCATGCACCACCATGCTTGGCTAAATTTTTTTATTTTTTGTAGAGACGGGGTCTCACCATGTTTCCAAGGCTGGTCGTGAACTGGGCTCATGTAATCATCCCACCTCGGCCTCTCAAAGTGCTGGGATTACAGGCATGAGCCACCGTATGTGGACTCCACTATGTGAACTCTTCTTTATTTACTCTGTATTCAGCAAAATTTCATTAAAAGTCTACCATGTGCCAGATTCTGTGTTCTCTGCCCTAGAGGCAGGAGAGTGCAGAAAAGCAGGCATGATTCTTTCTAGATAGAGATCATTGTCTGGAGCAGAAAATGGGCCCTGATCAATGATCACACGAACAAGTGCAGAACTGCAAGCTGACGTCGGAACGAAGGGGACCCGTTCCCGGACAGTCCATAGCAAAGGAAGTGACCATGGCCAGGGGAGTCTGGAACGTATCTCAGAAGATGTGATGTGCGAGCTGAGATCTGATAACCTAATGAGGTGAAGGGAGAGCCTCCCCGGCAGAGGATGTGCAAAGGCTCTGTGGCAGGCAGGAGTTAGGAGTTGACGGAGGGTAGGGTGACTAAAGCACAGACAAAGGAAGCGTGAACGTGGCTGAAAAGAGCCTCTAGGACATTTGAGGATTTGGGTTGTTCACCTAAAAGGAGTGAGGAAACTTAAAGAAGTGAGTGGGAGGTTAACACGACCCACTTAGTGTTTTGAAAAGGGCAAAAGGGGCTGGACACAGGAACTCACGCCTGTAATCCCAGCACTTTGGGAGGCCGAGGGGGGCAGATCGCCTGGGGCCAGGAATTCGAGACCAGCCTGGACAACATGGCAAAAACCCATTTCTACTAAAAATTCAAAAATATTAGCTGGGCGTGGTGACAGGCGCCTATAATCCCAGGTACTTGGGAGGCTGAGGCAGAACTGCTTGAACTCAGGAGGCAGAGGCTGCAGTGAGCCGAAATTGTGCCATTGCACTCCAGCCTGGGAGGCAAGAGCAAAACTCCGTCTCAAAAAAAAAAAAAAGAAAGAAAGAAAGAAAGAAAGCAAAGCAAAGTAAAGCAAAACAAAGCAAAGGGCAACAAGGGAGACAAAGGATGAAAGGATGATCAGAAAGGCTATGGAGAAAATCATTAAAGGGTATATCAGTTTCCTGCATCTGTGTGGTGGCTTAAAACAATAGAAATTTATTTTCTCAGTATTCTGGAGGCCAGAAGTCTAAAGTCTAGGTGTGAGAAGGCTTAGTTCCTTCTGGGGGCTCTGAGGAAAACCTGTCTGTGGCCCTATCCTGGTATTTGGGGGTGTCAGCAGCCCTCAGTGCTCCTTGGCTTGTAGGGGAATCACTCTGATCTCAGCCTCCACCTTCACACAGCCTTCTCTTCTGTGCCTTCTTCACTTCTGTGTCTGCTGAAAACGCCGGTCATTGGATTTAGGGCCCACCCACGATGGCCTCGTTTTGAGATTCTCAACTGAACTTACCAGCAAAAACCCTTTTTTCTCAAATTTCCAGGTTCTGGTGAACATATCTTGTGGGGAGCCACCATTAAATCTAATCCAAAGGGCTACTGTCTGAACTCAGGCCTTCACGGACAACTCCTTCCCAGACAACTACAAGAGCCTCTCATCTAATCCCCCTGCCCCAGACCCCGTGACATCGTCTTTCTAAAACAAATCCAACACAGGGGAACCACATTCCCTTGCTCAACAAGCAAAACAACACAAAACAAAGCAAAACAAGCCCAGCCCCCGGCTCTTCACCGCTCTTGGGAGTGGAATGGGCAGGGAGGGGCTCTCACCCTGCAGCAGGAACACAAGATCCTCCCCGACTAGGCCTAGCGGTGCCGACCTGCTTGTAATTCCCTTGTGGGAGCATCATTTACATCAGCTCAGGTCCCAGGATTGAACTCCCGTTAGCTAGGCCTCACATCACTCTGTGTCCCCATCCTCACCCCACAATCGTGTTTCTTCACCAGCCTGACTTCCATTCCTCTTTAGAAATGTATTTCCAGTGGCCAGGTGTGGGGGCTCCCGCCTGTAATCCCAGCACTTTGGGGGCCAAGGCAGGCAGGTTATATGAGCTCAGGAGTTTGAGACCATCCTGGCCAACACGGCAAAACCCTGTCTCTATTAAAAATACAAGCACTTAGCCAGGTGAGATGATGCATGCCTTTAGTTCCAGCCATTTGGGAGGCTAAGAAAGGGGAATCGCTTGAACCTGGGAGGCGGAGGTTGCAGTGAGCTGAAATTGCACCACTGCACTCCAGCCTGGGTGATAGACCAACACTCTGTCAAAAAAATATATATATACACACACACACACACACATATATACACGTATATATGTATATACAGAACACATATATATGTATACATACACACACACACATACACACACACATACATACATACATACATACATATCCAGTTGCATCTCCTTCAGGTAGATACAGGGCTAGAGATAGGCTGGGTTGGATTACCCTTGAAAATATAGAAACTGCGCTGGTCAGAAACACAAAGGGTACCCGACGCAATGCCCTGCCCCACCCCCAAATGCTAGGATCTTGTGCTGCAGGCTTCTGGTTATACTGCGAATTTTCCCTCTTTAGGACATGGGGGTGTTCCAGCAACCAATCGGCTGTCTAGAGCACAGATGCACAAACGCACCCACAAGCACATCCACACTTACACAATTCTTCCCCAGGACCAGCAACCTCAGGGGCCTGGGGTGTCCTCACAGAGTCTCCAGTGCAGGAGCATTCTTCTTGGCGAGGAGGGCAAGCACCAGCAACCTCACCCTCCTGTTTTTTCTTTTTTTTCTTTTTTTTAAGAAAATTGAGATACAATTCACATACAAAATGGCTGCGTGCAGTGGCTCACACCTGTAATCCCAGCACTTTCTGAGGCAGAGGAGAGGATTGCTTGAGACTAGGATTTTGAGATCAGCTTGGAAAACAAGGTAAGACTGTGTCTCCGTAAAAAATTTAAAAATCAGCCGGGCATAGTAGCTCGCACCTGTAGTCTCAGCTACTGAGGAGGCTAAGGTGGGAGGGTCTCTTGACCTTAGGAGTTTGAGGCTGCAGTGAGCCCTTACTGTGTGACTGCACCACAACCCAGGCAGCAGCATAAGACCCTGTCCCTAAATAAATAAATAAATAAAGACACAAAACAAAATAAAATTCACCCACTTAAAGTGTATAATTCAGTGGCTTTTAGTATATTTACGAGGTTGTACCATCAACACGATCTCATTCTAGACCTTTTTTTTTTTTTTTTTTTTTGAGACCAAGTCTCATTCTGTCACTCAGGCTGAGTGCAGTGGTGCAATTTCGGCTCACTGCAAGCTCCGCCTCCCGGGTTCACACCATTCTCCTGCCTCAGCTTCCCGAGTAGCTGGGACTACAGGCACCCGCCACTATGCCCGGCTAATTTCTTTTTGTATTTTTAGTAGAGACGGGGTTTCACCGTGCTAGCCAGGATGGTCTTGATCTCCTGACCTCGTGATTCACACGACTCGGCCTCCCAAAGTGCTGGGATTACAGGCGTGAGCCACCGCGCCCGGCCTGATTCTAGACCATTTAACCACCCCCAAAATAAACCTTCAATGCTTCAGTAGTCATTCTCTAGTCCCCTCTTGCCCAGCCCCCAGCAATCACTAACTTGCTTTCTGTCTCTTTGGAGGTGCCTATTCTAGGTACTTTGTATCTACAGATTCATACGTTGGGTCATCTTTTGCATCTGGTTTCTTTCACTTAGTATAATGTTTTTTTGTTTGTTTGTGTTTTGAGACGGAGTCTTGCTGTCATCCAGGCTGGAGCGCAGTAGCACAATCTTGGCTCACTGCAACCTCTGCCTCCCAAATTTAAGTGATTCTCCTGCCTCAGCCTCCCGAGTAGCTGGGATTACAGGCTTGCACCACCATGTTTGGCTAACTTTTGTTGTTGTTGTTGTTGTTTGTTTGTTTTGTTGTTGTTTGTATTTTTAGTAGAGATGGGGTATCACCACCAGTCAGGCTGGTCTTGAACTTCTGACCTTAGGTGATCTACCTGCCTCGGCCTCCCAAAGTGCTGGGATTACAGGCGTGAGCCACCACACCCAGCATAATGTTTTGAGGTTCATCCCTGTTCTATCATAGACCAAAACCTCATTCCTTTTTAACACATGCATGTTTGCCTGTGGTGGATGGTCACTGTCCTCTTCAGACCTTACAGGATGCCTCTCTATGAATGCCTAGTCTCCTGGCCAGGAATCAGCCTGGTTGTAACTTGAACACTTTGGGATGAACATTCCCAGTCTCAGTCAGCCCCATCCTTTTGTCCTCACAACTGCAGTTGTAAGTAAATCACTCAAGGGAATTAGGCACTTTCCTCATCTCCCCCAGAATTCATACCAAGAGGATGCTGGAAGCTGATCAGGCGTCTATAAAGCACTCTGAATTCAACAGAGAAATGCAATGCATAAATGCAAAGAGAGAACAGTAATTCTTGTATTACACTGCTTGAGAGACTTCAAGAAGATGGACTGTTTTCCCATCCAATTGCTTTCCAGCTTTCCATTAGGTCAAGTGTGTGCATATATCCAATGACAGAGCCCCCGGGTCACATTCCCCCTCCTGAAACCAAATACAGACTTGAACATGATTGCTGTTGCTATATTGTGGTTACTGTCGGTGTTATTATTATTTTTTCAATAAGCCAACAGCACTGAGTGCTGGCTATATACACAGTACCATGCTAAACTCTATTTACATTATCTTATTTAATCCTCCCCAAACCCTATGTCATAGGTATTCTTAGCAGATGCATTTTTCAGCTGAGTAAACTGACACTCGGGAAAGAGAAGTAACCTGCAGAAAGGTCACAAAGCCAGAAAGTGCAAAGCGCAGACTCCATCTGCAGAAGCTGAACCCTTTGGGTTGCCTTTTCCATCATCCCTGGGTGCTTGTGAGCAAAGCCGCTGACATGTGCCACCCCAGTTCCGGGCCTGGTGGGGGGCCACTGCCTCTTCTTGGCCTCCCCTCCCTCTTGGGCTCCAGCCCCTTGCATCAGTGCATATTATCTGGCATAAATCAGCCCCCCAATTACATGAATGCCACAGCCACGAACACTTGTAATTAAAACTGGGACTGACATCCTAAAAGTATGTTCCCTTCCCCATTCCTCTTTGTCCTGCAAAGATATTATTGGAAAGAGAATGAGCAATCATCGGGAACATATGCTTTCAGAATATAATAGGACTCAGCTCCTCCGAGAAAAGGCTGTAAAAGGGCACAGGGACAAAATGTAAAGTAGACAGCTTTATTTACTAGCGACTGGGGCATGTCCAAGAAAAACAGATAAGCCAGTAAGCTTGATAACAAGCAGGACTTTTTTTTTTTTTTTTTTTGCCACAGATTGCTGGACAGTCCTCTTGCCCCCAAAATCTGCCCCCACACAGGCATCTGAGCGAGCTTTTTGCAGCTGCCAATGTGCCCCAGGCACTTGTCATCCCAACCCATTGGGAGCTGATCCCAGCCTAAAGCTCCATCCCCAGTCTTTGCGACTCTACCTTTTATAGCTCCTTCTCCAGCAAGAGTAAATTGCTTGGTGCTTTCTGGCCTGTTTCAGGCCTACGTGCCTCTGCACTCATGGTTTCTTCTGCCCAGAGGGTACCTGGCATCCCCAACTCTCTTTGTCTTTGCCTAACCCTCTCCTATTCATGTGTCAAAGCTGGTCAATATCAATCCCTACCATTTATCCAGCACTTACTCTGTGCCTGCAGAGACAGCTTCACAGGGGTGATTTTAACTCTCAGTGAACTGGGTGATACAGTTGCTGGTGTTGGTCCCAGTTCATCCCGGCTCCAGAAACCTCCTGCTCCTTTATAACTGGCACTTTTTTAAAAAAAAAAATTGTAATTGAACAAGCTACAAACTAGTGCAGACTCCTTAATCTGAGGGTCTGCGGCTGGAACCCCAGAAAGAGGGGGTGTATACAGACGGCCAAAACGTTACGTCTTTATTTTTCACTAACCTCTGACTGAAGTTTAGCATTACTGTCATTCGGGCAATGCACTGCTATCGTGGGAGAAGTATCTGTGTGTGTGTCGCAATCGAAATCACAGATATTTTCCTATCACGCGAGAGTTGCCGCTGATATTTCCAAACATCGTTTTCACCCACTGTGTTGATAATTAATAGTTAATGGACCCCACCACGAGCTGTGTTCTTTAATGGGTTAAGAAGGAAGAACATTTTTTACTAGACCCCATGGTTTAATATTTTGACAACTGTATTTTAATACGATTGGTTTCCTCTGTGATCCCATTCATTTTATGTATTCACAACCATTATTCTGCAAAGGGCACCAAATGCCCAAGGGGTCTGTGACACAAAAACAGGTGATGATTCCCAAAGAAATGGAGTTTCTTGAGAGTAGAGGCAATATCTTGCTAATCTTGCATCCTGCATGCCTTACCCTAGCACCCTTTAGAGCCCAAATACTCCAAGAATGTCAAACAAATGAAGGCAAAGTGACTTAAAAACTATTTTACTGCACATAGATTTGCAGAATGGCTTTTCCTTGTCTTTATAAACATATTCACAAATTAATTAATTCATTCAATAAATATATAATGGCCTTGTATTTGCCAAGCACTGGAGACTAGCATTAGAGATACCATTTTGAATGAGGTAAATGAACATCTCTTGCTTTCCCTGAAAACCACTTTTTGAAGCTTGTGTATCCTCTTGGTCTTCCATCCATGCTGAATAACTTGGGGTGACCTATTTAGCTACCCACCATTTGATGTCAAGAATCCCCTTAGCTCCCTGACAAGCTAAGCTCATTAACATACTCCCTCACTTAAAAAAAATCTATAAACAGCAGGCTGCCTGCTTTTTTATACTTTTGTGGTGGAATTAAACCATCAAACCTCAAAGTGGCCACTTATTTTCAGGGAGATTCCGTAATGGAGAGCACAGAAAAGAATCCACACGATTTGTGGGAAGCTGCATGCGTGCTGACATCAATACCCTTCCCCTTGCATCTGTACATAGCTTTATCTTACTCACTACACCCTCCCTTCTTTTGTCTGTTGATTTTATTATCACATTGGCCTGAAATGTCCCCTTCCCCATCGCCATCTTTCTACCCAGCAAACTTGTACCATGATAGATTAATAAAAAGGATGATAATAAAGCAAACATTTCTAGATTGTGTTGTACGTGCTGGCCTGTCTTTTCATTCTGTGGTTGGATTACTGTTGCATTTAATCCTCCTAACTCCCCTGGGACAGAGACTATCATTATCCCCATTTTATAGACGAAGAAACTGAGCCACAAAGAGGTGAAGTTATCGCTCATGGCGAGGCAGCTGTTACAGCAAGTGGCGGAGCTAGAATTCATAACCACTGGTTGGACTTAAGACTGCACACTTTTGATCACAAAATCCCTTAAAAAGTCACCTCCCTGAGAAGTTTTCCATGATTGCCCCTGTTCTCTCCAACCAGCACTGCGCCTTGCAGCATCATTATGTCTCTCACCGGGTTATGTCGCTTTATTATAATTGTTCTACCTCTCTTTTCTTCCTTCCTCCTTTGACTGTTTCAAAGACAAGCACTCTCCCCAGGGAGGGATCTAGTATGTCGTAGGTGTTCACCAATTGTCTAGTGATCATCCACTGCAACCATGTAGATGAGATAAGAAAGGCAGGAGTTTACCACATGTCAGATGAGGCATGTTAGCGATGAGTTCTTTCCCACAGTGGGAGTTAGTGGAGAAGTGAGAGGCTAACTGACCGTGGCTGTGTGCTTGCTATGGATGCAGCCACCCCATTAATTAAATATATTTATCCCCATTAGAGGGAAAAGGACATTGAGGATCAGAGGGGTTGCGTAACTAGCCTGAAATCACCAGCTAGGTTGGAAAAGACCAGCTAGAAAAGATTAGCTGGGTTTTGAATCTGATGCAGAAATGAAACTCAAGCCTTCTACCTTTGCTCTCTTCCCTCTCTGGACCACTAACCAAGACCTAGAGCTCTGCCCCTCAGTGTGCCTGCAACAATTACACCCCTAGAGAACTCGGGATTGGAGTCTCCCTTGCGTATCCAATACGCACATGCAGCTGCTTCTGGAGCTCACAGATATGCAGGATACCAGCTTGCTTGCTTTCTGTTTTTGTTTTTTCCCCTAAAAGAGACAATAGTCATGTGCTACATCGCAACTTTCAGTCAATGACAGACTGCATATATGATGGTGGTCCCAAAGATTATAATATCATATTTTTACTATACTATTTCTATGTTTAGATATGTTGAGATATACACATACCACTGTTACAATTGCCTACAGTATGCAGACCAATCACATGTTGTACAGGTCTGCAGCCTAAAAGCATGAGGCTAGACCATACAGCTTAGCTGGGTAGCAGGCGGCACCATCTAGGTTTGTGTAAGTGCACTCCATGACGTTCCACAATGATGAAACCACCTAATAATGCATTTCTCAGAATGCATCCCCATTGCTAAGTGACACACGACTATTTTGAGTCTGATGTCATTCCAACTTTCTTTTTTTGGAGACAGGGTCTCACTCTGCTGCCCAGGCTAGAGGGCAGTGGTATGATCTTGCCTCACTGCAACCTCTGCTTCCTAGGTTCAAACGATCCTCCTACCTCAGCTTCCTGAATAGCTGAGATTACAGGCAAGAGCCACCATGCCTGGCTAAATTTTTTAAAATTTTTGTAGAGATGGGGTTTTGCCATGTTGCCCAGGCTGGTCTCCAATTCCTGAGCTCAAGCGATCTGCCCGCCTTAGCCTTCCGAAGTGTTGGGATTACACGGGTGAGCCACCACACCCAGCCCTAACATTCAATTTGTATATTTCTATCCCCATTATTTGTATAAGGAGTCATCGTCCTTGGGTCTATGGGGAAGAAACATTTCAAAGCACTGTATTTAGCACAGAACCACTTGCTGAAAATAGGAAACACCGTGGTTTGTGGAGCTACAGAGTCAATCACTTTCCGGTTGATTTCATGTGGAGGAGGTGGCCCACATTGATTGGCTGAACCTTATATATTTGAAACAATCTCTTTGGCTTTGAAATGGTGGTGTCTTATAGACATGACCTCAATTCTGACAATTATCTATTTAATTGGATCAATACAGACAGCCCACTCCCCCAAACCACTGATTCAATTAATCAGACCATTGTCAAATCCCTTCTCCTCTTGGGTCTGTGTAGACACAGACCAAGTGGCAATTTCTCCCAAGATAGGCACAGAGGTCAATAATCTGCTTTTGGATAAAGTATCTGATTGCTCACAAATTATACAAATCACATTGATTACTGACAAATCATAATGTTTACAGAGCACTATTTGGCTTTGGCTCCAAAGCATGACTAGGTATTTAATTAACAACTGTCAGATATAATTTACACCATTACAATGACCAGAAAATGGCTGATTGTTGATTTTACTTACTAGAACAAATACTCTGCAACTAGCCTTGGTGAGGGCAAAATAAGTAGGGACTCAACGATGAACAATAAAATCTAATTTCAGTACCATGTTTAACCGGAAGATTCTTGAAGGCCATGATACCTCTGCCTCCCATGAGAAATGGACATCTTTTTGTTCATACGGCCAAGCAACTTACTTTTGCTTCCTTTTTTTGCCTTGACTACCAGGAAACTCCAAGCCGAATCTTTAACCCCAGTACATAACCTTTTTGGGTACTGTGGTGTGCAAATGTGCATTTTATTCTATTTCATCTGCTGTTTACTTTTACATGTGTTTTACTACTTCATTGCATATTAAGGCGCTAGCCTGGGTGTCAGCAAACTACAGCCCACAGGTCACATCCAGCCGACCAGCCTGTTTATGTACAGCCCACCTGTTCTGGATAATCTGTAATTTGCTATGCAAATAATGGGGGTGGAAATATTCATATCAAAACTATCCATGACAGAATAACCTATGGCTTTTTTTAGACTGGTTTTATGAAAAAAATAATCAAAAAATATAATTTCATGACATGAAATTCAAATTTCAGTGTCTATAAATAAACTTTCATCAGAACACGGCCATGCATATTGATTTATGAATTGTCCATGGCTGTTTTGCAGTAGAAAGGCAGAATTGAATTGTGACAGATGTCATACGGCCTGCAAGGCCTGAAATATATACTCTCTGGTCCTTTATAAAAACAGTTTGCTGGTCCCTGCTCTAGCCTCCCTGTAATTTCTTTCTTTTTTTTTTTTTGAAACAGAGTCTCACTCTGTCGCCCAGGCTGGAGTGCAGTGGCACGATCTTGGCTCACTGCAAGCTCCACTTCCCGGGTTCATGCCATGCTCCTGCCTCAGCCTCCCGAGTAGCTGGGACTACAGGTGCCCGCCACCACGCCCAGCTAATTTTTTGTATTTTTAGTAGAGACGGGGTTTTACCGTGTTAGCCAGGATGGTCTCGATCTCCTGACCTCGTGATCCTCCCGCCTCAGCCTCCCAAAGTGCTGGGATTACAGGCGTGAGCCACCATGCCTGGCCACCTACCTGTAATTTCTGTGGACAAGGCAAGGGATGGATGAATAGATAACTACCTAGAGAACATAGAGGTACATAATTTACCCGATCTGGAGTTACACTCAGTGCCCCTATTATTCTTCCTAATTAAACTTTGAAGGTGATACGATCTAGGCCTGGTGCGGTGGCTCACACCCATAATCCCAGCACTCCGTGAGGCCGAGGTGGGCAGATCACCTGAGGTCAGGAGTTCGACCTCAGGTCCTATTTTGGAAAACATAATAAGAGGATGAGAAAATACACAGAGACAGGGATTAGGGACATTACTGAAACTCAGTTTACAAAACCTCAATCTTCTTTGAAAAGTAGGACTTGAGGTCATCTTCTAAGAATGACTGGGTGGGCCAGGGTGGGCCTGTAGACTTGGGAAGACGATAGAAACAGAAATAGGAGTTCCTGGCCAGGCGCGGTGGCTCATGCTTGTAATCCCAGCACTTTGGGAGGCTGACACGGGTGGATCAACTGAGGTCAGGAGTTTGAGACCGGCCTGACGAACATGGCAAAACCCCATGTCTACTAAACATACAAATATTAGCTGGGCATGCTGGCGTGCACCTGTGATTCCAGCTACTCGGGAGTCTGAGGCTTGAGAATCACATGAACCCAGGGGCAGAGGTTGCAGTGAGCTGAGATTGTGCCACTGCACTCCAGCCCAGGCAACAGAGCAAGAGACTGTCTCGAAAAAAAAAGAAAGAAAAGGAAAAAAAAAAAAGAAACAGGTGTTGCTGCTTATGAGCAAGAGGGGAAGAGAGTGAACATGCAATGAGAAGAAGACTGCAGGAGGAGCGACCCCCTACTGTGACAGCATCACTGCTTCTCCACAGTGGAAGAAAAGTTCAACAGCAGTTTCATTCCAAAGGAGACGAAAGAACCCGTAACGATATTTCGTCATACTCATTGGGGTAGGAGGTATTATGGAAGCCTTCAGAAGCTGCCAGTAGATCCCTGCTTTCTGAAACATTCAGGGCCTTTTGGATGTAATCGATAGCTTAAATAGAGGATTACAAAGACAGGTTCAAATTTGAGAACATATAGAGAAACAAAGAGAGATAATCGTAATTAAATCAGGATCAGGCCAGGTGTGGTGACTTATGCCTGTAATCCCAGTGCTCTGGGAGGATGAGGCGGGCAGATCACGAGGTCAAGAGATCAAGATCATCCTGGCCAACACGGTGAAATCCCGTCTCTACTAAAAAATACAAATTTGGATGGTCCCCGACACATCCAAATTTGAAAGACAGAGGTTCAGGATGACAGCAGGAGAAAGGCCCCTTGCATATCACACCTAGTCCTTGGATTTCTGCCTTTCCATCTTTGATCACTCCCAGGTACCTTTGCCTGGTGGATACGTTGTTTTCCTCCATATTACAGAGCATTCCTAGTCCTTCCTGGGTGCAACCGCAGGTATCAGTAAATAAATGTTCATTGAAACAGCTGAAGATCACTAAGCACTTGTAAAAGAGAATCCGATAATCAGATCAATGTAAGTTGAACAAAAGTAGGCAACCAAAAAAAAAGCCTAATAAGTAGCCTGGAATGGAGCAAAATTGGACTTGAATCCACTTACTAGTTGTGTACACTTGAGAAAGTGACTCCGTCTCTGTGCCTTGGTTCTTTCATCTCTGAAATCAGGGCCAAAATGTCCCCTTTGCTACAGTGACACATGATTCATAAACTATGCAAAGTCTAAGGCATTGAGTAGCTGCTCAAAAAGCAGTGGCCAGGACTTGGGTTGTTTTTGCCAAGTCTGGGGAGTCCTCCAGGCGAAAACATCTCTGGAATCGAAAATCTTAGAAGGAACTGCAGCAACGGCTGGACTTCCCCGAACCGAATGAGGCAACATTTACATTTTTCATACCATGGAAAATTGAGGGATGATCCAGGAAAACATAGACAGCTTGAGAAAATTTAAAGGTTCCACAGTGTTCTTCCATTCAGGGACAACAGAAAACAGGAAGACATTAATAACATGTCACTGCCCGACTGCCAGCAGAACCACCCCAGGAAAGCATCTTTTGGGATAAATCACCGGGCGGGCATGGCATTCTCCCACCCGAACCACCCCTCCCACGACCACCATCTCGGGAAGATGTTGAAAACCTTTCAAACTTGACAAAATCCAGGGCCTTCCTTAAATAGGACCATCCCTTCCCAGAAAAAGATCTTGCTCTCTGCCAGCTCAAAGACCCAGCTCGGGCTAAAGCGAGGAAATGCAGGCGATTGCTGAGTTCCCCAGCGGCTCTCCGGAATTGACAGTCTCTAAATTACTGCCTGAGAAGCATATCGCATGCCAACTGACAAAAGCAGGAGAGGAAAAATCCTTACAGGCGGCAGAGCATCCTCTCTTCCTCTCTGGGGAGGTGCTGTTTCTGGTGTTCTTGTCGCTGGACCCGGAAACCAAATGAAAAATATGTGATTACCAACACCTGGGAGGGCGGCAGAGTGAGAATGAAAAGTAGAATAAAGAGGACCCCAACCTTCCCCGTGTAGGAGGCAATTTGGCTGAAAAAATAAGAAGAAATGAGATAATAAAAGTAACAAATGAACCTGCAATTGCTTTGCTTCCGGGAGCTCCCATCTTATTTCAGATTGGTTCTCCAACTCAACTTGGGTAGATTAATGTATCCGCGTGATGCAAACCTAGCTCCGAGGAGACCAGGGACCCAGTCAGCACAGGACTTAACCCTTGGTGAGTGGGCTGAGTGTGGCCTGTCCAGGCAGAAACCAGTATACTAAGCAGTGTCTCTGGCCGTCAATGTGTGTGCTTTTGCTGTCCTTGTTGCAGACGCCTGAGCTTTGAGTGACTTCATGGGAGGACCTGCGTTTTACTCTTAGAAGAGCACACAGAAAAAGAGAAAGAAGGGGAAAAAAAATAACTCCAGGGAAGATAAAAGAGTTATCAGAACTGAGCAGAGACAAGATAGGGATTGGGGCAGTTCTCCTGGGGTCAGATACCTCCCTGTACACTCCCCAGCACAGCCTGCTGGCAGATCAGAGCGCATGAGGACAGGCGTATGCATTTTATTTTTAAAGGAGAGGCATTCACTGTCGACCCTGTGGAAGGATGCAGAGAGGAAGGTCTCTTCCTGCAGAGTAAGCTAAAGCCCTGGGGCCGGGCAGTAGGCGGCCATTGGTAGCCTTAAGACCAAGGCAGGGAGATACCTTCAACAGGGCAATTTTAGAGGACCACCAACTTCCTGCTGGCTGGTAGCATTTTCTTTTTCTGTGAAACGGAGTCGTGCTCTGTTGCTCAGGCTGAAGCACAGTGGCACGATCTCAGCTCACTGCAACCTCCGTCTCCCAGGTTCTTCCTGACCTCAGGTGATCCACCCACCTCGACCTCCCAAAGGGCTGGGAATACAGGCGTGAGCCACCACACCCGGCCTGCTGGTGGCATTTTCTTTGTGATGCCTTTCTTCAGCCAGGCTTACTAAGAGCAGCCCTGTCTGCCATGGACCATGTAGGTGCGCCAGGAGCCAAAGGACCTGGAAGAAAAGAGAAGGCTGAACCGAATACCTGCTGTGTTTCAGGGGCTGGCTGGTCACCAGGGAAGGAAAAAAAGGCAGGTATATGTCCTGCCCTGGGGAACTTCAGCCCTTTCCGTAGACTGTTCGTTCTGCCTGGATATTTGTTCCCTCATTCATTGGTTAATCACAGTGATCTCTCCGCCTTGGAGCTGCACCACTCATTCGAGTAGCCCTCAGCCATATGTGGCTCTTCAAATTGATTACAATGATATCAAATTAAAAATTCAGATGTCGGTCAGGCATGGTAGCTCGTGTCTGTAATCCCAATACTTTAGGAGGCCAAGGCAGGCAAATCACTTTTGAGGTCAGGAGTTCAAGACCAGCCTGGCCAATGTGGTGAAACCCTGTCTCTACTAAAAATGCAAAAATTAGCTGGGCGTGGTGGCAGACACCTGTAATCCCAGCTACTTGGGAGGCTGAGGTAGGAGAATTACTTGAACCTGGGAGGTAGAGGTTGCAGTGAGCCGAGATTGTGCCACTGCACTCTAGCCTGGGCAACAGAGCGAGGCTCCATCTCAAAAAAAAAAAAAAAATTAAGATGTCATATTAGTTGCATGCCAAGTGCCCGACAGCTGGGTGTGGCTTGTGGCTTTTATACTGGACAGGGCGGAGATAGAAGACTTCGGTCACTGCAGAAAGTTCTATTGGACAGTACAGGCCGAGAGCACTGCAAAAGCCTCCTACCCAGTGTCCACACTTCCACTGTTGACTCTGACACGTTATTCTCAACACAGTAGCCAGAGGGATCCCTGAACTATTCAGAAATGAGGGACAAAACAATAGAGCAAAAACATAGTTCTAGATGAGGAAGTTGATAGGGGCCAGGCGCGGTGGCTCACGCCTGAAATTCCAGTGACTCAGGAGGCTGAGGTGGGAGGATCACTGGAGGCCAGGAGGAGTTCAAGACTAGCCTGAAGAACATATTGAGACCCCGTTTCTAAAACACAAATGAGATTTTTTTTTTTTAAAGGGGGCCAGGCATGGTGGCTCATGCCTGTAATCCCAGCACTTTGAGAGGCCAAAGCAAGTATATGGCTTGAGTCCAGGAGTTCGAGACCAGCCTGGGCAACATGGCGAAAACCCATCTCCAAAAAATGCAAAAATATTAGTTGGCCATGCTGGCACATGCCAGTAGTTCAGCTACTTGGGAGGCTGAAGTGGGAGGATCGACTGAGCTCGAGGGAAGCTGAGGCTGTGGTGAGCCATTACCACGTCACTGCACCCCAGCCTGGGTGACAGAGTAAGACCCTGTCTCAAAAAATAAATAAATAAATAGAATAGAAAATAAAAATAAAAAAAGGAAGACTACAGGGGAATGAAAACCAAATGCAAAGGGATTCTCAGATTCTAGATCGAACACCAACAAAAGCTACAAAGGGGACAGTGTTGGAGACAGGAATATTGGAATGTAGAGGGCATATTAGATAATACTATGTAACAGTGTTAATTTTCTTAGTGTGGATGTGAAATGGTTGTGTAGGAGAATGTCCTTATTCTTAGAAGAAGCCTGCTAAGGAATTTCAGGGTGAGCTGTGATGATCTCTGCAACTTTTCAATGGTTCCAAAAAAGTGTGTGTGTGTGTGTGTGTGTGTGTGTGTAGATACGTAACCATATATATCATATATAAAGATACATGTCATATGTATAAAGGTATATATAACATATATTTATATAGCGAAGTAAAGATGGTGAAATCATTTTAAGCCAGATCTTGCTGTACTCACAGCCTACCCAAACCTCCCTATTTCTCTCCAAGTAGAAACCAAGCCCAGGCAGGACCTCTGAGGTCCCACACAACATGACCCCATCTGCCCTCTGACTCTCTGTTCCCATCTCCCGCACCCCCACCACACTGGCCACCAGACTGTCACTGAACCCCCACCCCCGCCCCAGTGTGCTCTGCCCTGTGGGCCATGGTTTCCCCTCTGCTGGCAGCGTTGGGCCCATGTCCCTGGAGGGTTCCCATCTCTACCCTTAGGTGCTGATGGTCAAACCTCCTCTGCCTGGAAGCCTTCCTTGACCACCCAGAGAAACAATCCAGTGTCTTCTCCAAATTCTCCCTCTCCTCCTTCCCTGATTTGTCTTCATACCCTCCCTGCCTTCTCATATGCGATTTATCATGTATTTATTTATTTTATGAATTGTCTGTTTCTTTGCCACACCCCACAGGGCAGGGGTTTTAATCTGGCTTATTCCCTGGGGCATCCCCAGGGCCTTCAGCCATCCCACCATCACTTGTGGATTAGTCAGGGACGCTCTGCTCAGGGGCAGGTCCTCCGTGTTCACTTGATTAGCAAACATAGGTCCTTTGAGTCCTGGGGTTCCAGATCTGTTTCTGGAGCTGCTACTGAGTTAAAGGCCTTAATCCCATCTGCCGCCTGAGGCCCCTTCCCTCAGCACACGCCACTCTCTAACGTGACTGTCCGCTCGTCTGCTCCTCTCTGAGTCCCCAGCTCCTCACGCTTATCTGGCACACAGCAGACGCTCAGTAAGCATTTGTGAAAGCCTCTTGGGGAAACCAGCCTTGTAAATAAACACTTGATTCATGGGTGGATTATTTTTTAAAAGTAAGAAGTCTAGGCATGGGTAAGGTGGAGTGGGAACAAAGGGGCATGGTGGCTGAACAGCTGGCCAAGATCTTTGCAAGGATAGCAGCTTGCTCAATTCTAGGCATGCTCAAGACCCGTTATTCCTCCTTTCTCTTCTGAAGTCCTAGGATACTGAGGTTCAGAGAAAGTCAATGACTTGCCCAAGGTCACACGTTAATAGACAAATTATCCAATTTCTCTCTCAACCTGGTAAGTTCCAAAGCTCAGGTCAGGCCTCACTCTCTCCAACCACCTTCCCAGATGAGGTCGAAGTCCCCGTGATAGGTACAGTCTTGTGTGTCTCCCTCCTCCTTCCCATGTACCATGGTTGCATCCTTCCATTTCTGACTCTGAAAATTTGATAGGTGCTAGGAGTGGTGGCTCACACCTGTAATCCCAGCACTTTGGGAAGCTGAGGTGGGTGGATCACCTGAGGACAGGAGTTCAAGACCAGCCTGGCCAACATGGGGAAACCCTGTCTTTACCAAAAATACAAAAATTAGCCGTGCATGGTGGCACGTGCCTATGGGCTGAGGCAGGAGAATCACTTGAACCCAGGCAGAGGTTACTGTGAGCCGAGATTGCACCACTGCACTCCAGCCTGGGTGACAGAGCGAAACTCCATCTTAAAAAAAAAAAAGAAAGAAAAAAGAAAATTTGATGACGGCCCTCTAGAGTCACAGGAGCCCCAGTGTTTCCTTTTGCCCACTCCTCTCTTCCCAGCCCTAGCACCGTTCCTTGCTCCCAGTTAGAGCTCAATAAATATTTGTGAAAAAGAGCCATAGCAGTACAGAGCAGCAGCCCCAGCCACAAAGATTCCAGAAAGCGCCCCTTCATTCATCTGCAAAGAGCAGGAGAAACTTTAAGGCTATAGTGCCCAAACCATTTGTAACACTCAAGTGAACTGGCATTCACATCATCTTTCTGCTTTCATTAAACAGTTTCACATCGCCCACCTAGTGAACGGGTCTTTTTAGCAGCGAAGATGATCATCTGTTAAGCCTGGAAGGGCAGGAGGCCTGCCGACATCTCTGCCTCCCTCTGCCAGCTCCGTGGATCCCTCTAAATAATACAAGGCTTGTTTGCAATCAAGTTAGAACATGTTTAATGGTGAATAAATCTGATGCTGAATCGGGATAATTGCATTAGCGTCACAGAGCTGACTCAATACCTGGCCGAGTCATCCCATATCTAGAAGGGTGGAGACATTTTTAGCTCGCCTTTGTGTGTGTGCTGCTCATTATACAAACGTGGCTCCATTTAAAGGCCCTGCCACCTCACTGGGGCCCACTGGTCTCTGGCTGCAGGTGCATGTTTGTGGGGCTGGAAGACAAAGCCTGGGACAGGTGCTGTGACCTGCATGAGTCCCCGTTGAAACCAGCAAACAGCAAGGTCAGCACCTTCAGGTGAAGGCCAGGGGCTGGAGGGAGCCAAGGGAGTAGGAAGAGTGACATCAATGTGACCTGGTGTTGGGAGCATGCCCAAGCTCTGTCCTTCCATGGCTTTTGGCAAGGTGCATAATGCTTCTAAGTCTCAGTTTCAACATCTGTGAAATGGGGATTTCACAGTCTGGTAGTCAGGATTCAAGATGGCCCCCAAGACTTCCACCTCCTGTAGAATCCCCTCTCTTGTGTATGGGCAGCAACTGTGAATATGATGGGATAATTTGTTCCCATGAGTGGGTTAGGCTACCAAGAAAGGGGGAGGAATTTTGCAGATGTCATGGAGGCCCGAATGCAGTTGGTTTTGTGTTAATCAAAAGGGATTCAATCCTAAGTGGACCCGATCTAATCACTAGGCCCTTAAAAGAGGTTGGGCCCTCGCTGAAGATTTGGGGGAGCCTCCTTCAGCCTTGAAGAAGCCAACAGTCATGTTGTGAGGTCATCTGTGGATGGGGCCTGAGAGACTGAGAATGGCCTCTAGAGGCTGCAAGGGGCCCTCAGTCAACAGCCAGCAAGAAAACAAGCACCTCAGTCCCACAGTTACAAGAAAAAGAATTCTGTTAACAGCCAAGAGCCTCTGGTAAGACCCCATCCCTGGCTGACGCTTTGATTTCAGCCTCGTGAGACCCTGAGCAGAAGTACCAGCCTGAACCAGGACTTTTAACCTACGGAGCTATAAGATAACAAATACGCTAAATTTGCGGTAATTTCTTACGCAGCAAGAGATAGCTAATACAATGAAAGTAACTACCTCGTAAGGTTGTTATGAGGAATCATTTGCATGCAAAGTGCTTTGTAAAGAGCTTGGGACACCATGAGTGACTAACAAAGGGCAGAGGTTATGATGATTACTTTCTCTACCATTATTAGTCAATGATAAATATTAAATAGCTTTGGTATCCGAGAAAGAGCTCTCCATTCACACCCTGGTTTTGCTGCTAAGCAGCTATGTGATACTGGGTGAGTCACTTGATGAAATCTATTTCCTCATCTGATAATAGTGCCTTCCTTATAACTCTGCAGTGAGGTTGAAGGAGATAATAATTTCAAAGTGCTTAACTTCTACAGATTCCCTTCTGCCATATAAAGTAGGATGCCTATGTACTGGGGATTAGGTTATGGATATTCTTGGGTTCTCTTATCCAGCTTGTCCTACAAGGCCTTCATCATCTTTCTCCTGGATCCCTGCAACAGTTACTAACAACCCTCTGGCCTCATCTTCTCCAATACATCCTTTGGAAGGCAGCCTGAGTAGTTTCTCTGAACGTCTCGGGGCCACTGTGCTTGCCGTTCCTTCTGCCTTGAATACCTTTCCAGTTCTTCACATCATGAGCCCTTTCCTCATGTTTTATAGTTTCTCCGGAGTCCCCCCCTGATTACTCTGTTTATATAAGTCCTTCCCTTTGTTATTCTCCATCAAAGCACCTTCTTTATTTCACCCACACAACTTACACTTACTGTAAATACTTGACGTGCTCGTTGACGTCTTCGATGCCCTTTACCCCCACTGGAACGTAAGTTTTGGAAGTGCAAGGATCTTGTCTGTGTCATTTGCTGTTGTGACCTCTCTGCTCAGCAACGTGCGTGGCCTGTGACAAGGTGCCTGTAGAAGGCTGGATAATGGCCCCCCAAAGATACCTCATCCCCTTCCCCAGAACCTGTGAATATGTGAGGTTACATGGCAGAGAGAAGTGAAGATTGCGGGCAAAACTGAGGTTGCTAATCAGCTGATCTTAAAAGAGGAAGATGATTCTGGGTCATCCAGTGGATTCAAAAGAATCACAAAGGTCCTTAAAAGTGGAAGAGGGAATCCTAAGGGAGAGCCAGAAGGATGTCAGCATGAGAAGGACTCAGCCAGGTGCTGCTGGCTTTGAAGATGGAGGAAAGGGGCCCTGAGCCCAGGAATGTGGGCATCCTCTAAGCAGTGGAAGGTGCAAGGGTACAAGCTCCCCGCAGGACCCCCAGAAAGAGCCCAGCTCCACCTACACCTGGATCTTAGCGCAGTGAGACCTGTGTTGGACTCCTGCCTTACGGGACTGTCAGATAATACATTTAGGTTTTCCAGACACTACATTTGCGATCATTGGTTACAGCAGTAACTGAAAACAAATATAGTGCCTCGCAAATATCTGTTGGATGGAAAATGGAAGGAAAAAAAAGAGCGTATCTCAGATCAGGGGCCAAAAGCATTCAAGAAATTTTTGTTATCTACAGCTTAAAAACCGAAACTCTAACCTGGCACCTGATGCCCTTGTTAGGTTAACCCCATTCCTCTCCCCGGCTCTGTCTTCATCCTCTGCTGTGCCGTGCAGACACTCTAACCTGCTGAGGCCCCCGAGGTCTCTGCATGGCCATGCGTCCCTGGACTTCCCGCTCCTCACCTCTTCTCCTCCATTCCCAGGACAGGTCTCCTCTTTGTGCAACTCGTCAAATGCCACTTATCCCTTGAGAATGGGAAGTCTTTCCTGCCCCAGGCCAAACTTGTCACCCCATCTTCCGCTTTCTATAGTTCAATCTCAGCACTCATTGTCTCTGTTGCCAGCCCCTGCCACCTTCACCCCACTGGACCAGGGACTTCCCTAGTGCAGTGACCGTGCCTTGTTGATCTGGGTTCACTCAGTGCTGAGCATCAGGACTAGCACCAAAGAGATGACTGCAAATGGCTGCAGAGATGGGACTAAACACCTGCCGCCTGTCCCCAGGAATGTCCAGTGGGTGATCAGAGAGTGTGGGTGGATTTCTCCCCGGGACCAGGGCTGCCTTCTGGTCTCATGCAGCTTCACCATGGTTGAGTTTCTCTCTTATCCTGAGCTATGTTCTACTAGTCACTCTGGAACCCATGTATAGTGGCCTGAAAGTGTCCCTAAAGTGTTCACCCAGAGCCTCAGAATGTGACCTTATTTGGAAATAGGGTCTTTGCTGATAGACTTAGGTAAGATGTGATTACAGTGAATTAGGGTGGGCTCTAAATCCAGTGACTGGTGTCCTTAGAAGACGACCATGTGAAGACACAGAGAGGCATGGACAGGGAAGATGGTGGTGAGAAGACAGAGGCAGAAACTGGAATGAGGCGGCAACATGCCCCAAATGCCAAAGGTTGCCAGGAAATATCCACAGGCCGGGTAGAGGCAAGGAGGACACCCCCATAGAGCTTTCAGAGAGAGGATGGCCTTGCCAAAACCTCGAGTTTGAAATGTAAGCCTCCAAAACTGTGGGAAAATACAGTTCTGTTGATTGAAGCCACCTAGTACACGGCACGCCTAAGAAACGAACGTGCTATGCCATCATCCTTGGCTACAGCCAACTCGTTTCTGTGACTGTGCTTAGCCTGGGGAGTAAATGATTCTAGGGAACCGTGTGTTGCATCTCCTCCCAGGGGTCATCAAGGAACCTTGGACTTCGGCTGGAGATCGGCTCTTGGGAACCTTAGCTGGAGGTGGGAGGAGATGGCCTCTCAAAGCCTCAGGTCCACAGGCAAAGAGCAGGCCGGGATTCAATACCCAAGGCAAGCAACAGAGCAAGTCCAGAGAGAAGGCCACATGGAGACTCAGTTTCCTCTTTCCTGGGGTACTTTGAGGGCTGACTGCCTCAAGGTGCCCAGTACAGGTGCTGATCCAAAAACAAGCACATTTGCGCTTTTTCCTCTTCCTTCCCTCTCCCTTCCCCCTTTTCATTTATTAAATTCAAGTGAAAAGAAAACAACAACTCCTCCTTTCTGAAACACAAGAGGGGAGCTCTAAACACATAAAGGCCAGAATTAAGCTGTGAAATGACCCCCCCCCCCAAAATTACAAAGAATAAAATCTCACATAGGTGCATGGCCCCAGCAAGCTGAGGGAAAACTCAAGAGCCTGCTGTGCCTTTTTATTACTTGAGGTATATGCAGTCTCTAATTTAAGGCTAAATATAAAATAAAGCATACACAGCTGGACTTTCAAGCATTTTCAAAACATATTTAATACCCTCCCGTGAAACTCCCAGAAAGTGAGCAGCCCTCACTTCGCACCAGTATAAACAGGAGTTGGCGTGGACCGAACGTACGGGCTTCAAAAGCATATTTAAGAGGGCTGAACAGGAACCTGCAAGCCAGAGACCTGAAGGGATCGGAATGCTGACCTGAGCTCACAGTCACACGGTGTCCTCTGCCACACCAGGGCTATAATAGAAACCAGCAGAGCTGGCTGACGTGGCCAACACCAACAGGGTCTGCCTCTGACCGCAGCTTTGCCTGCCCCCCACGCACTTTTCGGCTCTGTTCCTCCACTCCAGGGCCAATGGAAAATGAGAAATATCCAAGTCCTCCTGGCAGACATGAATGGATTCTCTGTTATCCCAGGAATTCTCCTTGGAGGAAGGAGCACTCATGGGTACTGGTTCGCCATTCGGTATTGCCAAGCGTTTTTATTCATTCCAGAATTCCCCATGCAGTGCCTTCTATGGCTAGATGTGGTTCTGAAGGTGCACGGGGACTCAACAGGGAATAGATCAAACAAAACCAGGGCTCTCGTCTCTTGGAATTGCCTGATGTGTGTAGATGGATGATAACAAGATAACAGACAAGTACGCAAACAAGATGATGGTCTACAGTGTGCAGACAGTAACACCAGAGACTGGGAGGGCATGGTGTGTCGGCCAGGTGACACTTGCGGGAGACCTGAAGGATGAGAAGGACTCAGCACTGCAGAGATACAGGGGGAGAACTCTCTTGGCAAAGGGAAGGGCAAACAGCAAAGGCCCCATAACAGTGATAAAATCTGCCCATCGATTCGCTTCTCCTCTCATCAAGAGGTGGAGTCTGTGTCCCTTCCCCTTAATCCCTGTGGGATCGGGACTGTGCAGTGGTGACTGCCTTGCCTAAAGATGCAGTGGAAGTGACACCCTCTGCCTTCCAAGACTAAGGCAGCAAAGGCCATGCCACTTCTGCTGCGTTGCTGGAACAGCTGCCCTACAAGAATCCAATCACCCTGAGACCACGGTGCTGGAGTGGCCACGAGCTGAGACCAGCTGAGCCCTCCCTGCCCTGCTATCCTGACAAAGCCCTGGACATGTGACAAAAGCCATCCTAGACCCTCCAGGCCAGCTCTCCTGCCAACTGAATTCCACTAAATGACCTCCACCAATAGCCACTGCAAGAGGAGACTCAACCAGCCAAGCCCTATCCAGAGTCCTGACCCAGGAAATCATGAGATGTAATAAAACTGTCACCGTTTTACGCCAGTAAATTGAGGGGTACTTTGTTACTCAGCAATAGATAAGTGGAAGATGCCTCACGCTGATAATGGGAGGATGAAATGAAACCATATATGTTCTGTTCCCGGTATATAGCAGGATCTCAGCAAATGTTAGATCACATCCCCGTTCCTCCCATTCCTTGTGACAATAGACTTTGATTGCCTTTCAGTTTCATTGCCTATTTTTATACTATGCTGCATTAAATCATAAATTACAAGCAGCTTATCCATGTCTGATTCTCACTAAGCACTTGGTTTTATTGGGCTCTCAAAGTTAGAGAATGACAAACATGTAAATTGGAGTGGCTCCTCTCTGCTCACTGCAGAGGAGGGTTCTAGAAGGAGGTTTTTCGGTGGGAAGAGTGGTGTCTGAATTGTCTTGCTTCTGAAAAGTGCTGTGAGACCCTGTGGCTGGCATGCATTGGCGAGCTGGGTGCATTCACCAGGAAGTTTTTAAATGATTTTCTGAGCGATATCATTTTTCTTTCCTAAACAGCATAGATTTTTGAGCTCTAATGCATTTCTGCATTACAGAGAACAGGCAGTCTCCCTTGACATGTTTCATCATGAAGTTATTTTTCAAATCAGCATCTTGAAGAGGTAGTAAAACTTAGTGATTATGAGCACAGGTTTTGGATCCAGACAGGCCTTCGTGTGAACCCCGTCTTTTCCCCTTACAGACAGGGAGAACTCAGGTGTATTACTGAGCCTTCCAAAGTCTCAGTTTTCACCTCTGTGAAATGGGAATAGGCACAGTCCCTCCCTCCCAGGTTGCTTGTGAAGATTAAATCAGATTACATAAGAGAAGCACTTAATAAAGGGCCTCATGCAAAGTCAGAGCTCAAAATAACTGATCTGCTGTAATTATCATCATCACTTTAGTTCTGCTATGGCAAAGGTCATCAGGTTTAGCAAAATAAAAAGGCAGGGGCCGGGCGCGGTGACTCACGCCTGTAATCCAAGCACCTTGGAAGGACAAGGCAGGCGGATCATCTGAAGTCAGGAGTTCAAGAGCATCCTGGCCAACATGGTGAAACCCCGTCTCTACTAAAAATACAAAAATTAGCAGGGCATGGTGGTGGGCACCTGTTATCCCAGCTTCTCAGGAGGCTGAGGAAGGAGAATTGCTTGAACCTGGAAGGTGGAGGTTACAGTGAGCTGAGATCATGTCATTGCACTCCAGCCTGGGGAAGAAGAGTGAAACTTCATCTCAAAAAAAGCCAAAAAAAACCCACCACCACCAGCAACAAAAAAAAACCAGGCAGGACACCCAGGGAAATCTAAATTTCAGATAACAAATCATGTGTTAGGAGTACAGCATGTCTCCTGTATGCCAGGGGATACACTTACATTAAAACTCATTCATCGTCCAGCTGAGATTCAGGTTTTACTGTCTGCCCTGTATTCATTCCCAGATTATTATTGGTGTTATTTACCATGACAATAAATTCCAATTGCCCAGGTATGTGGTTACCCCAGACCCCTAATCACATCGTCCGTCCTCTGCCGCTGATGTTTTTCTATTTAATAAAATCCTACATCTTTTTTTCTTCCTTCCGGTCTCATTACGGACTGCTGGTAATTAAGATAAGCCAAGAGGTTGCTCTAGAAAGACGAGCTCTGTAACTTTTTCGAAAGCGACACCACTGCAGTTATTACATAAGCACCTCTCTACGGCACAGTCATGAGGTTCGCTGCAGAGAAGCTTCCATCTGTACTTTTTCCAACTTCCCACTGCACAAATGCCCCCTCCCTCCACATTTCCCCCTCTCTCCCCTCCCTTCACGCCTGAGGTCTGCCTCCATTCGAAGTCTCTCCCCCTGCCACCAGCTCCTTTTTTTTTCCCTCCACGTAATATAGAGTAGTTTATTACATAAGTGATTTATTGCACGCACCTTAATGTATAAGGGGCAAAACTTGTTTAAAATAAATCCAACTGAGAGGATAATCTCTATGGGCAAAATGTACTTGGATTTAATTTCTCTACTGGGTATTACACACTATATAATTGCCTTAAACAGAAGCTGCACACACAAATTTAGCTTGGCACCAATATCTGGCTTCACAGAACACTCGAGTTACATGCTGGGTTTTGCTACAAACCCTTCGCTCCACCAGAAGAAACTAAACCGCATCCCTTAAAGAAATATTCAGCCTGACTCCCCTGCTGAGATTAGGGGGAGGGAGAACAGCTGATTGTGTGCTGGATTTAGGGGGGCAGGGGGGTGGGGAGGCCTTTGTCTTGGGAGAGGAGGCAAAGCTGCCAGCCTGTCTCTAACCAGCCTTGGTTCCTCGAGACTGCATCTTCTCGGCCCTTTATTCAAAAGTGTATGCAGCAGCAAATTAAATCGCAGCTCCCTGACTGGTACCTGGATGTGGGATATGTGCTTAATTAAAGTTCATAGAACCTTGCCCTTCTTTCTCCTGCAGATTAATTAATTAATGTATTTATTGACTCCTTCCTGCATTCACTCATTCTGCAAATACTCGCTGAGCTCTTGTTGGACCCCAGGCGGTGGTGGGCCCTGGGAATCTCACAGGTGAACCGCACACTATTCCTGCCCACATCCGGTGGGGCAGATGAGTATTAATTAAATCATCACACAAATAAATGCAACGTGACAAACCATGGCAATGCCATGGAGGAGACGTCCAAGGTCCTCTGAGAGTCACTGGGGAAGGCCGGAGAACTTCCCAAGAAAGGAGCTTTTAGAGGGTGTATTATAGGGTGTGTTAGCTTCCTCTGGCTGCTGTAACAAATTACCCCCAAATTAATGGCTTAAACCAAATTTATTTTCTGAAGGTCAGAAGTCCAAAATGGGTGTCACTGTGCTACGATCAACATGTCAGCAAGGCTTTGGGCCTTTCTGGAAGTTCTGGGAGATAATCTGTTTCCTTGCCTCTTCTGGCTTCTAGAGGCTGCCTGAATTCCTTGGCTCCTGGTCACTTCCTCCCTCTTTAAAGCTAGTAACATCAGGCCAAGTCCTTTTTACTCAGCCACCTCTCTGATTATGACCCGTCTGCCTCTCCTTTCCCTACCTCTGATTTGACTGGGCCCACCCAGAAAATCCAGGATGATCTCCCAATCTGAAGATCAGTGAATAGCAACCTTAACTCCGTCTGCAGCCTTAATTCCCCATCTGCCGTGTAACCTCCCGTATTCACAGGTTCCATGGAATTAGGATTAGGGCCTGGACATCTTTGGGGCTCATGACTCTGTCTACCACAGATGGGATCTAAAGGAAGGAGGAGAATTTGCCAGGCAAAGCTGGAACCTTCTGAGATGAGCCGCCAATGATGTGCCTGTGTGAACACAGCTTCGGAGCCCAGTGAGGGGGTACAGGGAGATGGTGCTAAACGTGTCTGGAGGAAGGAGCAGGAGTCAAACGGTGGGAAGCCTGCTCAGACACATGAAGGATTCTGGTTTTTATCCCAGGAGCCAGAAGACACCCTTTGAATATTTCAGCCTGGGAAGAAGATACTGCGTTTTACTAAATCTAAGATTATAGATGCCATGATTTTTCATTTCCCCTAAGGGGGAAAAAAATGCTTCCAATGACAATATGGCACAATGCTTTCTTATGACTTACAGTTTTTATTTTATAATCATCACAGTAACTCTTTTTTAATTTTTTAGGAAGTTTTATGTATTTCAAGGGTACAAGTGCCGATTTCTTACAGGCGTATATTGCGTACTGGTGAAGTCTGCGCATTTAGTGTACCCATCATCTGAACAGGGAACACTATACCTCACAGGCAGTTTTCCAACCCTCATCCCCTCCCACTTTCACAAGAACTCTCTTAGACCTAAGGCTATGACGCCTCCATTTTTATCACCAATAGCTTTTGTGTGTACAATAAATACTATACAATGTAAGTGAGATCGCCTGATCTGACTTCGACTGATATCGATCGAGGATCGATTGATCGCCTGCTTGCCTGGCAGCAGCGGTTTAAGCCTGTTTCGTTGCCACGGTTGCCGGGTTTGCCGCAGCCGCTGTTTGCCTGCCGTATGTTTTGTTTGCTGTCGCGTTTGCCTGGCAGCGGCAATGGAAGCTTCTCTTCCTTTCCTCTCTTTCCTTCCTTCCTTCCTCCTTCCTTCCTTCTTCTTCCTTTTCTCCTCCTCTTCCTTCCTTCCTTCCTTCCTTCTCCCTCTTTCCTTCCAGAAAGAGTTTCGCTCTTGTTGTCTCCAGGCTGGAGTGGCACAACCCTGCTCACCACAACCTCCACCTCCTGGGTTCAAGCAATTCTCCTGCCTTTAGCCTCCGAAAGAAGCTGGGATTTACAGGCACAGCCACCACGCCTGGCTAATTTTGTAGTTTTAGTGAGACGGGGTTTCTCCACGTTGGTCAGGCTGGTCTCCCAACCTCAGATGATCCGCCCACCTCTGCCTCCCAAAGTGCTGGGATTACAGGTGTGAGTCACTGCACCTGGCTGATGCAGCCATTCTTAGAAGAATCCATTTTAAAAAAAGAAGCAGCAGCAGCTGCCACCAGCGCTGGGTTCTTGGGCTGGCTCTGCAGTTATGTTGCGCAAACCTACTTTTGATTTCCACGTCCAGAATATTTCTAGCTCTGCCTGCCCCTCCACTTCACAGCCATTTGGTTCCTTGAAGGTGGAGTATTCTGCTATTAGCTCTGGGACTTTCTTGGAATCTGCCAACACTCATTCTGCAAGTTTTGCTGCTGGCATTTGGGATGTTTATATATGCATAGGCAATGACGAAGTCGCATACCGCCCCTGCCAAGAAAAAGGGAACTCCGAGATGTGTTTAGATTTCAGAGACCCTGACATGAGAGAATTTTAGAGATGCACCTGAAGGTCGAGGATCAGACTGGCACTTTCAAAAAGTCATTCGATAGAAGCCAGGCTTGTTTTCACATTTCAATGTATAGGTTAAAAAGCATCAGTTAATAACGATAATGAAACAGTCCTTCATGCATGCTGAGCACTGTGCTAGCCGCTTACCTGCACACATCAAAGTCATCTAATTTATTATTATTATACCTATTGTGTATACTAAGAAATTGAGTCTTAATTACACTGATGGACTCCTCTAACAGCACCCAGATCATACGTGGTAGAGCCAAGATTTGAACACAGAATGACTTTAGGTGTGGCCATTCCCCTCTGTTTCTATTTGTCTTAGTCCCTCAGTGACAAAATCAATAAAACTGAGTGTCTCCAAGTTCGTTCTACAAACACACATGCTGCATCTTCTGTGCAGGCAGGAGGCTCTGCTCTGGGCCCGAGTACAAAGCATGAAAGCCCACAGACCCTTCACTCAAGAAGCTCAGATCCCAATGGAGAAGGCAGAGGAGCAGCCAACACCTTGGATCAGAAACAGTGAACCGATGTTCATTCCAACATGTCCTGGGTCCCGGCAGAGGAGAAAAAGGTCCTCATTTTACTCATTGTGCAGTTTTCTTAAAGAATCTTGGAGGCTAGACCAGGCACAGTGGCTCACGCCTGTAATCCCAGCACTTTGGGAGGCCGAGGCGGGTGGATCACCTGAGGTCAGGAGTTTGAGACCAGATTGACCAACATGGAGAAACCCTGTCTTTACTAAAAACACAAAATTAGCAGGACGTTGTGGCGCATGCCTGTAATCCCAGCTACTCGGGAGGCTGAGGCAGGAGAATTGCTTGAACCCAGGATGCAGAGGTTGTTGTGAGCCGAGATTGCACCATTGCACTCCAGCCCGAGCAACAAGAGCGAAACTCCGTCTTAAAAAAAAAAAAAAAAAAAAAATGTTGGAGGCTAAACATTAGGCTGCAAAATATTCAGAAATTCCCAGGAAGGCAGCGTGAAATCTGCATAGAAAATCTATTCCGGTCCCCATCCCATACTTGGTTGGCCTTACAATTGCTATCCTCTCTAAAGCCAGCTTGAATATTTCCTTCTAGGGGAATAATACAAAGAAAGAGGGGTAGGAGGGAAAGGAAATGAGGGGAGGAGAGGAGAGGGAAAGGAGGGAGGAAATAAATACTAGTGCAAATTCACCATATATTAGGCTTCTTGGCATGATCAGTGACACAAGAGTCGACTCTATAGGTACTGTTGTACACACACGCTATTGTGTAGGTGAAAGCCAGAAAAAGCAAAGGGCTATGAAAGTGTAAAAATAAAATCAAAATCTGGAAAAGAAAGCCCAGGGAAAAGGGAGGTCAAGCCCACACAGATATACAGAAATAACAATAAACCTATTTTTAAAAAATTCTGTTGCATGTCACCATGGTAAGAATAGAAACAGACCCAAACCACGAATCTTCTAGATTTTACATGCAGGTAACAGGTACGTTACTTCCAAAGCTGGTGTCGGGATGGTTTTAAGGAAATGACCTTATATTATAACACGTCTTGCTGGGACTGCTTAATTTGGCATCACTTAAAATTTTATTGCAGTTTGCTTCAAGGACTCTGGAGTTAAGCATCCTCTCCTCCTCCTCTTCCCCCGGAAAATAGCACCCCCCTCACCACGCATACACGCGAACCACTCGAACATATGTCTACACTGAAGAGCAGAAGATTGGAAAAGCAGATGGTATGATGCCTTTGGAATCTGACAGCCGCTCTGTGGTAGCACTATCAGCAGACAGGACTTGCCAGAGACGCACATTTGAGCGAGGGACTGCCAAGGCGAACAGAACTGCACCTCGCCCTCCCAGGCGCGGGAGACGATGCTTATGTTTGAAAACAAGCAAAATGCTTTTCTCCGGAGCAGCGAGTGAGGACACAGCTCTGCAGCATTTATGGCACATATGTCGGCGGCCGGGGAGATGTTTCGCAAGCGATGGCTCTATAAACAGTGCCTACTTTGGGTGTTTTCCATACGAGGCAGGTGGGAAGCGGGAAGCGAACAGTTGGGAGAATTGCAGAGCAACCTGTTTTCATGGGCTGTTTACTTTCTGTCACTGTACCTGGCCACATTTGCCATATTGTCCCCACATTTTGGGGGGATGTAGTACACACTAGAGTCTCCCTGAATGGACATAATCTTAATTCTCATCTAAATACTGTTGTAAACTGACCACCATCTCTCACTGTAATTTTCTCTTCTCTCTCACATTAGCTAGGAGGAATGGAAAGGTGTGGAGAGAGAGGGAAAGGGAGAGAACGAAGCTGATCCTTATGAATTCATATCCAGGGGTCCGGCCCAGTGCTGAGCACTATAAATATGCGTCCATTCTTTGCAAACTCCAAGCAAATCATTTTACAGGTGTGGAAGCTGGGGGTGCGGAATTTGCTCATACTCTTTCTATTTCACCCTGTCTACCTTCTGTCACGGTAGAAAAACATCCACAAGACAAGATCCATCTTGTAGGGAGCACCCAGCTGAAAAGGGGTCTGGCTCAGTTCTGCCCTTTTCAAGGTTACTTCTTCTATCCACAAGTCTTCAAAAATCAGTAGATGGAGATTTTATTTAAAGAAGAGGTGAGTTTCATTTAAAAAAAAAGAAAGAAACAAACAAACAAAAATTCTACGCCCGAGCTGACTTGCATGGAAGGGGCCACATTCTCATTTCATTTTGCCAAAATAACTATTGGGATCTGGATTTGGAATCACCAGTTTCTGTCTTCTTTCAGTGAAATGAAAATGTATTTCATTCACGGCCTTTAACTCCATGCTGGCCTCCACCTCCCTGCAACTTACAGCAATCTCATTAATAAATTAATCAAGCTGTCACAGAGGTACAAATGCAAAATCATTTGGAAATGATCCCATTTAAGATCACACAATCTCCAAAGCCTACTGCAACATTTTACAATTCCTTCAGGCCACCTCGGGTCTCCTTTACACTTGCAATGATGCCCCTTTCAATTTGCATTTAAAAGACAGTAAATTGCAGGGTTCATAAACATTTTTATAGTGATTTATTGAAGACTAGAATGTCACTGCTGTTCTTCACACTTTACCAGTCCTGAGAAGCAAATGCTGGCTATATATGTAATCTTGCTGTCCCCATCAACCACATAAGAACAAGCCAGTTTGCTGTTTTGCAGTTTTTTCTCTTCTTTCTTTCTTTTTCTTCTTTTTAATAAAGAGAGTGGCAACCATATTTATCTTCAGTTAGAAGAATGCTCTCCAAGTTCCAACTTGGGTTCCGTAATTTACAAAGAACTTGGTTTTACCAGTCGGCACTGTGAAGAAACCATTCTTTCTTACGGCTGAGGACAGAAAAAGGAAGGCTTCTTTTCATCTTCACATTCCATGTCCTACCCCAAAGAAAGCAGTCCACAGGCACCCTTCTCAGGGATGACTTGTAGGCAGGAGAGGGGAGGGAGTTAGGCAGAAGGCAGGCTGGCCACGATGCATCGAGATGCCTCTGTTCACCTTTCCTGCTAAAAGCTTTAGTGTGAGGATTGGGCATGGCCTTTGGAATCACTTATTTGAAAAGAATGCATAAACAGCAAAGAGAAGCTGAACTTGGAAGGTGCTTTTGCGACTTCCCAGCCAGTAAGTCACAAAAGGGGGTGATCAGAGCCAAGACAAACTGCTAATCTAAGGGCACAGTGAACTCCTCGGCATCCTTCTGACTTTTTACCCGGGGAGACTGGGAACCCTTTCTGAGCGCATCGTGCACACAGGGAAAGGAGAGAAGCTGGCAGGAAAAAAAAAAAAAAAAAAAAAAAAAGAAAGAAAAAGAAAAAGAAAAGAAAGAAAGAAAAAAAAAAGGCTTGCACCTCATTTGCCCTTCCAGTGTCCAGAAGGGAGTATTTCTTTCCACCTTTTTCACATTATAATAATGGCTTCACAGCTCCTGAAAGGAGCCCGAGTGTAACGGCAAATGGTGCATGACACGGCGAAACCCTGCTCTTTGTCGCACCAGCTCCGCTCCAAAGAAAGTCCTTCTCTGCCTTCGTTTCCCTGCCATTAACTGAGATGAAATGAGTTTTTTCCCCCTTTTGATTCCACCCCCCACTGTCTATTACAGTGTGACGCGATTGGGCTTCCTGGCCCATTATTTCATAGAGAATTCTTTTATTCTGGTTTGGGAGTTTGCGCCTGCAAGGTTATCTGTGCACAAAGCAACGCCTCGGTCTTCGCATTCATTTTTGAAATCTGATCTCATTGATAAGAACAAGACCATTCACATTGCATTTGTCAGATAAGTAGCTCGGTGCCGGAGTCATAATTTTTGTGACTTCAGTCAGGGCTCCCTGTTAAAATACGTCAACTGATAAAAATGCAAGTATTATAAAAATAACCTTTGTATCAAAAGTGTCGTCCTATCTCCTTCTTCTTTCTTTAAAGCACATTACGTCCTCTTTCACATGAGGCACCTTCTCATATTCAGATGTCTATGTCCTGATGTTCATTTCTTAGAAATTATTCTTTAAATGGTACTCCAATGCCACCCTTCAGCATGCTAGGGGAAAAAAAACCACACACACAGAACACAAAACAAGAAGGCCTCTAAGGACAGAATCGATGTAATGCAGTTTGTCTGAAGGGGGTTTTGATTAATTTCCCTTGGATGGTTTATCCAATGTTGATAGGTAATGTTTCCTGATCATAAAAACCAATGAATCAAATGCAAACGTCCTCAGTGGCTAAGCAGAGTCAAAGAACATTTGGGACAGGGGTCCAGAGTGCCCTCGTGGCAGCTCCAGGGTTCTCTGGGACAGGGCTGAGCTGTCGGCTTGCCCAGGGAACAATGCCGCACTGTTCCCACAGGGGAAGCGGTCACATACACTGGAAATAACACCTCCACCCAACGGACACGAAAGGAACAGGAGCGACCAGCGGGCTCCGTTGTGGAGAACAGGCTTCTTGGCTTCTTGCGGGTTCTGATGCCATCAAAGCCGCCCCCCGAAAAGCCACCCCCGGACTCAGGCCATGGAGTCTGGCGAGTGTGTTATATAAATATTAGCACCAGGCAGGTTGCCGGAGCCCCTGTGTGTTTCCCATCCCCCGGTGGCAGCCACATAAAGCCGCCAGTGACAAAACGAAGAGACAGCCACGGGCTCACTGTCGAGCGGCATGCCAAGCGGCACAGCGCAAGGTCCTGTCCCCATCCCTGTTCGGGGCTCCGTACACCCAGGCCTGCAGCTGATAACACGGTAATAGTCCTCCTTTGAGGACGGAGGCTCCGGCGTGCTGATTAGTCATTTATCACACCTGGCAGCCCTGCTGAACTATAATTACTCTTCTCTTATCCTGCCGCACTGTCATGTCCGAGAGGAGAAGCGAGGCAGAGTCCCCAGTTAATGACACATTACCCTCTTGACAAGCACTTAAAGGTTTTATTGTAAATATTCAAGATATAAAACATCTGAGATTCCCTTTTTAATTATAAAAAGCAATTTCAAGGCCTCCCTTCCCCAACCTCCCCCCACCCCCAAACAGTAAAGTTTCGGGGCCGTTATCCTCGGCTTACTGCAAACAAACTGATTTCCCTTTGTCACAGAAACTCATTGCTACAAGTTAACTCAGTATCTCTCCGCAATTATCAGACATATTGCCTATGAAATTGGTAATTTAAACACACATCACATTTCCACAAAAGTTAAATTTCCACCCCGAAAGAAGAGGAAAATGTGCATTTATATGAAAAATTATATATGAAAAAAAGCCTAAAATGTAGCATAAATAGTCCAGTTTTCCTTATTGGAAAGAGAGGGAGGAAGTCACTGAATAATTTTTTTTTTAAAGATGAGTCTCTAATGGAGGCAAAAATTATATGTAGATATATTTTTTCATAAACTAAAAAATTGGAAATTTGTGGGTCGTTAAATCCTGATTGCCTACTTAGAAGGTTTGGGGAGAAAGCCAACTGAGCATTCAGTGACTTTTGGGGCTATTTATATCCCTCAAGGAGGGCTCAGAGGACACTTCCCTCCAGGAGACAGGGACCCTGGCAGGCCATTTCCTTTTGCTACCTTCCAGCTAATGCATATGAAGTGATCTTTCTTGTTGGTTAGGCTTGAGGCTTCTGTGGGCCAACTTCCACAACCGACATTAAGATGGGATCGTGGGAAGGGATGGGGAGCTGGTATGAATCAAACCTTTCATTCTGACAGAGAAAAATAAAAGCCCACACAGATCCACATATCCACACGACACTTGCATACTGGTACATACAACGTAAAATGAGCTCACCGGAGCCAAATTGTTTTTTTTCTTTTCTTTCTTTCTTTTTTTTTTTTTTTTTTTTGAGATGGAGCCTCACTCTTTCGCCCAGGCTGGACTGCAGTGGCGTGATCTGGGTTCACTGCAACCTCTGCCTCCTGGGTTCAAGCAATTTTCCTACCTCAGCCTCCAGAGTAACTGGGATTACAGGCGCCCACCACCACACCTGGCTAATGTTTTTTGTATTTTTAGTAGAGATGGGGGTTCACAGAACACTGTACAGGCAGATAAGGGAGTTGGTGTTACAGAAGAGGGTGACCAAAGGTACACAAAGCCTAGAAGAACAGTGACATCATTGGAGCTCACAGTACAATGTCCCAAGCAGGCTTCTTTACCTGTGAATGCCTCAAGGACAGAATTGCCTTTCATTCATTGCTGCATCTTTAGTAACTAGCACATCACAGGTGGGGAGGTTCTAAGAATGAATGAATTAATGCATATGTGTGAAAGGATAGCCTGAAAGCAGGGAGAAGGAGAAGATCCTTCAAGGTGAGTTTCCCAACCCCCTGAGTTTCATGTTGCCCCTGCATCCACTAATGAATATGTGTTGAGAATTATTTTGTGGCAGGTATTGATTTAGGTGGGAACAAAGGAACATTTATGGAGGTGATCGCCAGACCCTGGGGCCCCACATAGAGAGGAGTCTGAAGCAGTGATGATGGTAATGAAGACACAGATGAAAATTACCAAGATCTCCTGAAAGCTTATGGGAAAAGGGAAATGTGTTAAGTCCTTCACCTTCTTGTTGCATCTTAACATCACCTCCAGGAGGTGTTAACCTTATGACTTGCATTGTATAGGAAAGGAAACTGAAGTTCTGAGGGCGTGAAAAAAGTTGCCCAAGGCCCTACCACTGGTAGGTGGTAGGTGGAGAATCTGGTGCTTTTTTTTTTTTCTTTTGAGACAAGGTCTTGCTCTGTCTCCTGGTCTAGAGTGCAGTGGTGCAATCATGGCTCACTATAGCCTCGAATTTCCAGGCTCAGGTAATCTTCCCATCTCAGCCTCCTGAGTAGCTGGGACTACAAGTGTGTACCACCACACTCAGCTAATTTTTAATTTTTTAAATTTTTTATAGAGATGAAGTCTCCCTGTATTGACCAGGCTGGCCTCAAATTCCTGGGCTCAAGTGATCCTCCCATCTCAGCCTCCCAAAATGCTGGGATTATAGGCGTGAGCCACTGTGTCTGGCTGGGACCTGGATTTAACATGGACTCCAAATTCCAAGCTTGCTGTCTCATTGCCAGAAGTGGGAGGGTAGGAATTTCATCCAAGAAAAAGTTCAGGGTGACTCCTAAGCACAGTGGTGAGAATGTCTCCAAATTTCTTCTTTGACTTTGACAACGGCTGAATTTGCCGTCATTGACTCGGTAAGGTACTTTCCTTCACTGTTCCTTCTCCACAACTCTTCTTTGGGAAACTGAAGGCTGCCATGCTTTGACTTGTCCCCAGAGTGTCCTGCTCCTTTCAAAGGCACTTTATAAATCTAATGAAATGACCAAGATCCAAACAGGCTGTCCTTCCCAGGGTTTTGGTCTCAAGACAAACTCCCCTGGAGGTTGGTTCTCCTTTCTCAGCATGACATCTCTCTCTTAAGGGAAAATCACTCATGCTGTGTTCATCACCTGTTTTGTCTCCTTTTAAAAAATGCCAAGTGAACACAGAGACAAATTCAGTCCAGAAAGACTGAGGGAGAGCTTGATTAAGACAGCGGAGGCATCCTGGCAGGTCTGAGGCCAGATGGTGCCCTCTTGCCAGACTTCCTTCCTTCCCTGTCTCCCTCCTTCCCTCCTTCCTTCTTCCTTCCTTCCTTCTATCTGCTTCTCCCTCTCTCTTTTTCCCTGCCTCCTTTTATTTTCTTTCATTTTACTTTATCGCATTCTGGCCTGTTCATTCTACAGTCTTACAACTTGGGTGGTGATGGAATTACCCTGGGGCTTTGGGGGCTCCCCGGTGTTAACAAAGAGCTGTTGTCAGTGTGATGTGCATTCTGGCATTGATAAAATGCAGGCCACAGAGTTTGCAATAACACAGCTGTTGACCTTTAGCAGCTCAGGATTCTGGAAATCCACTGAAGCTAGACAGCCATTCCCCAGCCCAGAACTAGGTCGTGCAGAGAACAGTTGAGGCTCCTTAGGCTGTGGACAGGGCCCTTCTCAAGGCACAAGGAGGATCTTGCAGGGCCCATGACTTAGAAGCAATGCATAGTCAGGCTTCATGGAAAACAGAGCCAGGAACTACAAAGCATGAGGGGAATGGAGGCCTTTAGTCTGAGATACTGATCAGTTGAGCTCAACCTCTCTCTCTCTCTCTTTTTTTGGTGACACAGGGTCTCCCTCTGTCACCCAGGCTGGAGTGTAGTGGCACAATCATGGCTCACTACAGCCTAGACTTCCTGGGCTCAAAAGATCCTCCCACTTCAGCCTCCCGAATAGCTGAGACTACAAGCGTGTGTCACCATGCCCGCTAATTTTTGTAATTTTTGTAGAGACAAGTGCCTTGCCATGTTGCCCAAGCTAGCCTCGAACTCCTGAGTTCAAGCAATCTGCTCACCCTGGCCTCCCAAAGTGCTAGAATTACAGACATGAGCCACTGTACCTGGACCCCCGCCCGGCCTCTCTTTCTATCTATCTGTCTATCTGTCTCTCTCTCTCTCTCTCTCTCTCACACACACACACACACACACACACACGCTCACATACCACCTCTGTCTCACTTTGCTTCCTCTCGCTTCCTCCTGGGCCAGTCCCCTTACTCTCAGCATCTCACTGTCGTCTTTGCACACCTGCTCCGTTCTCTCTCCTGCTCTGCGTCTTGCTTAGTCATGCTTTCTGCTCCCTAACACCCTTCTTGCAAAGGGTTCCAAGTGGATGCCCAATTCCCGAATCCACAAGACCGCTCAGTCTCAGTATTTATCCCCAATCACCAGTCTTTTTCTGTGTCTTTCAGTTCAAATTTTTGAGAACTAAACCACCCAGCAGTCCACCGCTGGCCCCACTACCCCTGACTGGTGGTGGAGCCATGGGTGCTATGGACAGGGATCCCCAGCCAGCAAGCCAGCATGGGCCGGTTGCCTGTGGTGCTGTTAAGATTGTGCAGGGTGGTCTGATTGCACTAGGGCAATTCCATCTCGGGGATCCAAGGAAGCAGAGACGAGTTCATCAGACATATATACAAGCTAATGTGTTTAACTCTTGATATGGAACTAATCAAACCAAAAAGAAGGCCTTCTAATTGAATTAGAATTCTTAGAACCACCCAAAGAGGAAAGATGGTTAGTGGATGGGGCCATCCAAGATGGAACACTATTCCCAATTAGTCACTAACTCTGGGGAGATACGGCAAGGGTTCAGCATCTTCAGAACCCTAATATGCTGGTGATTTAAATAATTAAGGACCCCAAAAAGGGGATCATTGTTAGTCCCAAAGCTCTACAGGTTAAATGGCTCACTCTCAACCATCGAACTCAGTATGATTACTTTTTGCTTGTTTTAACAAAGAACTCAGGTTGTACAGGAACTCAGGAATTATCTTGCCTAGTTCCTGAAACAAAATGAAAACTTCCAACAAAGCGAAAAAGAAGCACGTGTATCTGCTTTGCCTGACTGCCCAGCAGAGCTCGTTTCTCCAGCCAGGGGCACTGATCCATCGGTGGTCGCAGCAACATGCTGGCCCCGGGGATGCACACAAGCCACGGCTGAGAAAGGACAGGCTGGGAGTGGGGTGCAGACTACAACCACTGGTCTTTCTCTCTGGGAAGAAACTAACTTGACAGCTATGCAGAAATCTCCCATTTCCCTACCCAAATGCACTTTCTAGCCCTCTGTACTGGGCTTTGTGCCCAAAAAAGTTGACCAATATGAACACATCAGTAAGTTCCTTTTGCCATCTGTTTTCTAGTAGGGCTTGAACAATGGCAAAGAGTTAAAGGGGCGGGGAAGTTTATTCCCCTGGGACCTTTCCTGGGGAGAGGGAGTATTAACACTGGTAGGTTGAATTCCTCAACCAAAGGTTACAGCTCCTTCCAGGGAGTCCTCTCCATCCTGGCACCTTCAACCGTCTCCTGTACCTGCTCCCTCTCCTTGGCCAAGGATGGCTACAGGCACCCTTATTACTATCTCTGAGAAATTAGCTCTTCTTTTTTTTTTTTTTTTTTTTTTTTTTTAGTTTTTTTGAGACGTAGTTTTGCTCTTGTTGCCCAGGCTGGAGTGCAATACCATGACCTCAACTCGCTGCAACCTTGGCCTCCCAGGTTCAAGTGATTCTCCTGCCTCAGCCTCCCGAGTAGCTGGGATTACAGGCACCTGTCACCTCCCCCAGCTAATTTTTTGTATTTTTAGTAGAGACAAGGTTTCACCACGTTGGCCAGACTGGTCTCAAACTCCTGACCTCAGGTGATCCACCTGCCTTGACCTCCCAAACTGCTGGGATTACAGGCGTGACCCATCGCGCCAGACCAGAAATTCGCTCTTATGTTTCCCTATACCTTGGACCACCCCCTTATAAAACAGCCCCTTTATTATTAAAATTTCTTGAAATTATTCAACTTGGGTTTGTTACCTCTTTCCTACTGGGATTACCATGGATACAGAAGGGACATAATGAGACCTGTGGTTTCACTGGAACCATGTTCGAAGCAGCAGAGCCCACAGGGCTGATTCACTGTTTAAACAGCAAGGGGGGAAAGTCCTGCTGGAAATTTTTGGAGAGCACATTTTTAAAAAGTTGACAAGTTCATCAGCCCAAGAAGAAAAGGACACAGAGAGTTCGGGCCGACGTATCGCAACTCTCTCATTAGCGCGAAATGAATTCACGTTACTCTGCCTCTGAACGTGGATGGCCCCGCACAGGAACAAAGACATATGCACCATCATGCAAAAAGCCACTTGAAACATGAGGGAGCGTAGAGGAAAGTCCTTGAAGAGGTCTTTCCCAATTTTTCTCAACCCACATTTTTTATAGGAAAGCTTTAAACTCTCACTAAAACAATGGATTAAAAAACGAGAAACCCTCCCCCGAGTTTCACAATCCATTTGTCTCATCCTCTTGAGAGTTGCTAGAAAAAAGAAAAGAAGGACGCAATACGTGGTAGGAGCTCCAGCATGCACAAACTTGAAAAATCCTGCCTTTGCTTGGAAAATATTCTTAAATTTTCAAACACATTCCAATCTACCCCGATACAAGGTACAAAAAGATCACTGTCAAAACAAAACCAAACCACTCACATGCCAAAGATCATGGACGCTAAAACAATCCATAAAGCCAGGACTGAGTTAATAAGCACAGCCTACTTATAAATGGACTCGTCTTTTGGTTTGTGATGCAGGGAGATATTAATCTCAAAGACCTTCTGCGTGCTTCTGAAAATTACAAATGAGAAATATTGGAGTCCTATACTGCTATCAAAGTGGCAAGTTGGTTCTCTTTAAAAACTGTACTTAACTAACCATGGCGCTGTGTCCTTTAAGAAAGCCCTAGGATCATTTCCTCAGCCAGCCTCCTCTGATCCCTGTCTGTTCTGTGTGGGATAAGTGCACTGTGCCTCCTGACCATGCCCCTGGTAGGACTTTTTGTAGCATGACCTTGAAATACTTTGTTTTACTGAGTCCTTGCAGTCAAAAGGAGTCTCTTGTGCATCCTGCAACTCCCAAGTCAAGCATAATGTGTATTATCAAAAAGAAGCCCAATAAATCTCTGTGGAATTAATCTTTGAAAACTAACAACATCAAAATAATAGTATTTTAAAATCTCTTCTGAAGCTGTCGAGAAATGGCAAATATGTTTCAACATGTGCATCAACCCTGTTCAATTGGTAACAGCCTCCCAGAACACTCTATTAAGGAGAATTCAAGAGTCAGATCCATTCTTGGAAGGAAAACAGAGTACTGATGAATGAGTGATGTCTGTCATTGACCTGGAATTAAGGAAAGATGTCAAGTAGCCTATGGGTTTGTCATTCTTATTCTTATTTGTCCTCACTCTCTGCACAGGTTACTCACATGAAATCCTAACAAGAAAATCCACTAAAATCCAAAGAGTGGTAGAATCAGCACAGCCCCAACCTACTTAGAATATTGTGGGCCTGGAGTCTAAAAATGGAAACCAGTTCATGTCCAAACCAATTGTTCTTCGTGGAGCACAGGGAGGATATTAGGAATACGCCTTCATAAAGCTCTGAGTCAGACTGGTATCCTCTAGGTGACTTTCAAAACTATAGGTCTGGAAGCACCTCTACCTATGGCATCTTTGTAAAATTGATTAACTATTTTCAATAAGTTTTTCTATCATCCCCAGCGGAAAATTGCAAGCGCGTTGCATATGTGAAAATATAAATGTTTGACTCATCTCGCCTAGGGAAATGCTGACAGAACCAGGAATGTATGTGTGCTCCTGACTCCATAAATGTCTCCCGGAGCCCCGGTTCATCTTGACATTCCCACATGTTCCCATGCCATCTTGGACAAGCTTGCATTGCATAAAATTCTGACCCTGGGACGCCCCTCCTCAAGGAAAATTGGAGGTCAGCACGGTGCATTTTTGGCTCTGAGCCACGACCTTTTGACACAGCATCCGCATTTCTCAGCCAGTCAAGGTGTTTGTATGAGAGGGATCCCGGCTGACGGGACTGCAGAAGGCAGCCAGTTGGAACGCAGGCATGAGCTGCAATTTCTACACTCCTTCAGGAGTAGTCAGCATTGCAACGTGAGGATCCAGATAAATTGTCCGTGCCTGTTCTTTTTTTCTTTTTAAGATGGAGTCTCACTCTTTTGCCCAGGCTGGAGTACAGTGGCGCGACCTTGGCCCACTGCAACCTCCGGCTCTTGGATTCAAGCAATTCTCCTGCCTCAGCCTCCTGAGTAGCTGGGACGACAGGCGCGCGCCACTATGCACGGCTAATTTTTGTATTTTTAGTAGAGACTGGGTTTCACCATGTTTGTCAGGCTGGTCTGAAACTCCTGACCTTGGGTGATCTGCCCACCTTGGCCTCCCAAACTTCGGGGATTACAGGCGTGAGCCACCACGCCTGGCCCCTATTCTGAATGTAGTGCAGGCGACTTCCACTAGTGACAGGGAGAGATCTGTACTAGCCAGAGATGTGAAGTGATTCGTGGCACGGGGACCCTGACACCGCTATTAGCCCTGTGGTGTTGACAAGGCACATTTGAGACAACACGACACCCTGCGTGCCAGTGACACAGATTTACGCGCTGAACTGCTTCCTCTCTTCTGACATAATGCACTGTGACAGAGTGACAGAACAGAGTGTTTGTGCCTGTAAAACCTTCATGATCAACAGGAAATGGAGAGCTCTCCAGAGTTAAGTCCTGCAAGCAATCGCATGCCGACGTCATGGCAGCCTCTGCTGCTGGAGCTAAAGCCATCTGCAATTCAGATGGAATCTGATCCATTCGGAAACAGTTACAAAGTCCAAAAACTGGGCGGTCAGAGCTTGGCTCCTGATGGAGTGGGGTGGAGGGGGCCAGGGACTCAGCAACACTCGGAGCTGGGCAAGGATCCAGCATTCTTTTTTTTTTTTTTTCCCTTTTGCCCAATAACTGTCCATATCCTGTTAACATGGCAAATGAAACCAGACTTCAATACCGGAACCTTGATGAGCCAATTAACTGAAAAAAGAATCAGTTCTTCCCCTCCACGCTCCATGCACCCTTCTTCCTCATCTTTCTCCTTTCTGTTACATCCCCAGCACACATTCCTTACCTGAGCTCCCGGTATCGATCCACAGACACCACAGAGGAAATCATGAAAACAGGACGAGGAAAGTCTGACCACTTCTAACTAAATGCTATTACAAAAGCATGAAGATTCACAGGATATTTTTGGTAGAAGTTCCTAAGGGTCAGTTTGTATGGTGTTCCGATCAACCAGTTGAGACAGAAACATTGACTTACTTGAGAAGTATGTCAGTATCTCTCCGAACAAAGTTGATGCCAGAACTCTCTGCTCATGTGAGTCATCTCACAGGGCTAATTCTGGCCTGCTGCCTGTTTTTTAAATAAAGTTTTATTGGCACATGGCCACACCCATCCATTCACTTATTGTCTACAGGTGCTTTTGCACTACAATAGCAGAGTTGGGTAATTGCAACAGAGACTATATGGCCCACAAAGTATAAAATATTAATTATTTTATACTGACTGATATATATAGAGGGTCCTCTATAGAAAACATTTGCTGATTCTTGACCTAGAGAATGCTTTCTTGGAGGTGGGGGACTTCCAATTACCTGATAAAGCTCCTAAGAATTCCAAGCTCTGTCATATAGCAGTCTTGGCAAACATGTACAAGGATATGTGCCATGTGGTTATACTGGATCCAAAGAAAATAACAGACAAAGAATAGCTCTCAAAGAAGATGGACTGCTTCACCAGTCCTACCTTTCTGCATTAGTTAAGATAACTCCACTTGCTGTAAGAGATGTATCTCAAATTCACAGGGGTTTAACACAATAGAAGTTTATCTCTCACTCCTGAAATGTCTTACTGACCAGAGAGAGATCTGCTCCATGCAGTCATTCAGGGATCCAGACTAGTTTCATCCTGCAGCCAATTTCATTGGCTGGAAGTCACATGGCCAAATCTAACAGCAGGAGAGTCTAGAAATGTGGCAAGGAGAAAAGGGAGACAGGCTGAACATTAGCCCCACAACTCATTCTGAGATCTTAACGTACCCCATTTCTCCTTCCCTTCCTCTCTTTTCATACCATCATGGTCTTTCCTATAAGAAAAGGCACACATAACATCTGTTCAGTTTTACGGATAAATACATCATGTGTCATCCTTCCAGGAAAATATCCATCCTATCTGAGAAGAATGCAACTTTCAACTTAAGAAAGAACACTATGGAAGGAGTGTGAGACCAGATATGAGGAGGCCCTGGTTACTGATCCTACTCTCCCGCCAGCTTCTTGGGCAGACACTTCCTTTCTTCAGCTTAGGTTTTCCCATTCATTACAGGGTAAACAATCTGAGTGTCCATGGTCTATGTTTCAGCTCTTTCTGATTCTTTGATTCCATAAGGAAGTCCTAAGGACGGAATTTGATGCCTTGGTGGGAAATAGATTTTTGGATGCGGTTCTCAGTGTCAGTCTACAAAAGCAAAAGACAAGTCCACTTCCACAACCAACTCAGACTACAGGAGACCCACAACAAATATTTCACAAAGGAAAACAAAGGAATATATTACACGGCAGCCAAAGGAAACCACAGCCCCAAAGACTGCTTCGCCCATTGCAAATGGTTTTATATGCAATCTGCTCAGGGTAATTTCATTATTTCAGGCACTGCTCGCAACATCACGACACAGAAATAAAAATTTGATGAAATTAGTTTAGACATCACGGGAAGGATAAAGAGGGGTTCATAAGGGTATTCATTTGATAAATAAAATATATTTTAGAAGAGAATATTCTGGTAATCACTATTTATTAATGCAAACTTCCAGAGGGTTTGCGGGATTCAAATGCACATTTTCTCCTCACTAAATAAGCATACACGTTTGAGGAGCCCAGTCTAAAATATTAACAGTCCTCCTGAACCAGAAATATTAGTCCTTCCCTCCTTCTCTGCCTGCTCCTGTCAAGAAGCCACAGAGCATACAATGGCAGCGCCTAGCTAACCATGTAATTGATAACTCCCTACTCTATTCACTGTGGGAATCTGTCAGTTAAAGTCTAAAGATACATACACACCACTATGAAAATGAACTAACACAAGTCTGTCTGCAGACCAGGAAGGGCCTGAATGCAGTCGACATTTCACTACTTAATTGGTTGGGGCCAGCTTACCAGTGCACACATGTAGTCTGGCAATGGCACGCTGTACTATGACTCCTTTTGACAGACTTATTTAGTGAAGAGGAGGTATTTTTTTCCCCAGATAATTGCTCAAAATCATGCTTTCAAAGTCAAAGTGATTCAAACTTGCCTGTCTGTATTTTGCAAACACACCAGTTGGAAGGAATGCAAATGCATGTTCCTATTTCTTAGGCGTGTGCACCAAAGAGGCTGTTTGGGGTCGTTTCTTTTTATTTTTTTTCTTCCTTTCCTCTGAGCACTGAAGGAGAAGGAATACAAACCCCACAGAGTTTAGCCCATCCCCAGTGAGGCTCAGATGGGCCAAATCCTACAGACAACACCTTTCACCCAGCATAGGTCCAGAGCCCGTAGAGACAGATGTTGAAACTGAGCTCCTGCCAGTCAAAACACTGGAGCCTTCAATGTTCTGGGAGGGTTCCTTCAGCAGGACATAGAGTTGTAGCATCCAAACCTCAGGATGCTTGAAGGAGTCATGCTTTTCGGGTGACACCTGGCAAAGTGGACACAGGAAGGGCTTTGAAATTAGACCATCCTCAGTGTAACTCAAGGAAATGACTTCATTCCTTTGCTCCTCGGCCTTGGAAACAGAGCTGGTTGTATCTATCTTGCAGGGATGTTGAGGGCTTACATACATGAAGATGCTCCAAATCGGGCACAATGCCTCACACCTGTAACCCCAGCACTTTGGGAAGCCAAGGGAGGTGGACCACGCGAAGTCAGGCGTTCAAGACCAGCCTGGCCACCCCGTCGCTACTAAAAATACAAAAATTAGGTGGGTGTGGTGGCATGGGCCTTTAGTCCCAGCTACTCGGGAGGCTGAGGCAGGAGAATAGCTTGAATCCGGGAGGCGGAGGTTGCACTGAGCCCAGCTTGTACCACTGCATGCCAGCCTGGACAACAGAGCAAAACTCCACTTAAAAAAAGAAAAAAGATGCTTTGTATAAACATCATCCTGGATGTGGTAGGTGCTGCATGGACAGCTGCCCACATTGTCCCTGTCCCTCCCTACTCTGCCCTAAAGAGCTCTGCTGGCGTTTTTTCTCCTGGCATTTTTGGTTATTCCCATAAAGATTATTAGATGGCTCAAGCATCAGCAAGCACAGAGAAATCCTAATAAGAGGGCAGAATTGGAAGATGTGGGTGAAGCCATTTCTGATACTAACACAGCCAGGACATTGTGGAGCCCACATGCAGAGTTTAGCAAAGTGCGGCAGTACAAAGGTCTCCCAGCTGGGACCCTGGTTCAACACCACGGCACGACACTCCACAGGAAGAACTCGAATGAGGCTCCTAGGGGTCTGGAAAGTATGACTGCATGACATTCAAAAACACCCCGTGATGACGCAACACAGAGCTTCTTAGCACAGATTTCTACATAAGCCATGAACCAAACTGTGGGGCCAACCCTGTGACTTTATATCACTCGATCTCAACGTGTCTGAAGACAAGAAAAACGGAGATACCATGACCTTTACACTTACCCACTGAGTCCAGTCCTACAGGAATGCAGAACCGTAATCCCTTCCAAGAGAGGACTTTCAACATGACCCTATCTACTCTTCCTTTCCAGACGATGAAAATGAGCCCTGCAAAATACTTATTCAAAAAGCAAGAAATGTAGTAACGTCTCCTTGGGAGAATGGAGCTGATCTGGGTCCCCTTTCAAGGGCAAAGTTCTGATTCTAATTTGAAATGCCATGTGTGGTTCCTGTAACTATGGAATAATCAGTCATGGTATTATCACTCTTACCATTGGGATACCTACATTGGATCCTGAGAGATGGTAAAAGAAAACACTTTGTAAAAGACAAAATAAATAAATAAACTATTAGTATTTTAATTGAGGCTGGATTGCCAGGCAGTCAATTTAATTAACTGCAGCACAATTAATTGTGAAAATTGAGGTTTGACTGTGACGTTGCCAATTCAAGTGGTATCGTGTAGACTTGGTTACAGCCAAGAGAACTAAAACCATTCCAAGGACATTGTTGGAATAAAATTAGCAGTGAAAGTGTTTACTCAAAATAAAGACATGGAAATCCTGAAGCCAATGAGCCATCTTTGGCAAACTACCTTAGTTTTTCCATCTGTCAAATGGAGCTCATACAGCCAACTTCACAGCAAAGATTTAAAAACTAGATGCTTATAAAGGTGAAGGATAGGTATGGTTCAGCATGGATTTGGGGTGGGAGTTGGGGGACAAGGGGGCATGCATTGATGGATTGATTTGAGATGAAGTCTCGCTCTATGACCCAGGCTGGAGTACAGTGGTGTGATCTCGGCTCACTACAACCTCGGCCTTCTGAGTTCAAGTGATTCTCTTGCCTCAGCCTCCTGAGTAGCCGGGACTACAGATGTGTGCCACTATGCCCGGCTAATATTTTGTATTTTTAGTAGAGATGGGGTTTCACTGTGTTAGCCAGGATGGTCTCAATCTCCTGACCACGTGATCCACCTGCCTTGGCCTCCCAAAGTGCTAGGATTACAGGTGTGAGCCACTGTGCCCAGCCGCATTGATTTATTCTATATCACTACCCCCACTTACCAATCACACCCTTTGGATAAATACAGTGCAGTTTTCCTGTTGGGACACTGAGTGCTACTTCCCAGGCTGAGTAGGAAAAACTTGGACCACTGGGGACCTTTACCTTCAGCATCTCCTGCCTCAGGCATGGACGGCTGCACAGGCTGTGAGAGATGGGTGCTGATCATTGTCTTAGAGATGTCTGAGCAACAAGATCCTTTCAACCGGATCACTCGAAACTCCCATTTGACTCTCCTCTCTGCAGGGCTGGGCGGAACCTCTGTAAAACCCTCACAGGAACCTCAGCCATCTCCAGCTGATTCCAGCAAGTGAGGGCCTTTGACCTGCCTCTAATTCAGTCCTGAGCAAACCCATGCAGTGGCCACCATATCCCAGCACTTCAATGAGGGAGCCCCTCATCTGCATATTCTGAGACACACATAAACTTCTGTCTTCTTGTTGCTGCTGCTGTTAGTAATACAAGCAGTTTTCACTTGGAGCCAAACCAATGCCTAACGAATATGATAGAAGAAAAAAACTATAAAGGTTAGAAGGAGATGAACTAAACACAGGCGTTATCTCTGGGAGGTGGGAATGGGGATGGCTTGTTTTACTTCTGTATGTTTTCCAAATGTTCTCTAATAACAAGAATTCTTTTTGTAATGCGGGAAGCCACATGCATGTAGCATAAAACAAGATAAGCCCCAAGCGGTATTCGAGGAAAAGATATACTTCCTGTGTCTGCATAGGAAAAAAAAAAAAAAAAGACTGAAATTCTGAGCAGGTAGGACCAAGGAGACCTGGCCGCAAAGGAGAGCAGATGCTGATGAAGGTCGATGCTGGTCCTTACAGCCTAATAAGATTGCACCTGCTTCAAGGTGTGGGGGAGAGAAAAGGGGTAGGGACATCAGAATGTACCTGAGGAAATAATAAGCGCTGGTGATAAGGTTTGGATCTGTGTCCCTGCCCAAATCTCATGTTGAATTGTAATCCCCAACGTTGGAGGTGGGGCCTGGTGGGAGGTGATTGAGTCATGAGGATGAATCCTTCATAAATGATTAAGCAGTATCCCCTTGGTGCTGTTCCAGTGAGAGAGTTCTCATGCGATCTGGCAGTTGAAAAGTGTGTAGCGCCTCCCCAGTCTCTCTCTGTTGCTCCCTCTCTGGCCATGTAAGATGTGCCTGCTTCCCCGTCACCTTCTGCCATGATTATAAGTTTCCTGAGGCCTCCCCAGTAGCAGAAACTTCTATGCTTCCGTGCAGCCTGCAGAATCATAAGCCAATTAAACCTCTTTTCTTCATACATTACCCAGTCCCAGGCATTTCTTTATAGCAGTGCGAGAACAGACTGATGCAGTTGGTGAGAGTGTGCACTTCCACTCCTAGGTATATACCCAACATAATTAAAAACAGGAACCCAAATACTCATACGCAATTATTCACAGCATCACTGACTCACAAGAGCAGAATGGTGGAAAGAACTCAAATGTCCATTGAAGGATGAGTGGATCAACCAACCGTGGTATCAATATACAGTGGAATATGATTCAGTGATAAAAGGGAATGAAGTACTGATACATGCCACAATGTGGATGAACCTCGAACACATGATGTTATTGTATGACCCCATTTAAATAAAATATCCAAAATAGGCAAACCTATGGAGACAGAAGGTAGATTGGTGTGGAAGAGGAATGGGGAGTAACTGCTTAATCGGTACAGACTTTTATTGTGGGGAGATACAAATATTTTAGAAGGGACAGATGTAGTTGCACACCATTGTGAATGTACTGTTACTGAATTATCTACTTTGAAATGTTTAATCCTATGTTATGTGAATTTCACCTCAGTGTTTTAAAAGTAGGGGAAAACAAAAAGCATCCCTGAAGTGTCCTTGCTTTTATGTGTGTCTGCTGCTTCCAAGATGGGAGCTTGGTGTGAGGGTGGGATGGGAGTACATGTTTGGGATCCCGGGAAGGGGGTCCTTCAGGATGGTCACAGACTTGCAGGCACCCCCTGCACCCCCGCCCCTGCTGATGGTCCGAGCCCTCTATCAGAATCTCTTTTCCTTTGAGCACTTCTTTTGAGGCTGAGCTTTCACTGTTTTCCTTCTTCTATCTCCTCTCCCCTTTCACTTTTGTAACAATGAAAATTTTATAGCCCCTCAAAGAAAAAGGAATGAAGCGACCCCCACAAAGATGGAGAGAGAGTGTCCGTGGTGGGATTCTAACAGGGAAAAGAAAGTAAAGGACAGGTCCACTGAGCTCACCTCCTTATGATTTCTGGTGTGTGCTTTGCTTGTGGGGCCAGGACAGAAGAAAGAGTGCCACCCTAGAAACTTCTGTGGTCATAATGAATCAGGCAAATGAATAGGATCTGGAGGATCTCAGGCCTCTGGAGGATCCTACAAGGACTTCAGCTTCCCTGTGGGAGGCCATTTAAATTAAAGAGCTTGAACCTCTCTGACAAACACCATCGGTGGTGCCTTTGAAGAGCTGTCAGGGCTCTCCTGTGTGAATAAGTCTTGCCAAAATAAGTGGTTCAAAACAAACACTTGATTGAATGATATACAGGGTACCAGAGACACCACATATGGGAGTAAGGAGGAAGATACTATAGCTCGTATAAAATTGCCTGAAGGCAACAAAAAGGTTCCTGTGTTGACGTGTGCGTGAGCCTCAGTTGAAACCTGATTGTCCCAGGCCAGGGGAAACCTCTCTGATGAGCTTACAAAACATGCTAGATTCAAAAACATAAAATGAACAAAAAAAAGAGGTGTCAAATCTACACCAGTTACTTCCTTTTTGATGGCCCTGAGGAAAAAAAAAAAAGGGCATCAGAGGTGGAGTGTGGCGTGCATACTTTGGATGCTATCAAACCTCTGCCCTCCATTTTTGCAGCTGAACCAGGCATTAAAGACATTGACACTGTCAGCACTAAGATGTGCCTCATGGAAAAAGTATTATAAATGGTAGTTGCAGTCAAAAGACCTAAAGTGGGGAAGATAGAAGTAGTATCTGTTGAACTCCTGGTATGCCTCGGGCATTTTCTCTTTGGATTGTTTTATTTCAGCGTCACATTAATCCAAGAAACGGTCTTATCATCGCGGGTGCGGACGTTCAGGCTTGTAAACGCAACACCATGCTGTTTGCAACTGCAAGATCCCAGGCTGAGACCTAGATCAAGCTATGATGGCAAAGTGCACGCTCCTGCAATTCTATCACCCCTCACGTTCTTGCTTAAGCAGAAATTACTTGCTCAGTCAGCCTCCCAGGCTGCCACCATTGCATGCCATGTGGCTGTTAGTCACAGGCCCACGCACATCACATGCTCCGAATCTGAGACTCTGACCACACAGCCCTGAGTGCTGGGAGTGAGTGAGGACCTGAGGTACCAAGAGCAAAAGCAGCTTCATCGGTTCTCATTTCAAAACTACGTAAGAAATAAAGATCAGAAAGAAGTAGGAGTGTTTCACAAGATGCTGGTGAGATTAAAGTGTGCAGGGAGCTTTGCAAGGAAAAAAGCTTTCATTCATTCATTCATTCATTCATTCATTCATTCATTCAAGAAATAATTATCCAGTGCCTACTCTGTGCCAGGAACTGTGCAGGATATACAAGGATGGACAACGAAGACCGGAGCTTGAAACTGACATTTGGATGGAATAACACTGCCCTAATGTTGCTAGAGTCCAGAGAGGGGCGCTGGATAAACGCACCATTGGAAGGACATGGCATCTCCATAAACTTTGCAAAGGTTTCTAAGCACTGGCAAATAAAAGGCAGGAGGATGTCCAGGGATGGAGGGTGGCGGGGCAAAGGGTGGAAGAGGGGGTGATGTGTGGCTGCTGAGAAAGCTGGAAGAGGTTTCGTCCTGATGGCAAGGGTCCTGATGGTTCTAGGAGTCAGGGATCTTACCTGCTTCCTCCCACCTTCCACAGGCCTGGCAGAATTGTTTGAAAAGTTGAATTCCATCATGACCTTCCCTTGCCCAAAGTCCTCAATTGGCTCTGTGTTGCCTATGGACAAAGCCCTTCTCTGGGCTGTGTATTCCCAACAGGAGTGACAACACATCCAGGGGTGTCAACACTGGTTTTGAGGTTTGGGGGCTGGGGAACAAACACTGTTCACCTTTCATTTACAAGGCATAGATATGTATATGGTATAGGAACAGATATTCGGCACATCTGTCGTATTCAGATTTCATGGCCAAAGACCATTAGGAAAGTCATGTCTCAAAAGGCTCCTGGGGGAGGGGGCCATCATGAAAAAAAAAAGGTTGGGAAACCCTCTAAACCAAGGTTTCTTACCTCCAGTGTTATTTTCATCCAGGACCAGGTAAGGTTTTTTGCAAGGGGCTGCCCTGTTCATGTAGGATGTTAACCAGTATCCCCGGCCTCTACCCCCAGAAATCAGGAGCACACCAATACCCCTGTCCTAAGTTATGACAACCAAAAATGCCTCTAGACATTGCCCCACCTCCCCTGGGGGCAAAAGTAGCCCTATCTGAGAACCTTTGAACCAGATGAGACTATTCTTATAGGTGTTCACTAAGTAATAACTAAGTAAAGCGTAACAATGTTGACTTTTTAAGGAGTGGGGTGTCTTTTATTGGTGGCAATCAATTCTGGTCCAGAGTTGAAGTGTACAGTGACAAGGCAAAAGGAGGGGCCCAGCCTTGCCAATAGTAGAGGCCTTTTCACATCCAATGATGGTCTCACCAGGAGAGAGGAGGGGCTGCGGAGTCCATTCCACAAGCCTAGAAATGTCCATCTCCCTTTGTGTCCGGAGGGGCCTCATTAAATTCCAAGGCTGCACTGGTGGAATCTGGCTTGCAGCTGTGCATTTCAAGGTCTCCCCGGGCCTTCAGTGGACAGGAAGCTGGGGTAATAAATTGCCTCTGCTTCCCGGCATAGGTTGTGGGTCTCAGAAGATTACGCCCTAAACATCCCATTCTGAAGGGTGGAGAGCTGGCGGACCCAACACCAGAGACCAAGTGTGGGTCTTGGGGTTTGGCAAAGTGACAACTCTGTAAACAGCATTAGTTAGCCACAGAATAATCTGTCCTCCTCTTCAGGACAGACAATTGCATCAGGTGACACTTTCTATGAGTCAGTAATATTTAGGTTTGTGCTAAATAAAAAGCAAACGTGAATTAAACACTGCACAGTATTTAAGGAAATAACACATGGTTTATTAGAGTTGATAATCTTAACAGAGATGGATTCATCACATCATAACTAGGCCAGGTTCTAGAAAACAGAACCCCATTTCGTTGTGGAACTTGAGGCTGAACAATTTACCAAGACTCTTTCGAAGGCTAGCGTATAGCAAGGCAGGTATTAGGGAAGAACCCACGTGCCTTTCAATTAAGACGTTTATTGATGTGACACATAAAATTCTCCTATTTTATTATCTGTACTGCAAGGTGGTTATTCATTTAACTGCTTTGCTTTTGTGCTGTGCGGTCATTAGAGAGAGTTCTTCTCTAACACAAATCCGAAAGAATCAGTTCTCTGAAGAGTACACTTGCCTTCTTTCTCTTCCGAGAGTATTAACAAGATTGAATTTTCCTGATATTGTTTGATTTGTGAAATCACACTGTACTTTCAAGTGCAGAAATGAGGAGAGTCCTTTACACTTTGTGAATGCAAGATATTTTCAGAAAGGTGAAACCATTTAGAAAAGAATTTTAAACATTCGACATAAATGTTGCATGAGTTTTGTGCTAGGGAAAAGAAAGCTGACTAGTAATAAAATCACCTTGAAATAATCGTAGGATAGGTAATGTTAAATGAAATAAACACGCTGAAGAAAAAAAACCAAAATTCTACACACGCGTATTTTTCCCTAGTTGGAGATAGAAATTTCTGTTTTCCAAGGGAAGCGGGGGCTCTCGGCTCATGAGCCCTGGTGCCCCCACCTCCGAGCCCCTGCCCCCATATCAGCACAGAAACTTGTGTTATTGAAAATACCCAGAAATACTTCTCATTTACTTCTTCCCTGGGAACAAATTACTCAAATTGAACTCAAGTTTTAAACTTTCATTTGTTAAAACAGCACTTTGAAAAACCAGACAAGGCAACGCAAAGCAAACAAAATAAAAGCCTGAAGTTGGTCCTCCTACAGTTGGAGAGACTGAGACAGAAAGAAAAACTGTGCCCCCCCACCCCAAAAAAAAGAAAACAGAAAGAAAAAAATAATAAAGGGAGGCTTCCTATTCATCAGACATATTGTTACAGATGTTTGAAGAATTCGGCAGATACTTTAAGAACATACGAGAATTCATACTTGGTTGGCTAATTATTGAGTAGCTCTGTTCTGTATTGTGCTGTTAAAAGTGGAGATAGTTCTAGAACAGTTCTATTTTTCTTCCTTTTATCGCCTTCCCAGTCTCCCCGGCTGCCTCCACCAGGGAACATAAGTACCCAAACGCCAGGATGACAGCCCGGACTTGTGCAAAGCGGCTTAATTACTCATTACGAGATTCCATCAACACAAGCTCCGGTCTGTGGTTTTGTAATAAGGGCCGTTATCTTTCCTAGGATTTCACTCCCTTCATAAAGGGGGACGTGGCAGAGATTTCCGCAACCCCACTTTATACGGGAAGGGAATGAGAGGATTTTAATGCATGAATTTGATGTCACTAACAATGCTGACAGCTGTTTAATCCCAGTGGAAACAACAGCTGAGTCCCAACTGCAGGAAAAATAATTAACTCTTCAATGCGATCCGAGGAAGGGATCTTATGAATCAATTACGGGTCCCTTGCCTTACCTGCAGTTTTTGTCAATTACTCAGCCATTCGGTCGGGAGGCTCTGGCGCTAATAACATGACAGGCAGCCCTTACAGACGGGGAGACGTGTTAAGTTCAGAGGACAGATTTATTAAATGGGTCTGTTCTAAGTTTGCCATTAATTAAAATTAAAAACCATTTTTTATGTTTCCACTGAATCACAGAGAATAATGAACTAAAAGTAAAAGGAAATAATAAAGTGGGAGTCTTGGGTGACCTGAGGTCAGGGAGGAGAAGGCAGCTGAGCTGGAAGGGAAAGAAAAATAGGCTCTGCAGTTGAAACAGAAACAGAGGGTGGGACGTGCAGCGGCATGTACTTTATGACATGTGCCATTTAATTTAAACGGAACATTTAGACACCTGCTGATGACGGTAAATTTGCTACTCTTCACCCTTCCTCCCCCAGAGATGGTCAGTGAGCCTATCTTGGAGGCTTCAGGTTCTTTTTTTTTTTTTCACCCCTGCGTGCTGACTTCCTTCCGGTGACTATTTCTACTGCTTTTAATTTTTAAAATATTATAGATATAAATAATGTCTGATTAAGATCCTGCTTTGAAATACACGGCGCTCACTTAACGGCTCCCATCTAATAAAGCACTCCTGGATCCTTTCCATTCATTTAGAATGCGAGACTTTGAGCAGATGTCTTAAGTATTCAATGTTACAAACAGCAACATTACATGAATTTAAATTTGGCTCTTTGTCTGAACGCCCCTCCAAGTACGGCAGCTGATGGCCACAGAGCCCAGTTTCATCTGGAAATGAAGTTGCTCTGCCACCTGCCCCAAGCCTCCTCCTCCAACGGAGGACAACCTGCTCTTTCCTGAGAGGTCTGGGGCTGCTGGGTGTATGGGGAGACCTTCCGGCAGTTCAGGGTCTCCTAAAGTGACAGGTGGAGCAAGAAGTTTCAGAGTAAACAGCAGGTGGACAAACTCCTACCTCAGCCTGGGAAGAGCTCCAGTGCTCCCTGAGGGTGCGCCTGATGCTCCTGATGGATCCTCATAAAGAGCTGCCATGTCCGCACTAATATCCCGATTCTGCTGATGAGGAAACTGAGGTCACAGGAAAGAAATAAACTAGCTCTCTCTTGTTAGTGTTCTGTTTAAATGGTATTTAACAGATGCGTGTATGTAAATCCTCAGCTAAAGTTTGGAACCCAACAGTACAAAAAAAGGCCGGGTAGCAGAGGGTGGTGGGGTGGGGTGGGGGTGTGGGATGGGGGGTGGGGGGTGACAGTTTACCAGAGACACAGCTGAATGCCTGAACTTGAAAAAAGGAATCCTAAGGAATATAAGGGATACTGTAACAATAGATTTGGTCCACCCAGTACCCTTCCTTTTCCTTACGGTCTTCTGGGAAGCACACTTTGCTCCATTTGACCCGTGGAGGGTCCATTAGAGTTGCTCCATTCTCTTTCCGTGGATACATGACTTAGGCCACCTGTTAAACAGCCTATCGGTTTTTTTTTTTTTACCTGAGACAGAGTCTCTCTGTCACCCAGACTGGAATGCACTGGCGTGATCTGGGCTCACTGCCACATCCGCCGCCCGGACTCAAGAGATTCTCCTGCCTCAGCCTCCTGAGTAGCTGTGATTACAAGTGCCTGCCACCTAATTTTTGTATTTTTAGTAGAGACGGGGTTTCATCATATTGTCCAGGCTGGTCTCGAACTCCTGACCTCAAGTGATCTTCCCGCCTCAGCCTCTCAAAGTGCCGGGATTACAGATGTAGGCCACCGTGCCCAGCCCTAAACAGCCTATCTCTTGACCACAGCAATTGCTCAAGAATAAAGCACGTGGCTCACACTGGACTAGAATCTTACCTGAAATATGTATTTTCTGGGAAACAGAGTGCGGAGGTCTCCTGCTGTTATGAAGCTAGCATAAAATGGGAACCTGGTCTTTCTGGCAGCTGTTTCTCCCACCAGGTAGAGGAAACCTGCTGCAGAAGTAAGCAAAACAGAGACCACCACAGCAAAAGACGGAAGGAAACAAATCATCTGATTATATTTTTGAGCCCCTGGATCCAGCCATGCCTAAAGCCATCACCCCAAGACTTCCAAGTACATAAGCCAACATACTCCCTTTTGCCATAAGCTGGGTTTACTTGGCACCAAGAATCAAGACTAGTAAGGAAGAAGGGGTGGTACACACTGTTCTGTAAAAGTTCTATGCATGGATCATCCTCTCTCTTTAAATTATGGCCTCAAATGAATTCTCAGCAAATTTCTCATGATGCTGGCATCACACTATATTCTTTTTTAGCTCTGTGACTTTCCTCATGCCGTCCCTTCTACCTTGAATGTCTTTCTCTTCCACTTCCATACTTGGTGAGGGTCTATGCATTGTTCAAAGCCTAGCTCAAACACAATCCCTTGGGTCAAGTCTCCCCCAGTTTTATTAGGTAGCACCAGTTTCCCTAAATAAACTTTGATCTCTCAAGAGCAAGAGTTGCACCTTAGTCATTGCTGTGCTCTCAACAATAAGGACGACGCTGGGCATGAGATTACGGTAATTTATGTTATTCAAAAATCATTCACCGTAAACTAGAGATAGTCCCCAAGGAGTTAACACTGTAGTGGGGAAGGGCACAGAATCAAAGATAGTGATACGTGCAGGGATAAATCTGAGTCTCTAACTGAGAGCCAACACAGTGCTGTGGTTATCAAAAGAGCTGATGGCTTTCATAGGGGGCATTAATAGCAGGAGAATATGTGGGGTAGAGGTGACAGGCCCATTCCACGATATACTGCTCAGGCCACATCTGGATTCCTGTCCTGGTTCAGACTTAAAGGGGGACACTTGGGAAATTTGAGCATCAGACTAGTCGAATCCCATCACAGTTTTCACACAACTTTTTAACAGCTTTGTTGAGATATGATTCATATACCATACAATTCACCCATTTAAAGTGTACCAAGTTTTAGTACAATCACAGAGTTGTGCAACAATTCCCACAATCAACTTTACAACATTTTTATTGCTTTAGAAGGAATCCTGCTCTCCTTAGCTGTTAATCCTAAGTCCCTCCATCCACACCCCATCCCCAGCCCCTGGCAACCACTCTACTTTCTGTCCCCATAGATTTGCCTCTTTGGGGCATTTCATATAAATGAAATCATATAACATATGGTCCTTTGTGACTGGCTTTTTTGATTAGTACAAGGTTTTCAACATGCTATTTTTCCTTTCTTTTCTCTTTTTTATTAAAGCTGCAGGAAACCCCCTTGTTCATAAACAGCACCTTGCATGAAATACAAAAATATACAATAAAGAAGAGAGGATCTGTTCTGGTTGAAAGAGAGCGGCTGGGTGCGGTGGCTCACACCTGTAATCCCAGCACTTTGGGAGGCTGAGGCGGGTGGATCACTTGAGGTCAGGAGTTCGAGACCAGCCTGGCCAACATGGTGAAACCCTGTCTCTATTCAAAATTAGCTGGGTGTGGTGGCACACACCCCTGTAATCCCAGCTACTTGGGAGGCTGAGGCAGGAGAATCCCTTGAACTGGAGAGGTGGAGGTTGCAGTGGGCCAAGATAGCACCGCTGTATTCCAGCCAGGTGACAGAGTGAGACCCTTCCTCAAAAAGAAAAGGAAAAAAAAAAAAAAAAAAAAAATGGAGAGAGAGCAGGGTGGCAATCTAAGTGTTACTTTCTTGACTTCGTCCCCTGAGGTAACAAAGGAGCATGCTAGGGTTTGTGATTGAATTCAATGCCCAGACCCATAAGACCAGACATAGAAACAGCCAGGGAGTCCCCTGACTGCTCCACTGGGCTTTTCCCTCCCACAATTATATGCCAGGTCTCTACTGAAGGAAATAATGAGACAAGGACCACCGGGGCCTGGTAGCTGGGCCACTCACCAGGTTCCAGGCAGTCCATCTGGAAATAGAAAGTTCTATTTTGTTATACATTTGAAACTGGAAAAAGACTGTGCTATTTCAAGTTGTCTTTTTGTTTTTTTTAATTTTAAGAAACTGCCTTCTCCATGAAGAAGTATTATGTGACAAACATTCCAAGTCCCTTCTTATGGTAATACTGCTCTTTGCAAATGGCTCGGATCCAATCCAATTGAACATAATAAAATGAAACAATCTGTGCTATCTCCAATAGCTTTCATCTTTACCATGCTAATGATTCCTAAAACCAATGAGCACGGTTTTAAAAAGAAGAAGAAGAGGAGGAAGAAAGAAGAGACACATTCTGTCTCTCCCGATACCAGCTTCCTTGGCAGCTGGGGCTTGTGCTTCCCGTCACCATCATGAACCTCTCAACAGGGTCCTTGGGAAAAGCCTGCCCCATTGCTCTGAGGTCAGAGTTTACATGTGAAACAGACTTATCGCAGTCATCATAATGTCCCGTGGCTTGTGATGGCTAACAATGAAACATAACTGTATCCACAATGAGGATGGCCATCCCGTTCTGCAAGGTTGCTGAGAACTCCCTAGGGAACAGTTTGGCCACCACCAGGACCTAGTCTCTGGCAATTAGCAATGGCAATTTATCTCCATCTACACAAAATGGCCAGAGCTCAGATCACATGGTTCCTGCCTCAGGTTGGTGGTCACAGATCCCTATTGGGCTCATATGGATAGGACTACGGGGCACAGTTTCTGGACAGTCTGGAAATCACCCATTCACTCATTCACTCATTCATTTGCACATATGAATAATCTCCACGCACTGTGCCACGCAGACCACGCACTGTGCCACACAGACCACGCACTGTGCCACGCAGACCACGCACTGTGCCACAAGGAATGGAAGATTAAACACACACACATATACATCTATTTTAAATATAGTGGGGTATGTGCTAAATGAGCAGTAAGAACACAGAACTGGGAGTGAGGAAAGGAAGAAAGGCTCCCCGTCTCCCTGTTCCCTCCTCCTCCTGCAGCTAGAGATGTGGCCCAGGAGGCTGCAACAGAGTTGATTTATGTGGCGTCACTCCCGTCCTCTCCCATCGTCACTCCCATCCACTCCCATCCTGCCTCTCCTGCTCTTACACACACCAAAGATTTGGAACTCTGTGCCATCCTCTGCAGCCTCCAGCTCCTGAGTCCTCCTAGGTCAGGTCCTTACCTTTCATGGTGACCCTTCATCCAGTGGGAACCTAACACCCACTAGTCTCTCCCAAGTTAAATCTGAATGACACCAGCCATGGCTGTTTCTTGTATTTCTTTAAAAATCTAGGGAGAGGGTATTGGGCATAGTGGCTCACACCTGTAATCCCAGCACTCTGGGAGGCCAAGATTGGTGGATCACTTGGACTCAGGAGTTTGAAACCAGCCTGGGGAACATGGGGTTTCAAAAACAAACACAAAAATTAGCAAGGCATGGTGGTGCATGCTCGTGGTCCCACCTACTCAGGAGGCTGAGGTGGGTGGCAAGCTTGAGCCCAGGAAGCTGCAGTGAGCTGTGATCATGCCACTGCACTCCAGCCTGGGTGACTCCAGTGAGTCTCCAAAAAAAAAAAAAAAAGCCTTGGCAGGCAGGAGTCGTTGCCTCCCAATTGTTTGGGGCTAGATTCATCCACTTGCAACATGATTTGAATGATGGATTTTCCTGTTTCTCTCAGCGTTGATGGGCTTCTCAGAGAGGCAGGTAAACTTGGGAAAACAGGCTGAAACATGTATCAGATATCCCAGGGACACATGCATGATTATGGGGAGAGTTCTAGAAGAGAAAAGAAAGGACAACAAAGGACCAAAGGAAACCTTTGAATAGTCTGAGTATTCTACAGACTCTTTCTTCCAGTGGAGACAATAATAAATGTTAATAATAAGAAATAACTGTCTATTTACAAACCCCTTACCATGTACTAGACACAACGCACATGCTTTGTATCTACGAACTCATTCACTCTCCACTGCAACTCTATGAGGCAGGCACTATTATTTTTTCCATTTCACAAATTTAGGCCCGAGGCCCAAAGCAGTAAATAATTCTGCCAAAGTAGAAGAGTTGGCACATGTGATTTGAATCCAGACCTCCATTTTCTGTGATATCAGCAGGGCATGAAAAGAATTTTGCAATATATTTAAGCTCCTTTACACAGTGTGGCAACCTTTGACTCAGTGATCCTACTTCTGAAAATGTAATCTTAGGAAATAGCTCAATATTATTAATATATACTATATTTATTGATTCAAAACATCCACGGGTTACTTGTTAGCCTTACTTATAATAAGGAAAATTTAGAAGCAATCTAAATTTCCACTATTAGGGGAATAGTTAAAAAAAAACAAAAAAACAAAAAGAAAACAAACAAAAAAAAACTCTAGGCCAGGCATGGTGGTTCATGCCTATAATCCCAGCACTTTGGGAGGCCGAAGCCGGTGGATCATGAGGTCAGGAGATCAAGACCATGCTGGCTAACATAGTGAAACTCCATCTCTACTAAAAACACACACACACAAAATTAGCGGGGCGTGGTGGTGGGTGCCTTTAGTCCCAGCTACTCAGTAGGCTGAGGCAGAAGAATGGCATGAACTTGGGAGGCGGAGCTTGTGGTGAGCAGAGATCACGCCACTGCACTCCAGCCTGGGCAAAAGAGTGAGACTCCGTCTCAAAACAAACAAACAAACAAAAAAACACTATAGTAATAGACACTAAGTGGAATTTATAGCCATCTTAAAAATGGTGTACATGAAGAGTCTATAATATTGTGGAAGGGTGTTATAATGTTAAGGTCAAAAGCAGAACCAAAACTTCTAGAGACAGTATGATTACAAATATGTTTAGATGCCAGGATAAGGGGTGTACAGTAAAAGAAAAGAAGCAATGTTTTCCATTTGGTTCCATCTGAAACAGCTATCAGGAAACGATTTGTTTCTGGGCATATCTGTTATTTCCTCTTAACCCAAAGCCTCTTAAATCAGTGCCTCTAGAAAACTCAAACTGATTTTTTTTTCCCTGAGATATTTCACATGGAAAAATAAATTATATCATTGGATTGGATATCTAAGTTGGATAGGTAAAGCTAGGTTCTTTAGCTGATAGAAAAGAAGCCATGCAAAAAAGCTTGGAATCCTCAGAGCTGGTCACACAGTGTATCCAAAATTGATGAGGCACACAGAGATAACTGGAGATAACTTTTTCCATATTTGTTCTCAGGTGCAGAACCAAATCACAGTACCTCCTACCTCCAGCTCTACTTTGGAGAAAATTGAGTCCAAATTAGATCACCCGTTTCGTCCAATTGTATAAACCACGGCAATACTGTTTGGGAAAATCTAATAGTGTTAATCTAAGAACTGCTCCTGTGCCCACAATGGAATCAAACAAATAATCAATAAGCCTCTAGATATTATAACATCACTGAGTGAAGAGACAGAGAAGAGATTGTGTTTGCAGAGGGAGCTGCTTAAATGGGATCAAGTCACAATGCGGGAAGGACAAAGCAAACACAAAAAAATGATGACGACAAAACCAGGTTGAGTAACATAGTTTATCCTAGACATGCTAACAGTGCCAGAATTTTCTAGTGGAAAGCATTAAACTGTGTATCCGAATAAGGCAGGCATTTTTTTTTTTTTTTTTTTTTTGAGATGGAGTTTTGCTCTTGTTACCGAGACTGGAGTGCAAAGGCGCCATCTTGGCTCACTGCAACCTCTGCTTCCTGGGTTCAAGTTATTCTCCTGCCTCAGCCTCCCAATTAGCTGGGATTACAGGTGCCTGCCACCATGCCCAGCTAATTTTTTGTATTTGCAGTAGAGGTGGGGTTTCACCATGTTGACCAGGCTGGTCTCGAACTCCTGATCTCAGGTGATTCACCCACCTCAGCCTCCCAACATGCTAGGATTATAGGCATGAGCCACTGTGCCCAGGCAAATTTTACTGGGGATTTAAACATCTCATTCAATTATCAACACTATCCCTGTGGAATTGTTATTATTGTCCCTACATTACTGATGGATACATATGAGGTTCAAAGAGCTTAGTTCACTTGCCCTCTTCTCACAGGTCCACTAGGCAGTGCTCCAGTATGGACTCTGTATGGGGGCTCCAGCCCTACATTTCCCTTCTGCACTGCCCTAGCAGAGGTTCTCCATGAGGGCCCCGCCCCTGCAGCAAACTTTTGCTGGGGCATCCAGGCGTTTCCATACATTTTCTGAAAACTAGGTGGAGGTTCCCAAACGCCAGTTCTTGACTTCTGTACGCCCACACACTCAATACCACGTGGAAGATGCCAAGGCTTGGGGCTTCCACCCTCTGAAGCCACAGACTGAGCTATACATTGGCCCCTTTCACCCATGGCTGGAGTGGCTGGGACACAGGGCACCAAGTCCCTAGGCTACACACAGCACGGGGACTCAGGGCTGGGCCCATGAGATCATTTTTTCCTCCTGGGCCTTCAGGCCTCTGATGGGAGGGGCTTCCGTGAAGGTCTCTGACATGGCCTGGAGGTATTTTCCCCATGGTCTTGGGGATTAACATTAGGTTCCTTGCCACTTAACACAAATTTCTGCAGCTGGCTTGAATTTCTCCCCAGAAAATGGGTTTTTCTTTTCTATCACATAGAAATGCAAATTTTCAAATCTTTATGCTGTGCTTCTTTTATAAAACTGAATTTCTTTAACAGCACCCAAGTCACCTCTTGAATGTTTTGCTGCTTAGAAATTTCTTCTGCCAGATACCCTAAATCATCTTTCTCAAGTTCAAAGTTCCACAAATCTCTAGGGCAGGGGCAAAAAGCTGCCAGTCTCTTTGCTAAAACACAACAAGAGTCACCTGTGCTCCAGTTCCCAACAAGCTCCTCATCTCCATCTGAGACCACCTCGGCCTGGGCATTATTGTCCATATTGATATCAGCATTTTGAGCAAAGCCATTCAACAAGTCTCTAGGAAGTTCCAAACTTTCCCACAGTTTCCTCTCTTCTTCTGAGCCCTCCCAACTGTTCTAACCTCTTCCTGTTACCCAGTTCCAAAGTCACTTCCACATTTTCAGGTATCTTTTCAGCAATGCCCCACTCTACTGGTACCAATTTACTGTATTAGTCCATTTTCACACTGCTGATAAAGACATGCCTGAGACTGGGAAGAAAAAGAGGTTTAATCGGACTCACAGTTCCACATGGCTGGGAAGGTATCAGAATCATGGTGGAGGTGAAAGGCACTTCTTACACAGTGGTGGCAAGAGAAAAACAGTGGAAACCCCTGATAAATCCATCAGATCTCGTGAAACTTATTCACTATCATAAGAATAACAAGGGAAAGACTGGCCCCCACAATTCAATTACCTCTCCCTGGGTCCATCCCACAACACGTGGGAATTCTGGGAGATACAATTCAAGTTGAGATTTCGGTGGAGACACAGCCAAACCATATCAGCAAGTCAAGAGCATCTTTAAGGCCTAGTTTCTGTATCTTAAAATGGAAAAAACAGTACGTGTCTATGTGTTAAGTGCATAGTGCAATGTCTGGTAGAAAGTCCATACTCAATGCATGTTGGCTCTTAATAGCCTTATCATTACATCACCTTAATTATTTTTAAAAAGCGCACCACTAACATAACTAGCATAAGCAAATACTGAACTCTAATTCAGTAATTCAATGATGAAACACCTGCTTAAGTGTTTAGGAGTGAAGCAACTGCTGTCTGTAACTTATTTAGCATTTTGTTTGTTTTTGTTTGTTTCTGAGAGGGGGTATTACTCTGTTGCTCAAGTTGAGTGCAGCAGTGCAATCATAGTTCACTGCAGCTTCAATCTTCTGTAGTCCAGCAATTCTCCTGCCTCAGCCTCCCAAGTAGCTGGGACCACCACCATGGGCAGCTAATTTTTTATTTTTGTAGAGATAAGGCCTCACTATGTTGCCCAGACTGGTCTTGAACTCCTGAACTCAAGCAATCCTCTCACCTCTGCCTCCCAAAATGCTGGTATTACAAGTGTTAGCCACTGCACCTGACCTACAACTTATTTTGAAATAAATCGTAAAATAGACTGATGGCTAGAGGAAAGGTAAATGGATAGAGATGCAAATAGAGGGAAATGTTAATTGTAGGTGGTGCATATCAGTGTACTTACAGTACAATTCTTTCAACTTTTGTGTATGTATGCATTTTTTCATAACAAACTGTTGGCGTGATGGCAGAGCAAGAAGAATGACAATAAAGAATGAAATACTGTGGGTAAATCCCACAACCTAATGAGGAGCAAAAGAAGCAAGACAGCAAAGAATGCACACTGGGTTACTGTTTATATGAATTCAGGAACAGAAAGCTATGGTGATAGAAATCAGAATAGTGGTTAGCTCTTAATGCTGATGGTACTTCTTGGTTAGAAAGGGGAACAGATGAGCCTTCTGAGGTGTTAGAAATGTTCTCTGTCTTGATCTGAGTGGTGTTTACACAGTTGTATAAATAAGTATGAGTTCATTGAACTGTACATTTAATATGTGTGCACCTTACCATAGGAATGATACATCTCAAGTTAGATTCTGATGCAAGCAGCTCACATTTTCTGAATGCCCTCCTCTTCCTGTGCCAGGCATTCTTTCTAGGCACTTTCTGATGCATTCACTTGGAAAACCATTTCAGAGAATTGTCTGACAGAATACATTATTTAAGCCTTTAAATGCAATGTGAAGCAATCTCACTTTCTTAGAAAATGACTGTCATCCCTGAGAGTAAGCTTGGCCTACAAGGAAATTATGAATGTGTGAAACTCCTCAGCCTTCTAGCCCTTGTCCTGTACCTTTGGGCCTTTTCTTCCTTCTTTCACAATCAGATTCCCTCAAGAAAACAAAAAAGGAAAAAAAAAAAAGGATGTCTTGCTGACCCCATATCTCTTCCCTCTGGCATAGGATTTTGCTACTGGGATAGAGAAAAAAGAAGCCACCTTCAAATAACATCACACAGAAATTCATCTACAGGGTGGATGTCCTGGTCAAAGCCTAGGCTCCTCTTCTCTCCTCTGGGAGATACTCCTTTTCAGATGGCAAGCCTCTCCCTCTTTTTCACCCTAAGATTGTCCCTTTCCAAAGCTCTCTTATGGCCCAACCCACTGGATCATAGGTAGAAGTCATATCCGGACTTGCTCAGGAGCAACCTGGAAGGAGGTCTTGACAAGAGATAGAGGATCTGTTTTGGGCAACAAAGACTTGGCTGCCAGGTCCATCCCTAATACCTGCCAAATTGTGCTTGATGTAAATCTAAAAGTAATAGCTCTTGGATGCAGACAATATGGAACCACAGAATGATTTCTGCAAAATCAATTGCATGGAAGGTGCAGTAGAAATAGAGATGCATTAAGATTTAGGACAGCAAGACTACTATGATAACCTGAGGTACTTCTTTAAAAGACAGTTTCCCAAGTTCCTCCTCAGACTTACCGAATCAGAAAATCTGGGAGTGATATCCAGAATATGCTTATTTTAACAAGCTCACATTGGTGATTCTCTAGCATGTGAAGCTGGAAGATCAAAGACTCTTTGTAAAGAGTCCTTTCAGAAAAACAGTCCTTTCATGTATCCCCACTTACTCACCTATCCATGCACCCACCCACCCACCCATCCATCCATCCATGTACCCATCTACCACCCGTTATTCCACACATCCATCCATCCATCCATCCATCCATCCATGTATCCCATCGCCATATATGTGCCGAGTGTTATCTTTGTGCCATGCCACTAACTGCATCTTCCTTGATGGTCAAAGACCAAGTTTCCTTACACCAACTAGTTTTACAGAGAACTACATCAATTTAGGCACATTCAATTATATAATCATCAGTTCATATATAACTATCATTTTTAAAAAATCTTACATTAATTTCCCTCATTTTTCCTCATTAATCTGCAAAAAACCTTCTAACTTCTGTTATCACCATCCCTGCATAAAGGACCACCTGGATTTTAGGAGAGTATTATCTGGAACATAACCACTGAATGCTTGACTTGAATCTTTCTTTCAGGGGAACTTGCACCATGAGCTGAGAACACCTGAGTCTCACGGGCCTGAGGGTCATCATGCCCAGATGTACAGAGCTGATTACTTTTACAGACATCTCATTACAAGTGAGTAAAGATACTCCATGGAGAATACACAGAAGAGATTCTTCTCTTTCCAGAAAGCTAAGAGAATTTGGGTACCAAAGCAAGCCCCTTAGGTTCTGAAGTTCTTCACTTTTGACATCAAGTCTTCAAAACAGCTATGTATGTATATAGTAAATACAGCAACTGAGGTAGAGATTCAATAAAACAGGATGCTGTTTTTTTTTTTTTTTTTTTTTTTGAGACGGAGTCTCGCTCTGCCGCCCAGGCTGGAGTGCAGTGGCCAGATCTCGGCTCACTGCAAGCTCTGCCTCCCGGGTTCACGCCATTCTCCTGCCTCAGCCTCCTGAGTAGCTGGGACTAGAGGCGCCCACCACCTCGCCCGGCTAGTTTTTTGTATTTTTTAGTAGAGACAGGGTTTCACCGTGTCAGCCAGGATGGTCTCGATCTCCTGACCTTGTGATCCTCCCGTCTCGGCCTCCCAAAGTGCTGGGATTACAGGCTTGAGCCACCGCGCCCGGCCAACAGGATGCTGTTTTAACAGGAAGACGTAAAAATAAGGTGACTAAATAGAGAACTCCCAAAGCTACATAGGCTCCTTTGGGAACAAGTGCTGCATACGTCTACTGGCAAGTCATACATCCCAGTAGCTGATGGCACAGGGACCTATTGTCTCTTATGGCTCTCTGTTCCCTTCAGACTGTAAGAACCTTGAAGGTAGAGACAATTTCCTTCTTTCTGACCAATGGATCTGTTTCGTGCCTGACAGTCCTAACTCAGTAAATACCTGCTCTATTGTGGAGAGATTTCCTTTTGGGGTAAGAAGGTGACAAAATGAGGCAGTTGTCATCTCCAATAGCTTTAAGCTAAAGTAAATAAATGATTTTCATGAAGTGACAGTCTCCTTTCCTATGAAGTATTGAGGATGGTAGAGAGCAAGTCTAGATGGCCGAAGGATGGGTAGTATCAGCCCAGTCACTCAGTAGCAACAAACATGGACTCAGTTTTGAATATACCACAAGCCAAACATTATACTAGAAAATACGAAGCCGAGTCCTATCATTTTCTGTCTTTCCTAGCTGGAGGTGGGGATGTCTTTGACCTATGACCAAATTATGGCCACTTTTGGGGTCAGACATTACAAGTCAGGTCCTATTTTTCACACCAGAACATGGGTATCTGGAATTAGCTGTGCTTCCTCAGTCTACTCTGCTATCTGAACCATAACACAACCCCTTATCCCTCACCCTTTGACACTGACCCTGACCTGTAGCTCTTTAGTCTGTCCCACCATATACCAATACCTACTAACTGGTAGACCTAAAGCACAAATGTCACTGGCATTTCCTTCAGTCAACCAGAGGCTCTCCCCTTATAGACACCCTTTATTCCCAACCTTGGTTGCAAATGAGAATTACTTAGGGAATCTAGAAACTCTTGATGCCCAGGCTGTATCCTTATTGAATTAAATCAGACTCTCCAGAAGAAAACCAGGCATCAGGATCTTTTATAGTTCCCCACATGATTCCCATAGGGTGGAGAACCACTGAGAGAGGACCTCTTTCCCCCACTCGTCTCAAATTCATCAATCTGTGCATTTGGTCATGGAAAGGCTCCTAGGCCTTTTGATGTGGTATTTGCAGGGGGTGTTATCAGTGTCTGAGCCTTCACTCTATCCAGCAAATTTTGATGAGCTCTTTGATCTTCTGCCAAGACACCAGCCTTCCTATCACACTGAGAGTCAACACTACTGGTTCTCACATCCTAGAAGTGGATGGATGGATAGATGGATGAATGGACAGATGAATGGATAAACAGGTAGCTGAATGCATGAGTGAATAGATGGATGGAGAGAGAGATGGATGGTTAACCCTGTGAATGTTTTTGTTATCATACCTGAATTACTTTATTAGTGTTATCTTTTCAAATGTTTATGTCCTCAGTAGATGGTCAAGTTCCAAAAGACAGACATCTTTATCTGTCTTTGCTTTCTCAGGGCCAAGCACAGCACTTGGCTGGTGGCAGGTACAGCAAAAGGTAAAAAAATACACGCCTTTTGAAAAATAAATGGAATTCAGTTCAATATCCTTATTTCTAAGTCGGTACGCTATTCTTCCAGGAACGTAATTTCTCAGTAATGAGAAGAATGAGAACCTTGACGTAGAGATGGCCCATTGATATTTTACTTTCATACTCTACAAGGAAATACCTAGCGGCAAGTTCAGATAAACATTCTAATTAGAAGATGGTCTTACTAATTTCAAGAAAAAGTGGGCAGACAAGCATTTTTAAAAACATTACATTAAGTTAATATTAAATGTCTTGCTATGAGAGAACTCCCTCTTTTCACAGATGGGAAACTAAGGCCTAGCAAATAATTTACTTCAGATCTTGAACTCAGAACTCTTATTTTTTAGTCCAAATCTCTTCCCAGTATGCTATGCTCAACCTAGGAGTTGAATGCAACACACATGTTTTTCTTTTGAATCAAAGGAAGAATTTTAAAATTACATAACCCTCTTCCCCTACGCTCGCTACCCCAACCATGTCCTATTTTCAGATTAAACTATCCAAAGTGGCATTGATGACTTGGTATTTTTCATCAAACTAATTGCAATCTCGTGATACCGGCATAGACCATGTAATTTATATATGAGTTGAGAATACCAAAAGAAAAACCAGAGAAATCTTTGTTGTGTTACCTGTGGTACGAGGATGGACTCGCATTTCTAGTGGGAGAGAGGGACATCGCTGTTAAAAAACACTGTTCAGCTGACTTTGGAAACTACAAGGCACCATAACTTCCCAAATTGGCAAAACTACCTGCTATGGATTGTAGTAAAGTGTGTTTTTAAATTATTTCAGAACCATAAAACCTCTCCATAGAGAGTGCTTTGAAACTGCAAATTAAATATAGAACATCTATGAACTGTATCCATTTTTACAGTAAGTATATATTTCCATGGGGGTTTGTACCATCTTTTTTGTCTAGTTACACTAGTTAATAATGCAGTGAATTTGCAGTAATAGAGTAAATGTTATTTTGATGACACTATTTGATTAAATTAAAGATGACATTAAAAGGACCATTTCAATAAAGAACCGAAATATTCAGAAGTAGCTGGAGCTGAGTGTTTAAGTCAGCTAGTCTGGCGGTCTTAAAAGGACCAAATGGAATTTCCTTCACCGTGTGAATGATGAGCAAGTTAAGGAACAATAGGACCAAATAATATATGGGAGAATATGAAGGCTCAGATTCCAAGACCCAGGCAATTTTAGTTATTTGAGGCAGGCGTACCATGCGCCAGAAAACAGCTCGTGTGGCCTTGGGAAAATGTAGAAATGCATTAAGTAAAACGAAAGTGAGAAGGCACTGAGATTTGCAGCAAAATGTGCTGATGTGGTGACAGTGAATTGAGTTGTTGCACAAACAAAAGAAACGGAGGATTAGTCATGTGTCCCCCCACGCCCAGCCTCTTCTCTGCAAATTCACAAAGGCACAAGTGGGCCAGCCACACCAGCGCAGGGACAGCTTTGAGATTAAAATGGGAGAAGAGAGTCCTAATTCTTTTGTTAAGGTCTCTATTCCTATGGTGTTTGCCGAATAAAAGTTCTTCTCCTAAGGGAGAGGCTCACATGCATAAATCAAACAACTATTTGAAAATCTCTTGACTTAAGTTTTTAGAGATAGAATCTATCCGAAGAGACATTCCTCAGTAACGTGACTGAGTTATGAATCATGGGTATTTCACCGGAAAGCAGTCCCAAGATTAAAGGTGTGCAGCAGTAGACATTCTCAGTTCCCACAGAAACACCTGTTCTGGTGTCTCAGCTCCAAAGACAGGTGATCCCTATGTCTACAACGAGCCACTGGCTGTTGACAAGTTCAAGCCCGAAGCGTTCACATTTGTGGCTGTTTTTACAACTAAAGAGAGACGGGGGAAAGAAAAACAATTCAGCTCAAGCTAATATAATTCTTTCTTGTGATCTCAAAAGAGCATCATTAGATGCTAAGTTTTCTCAGATAATTATCTGGTCATCACGCATGTCAGTATCTCAAAATAATTATTTCCCCTCAGAAAAGGATGGCGGTGTGGTTTGCTGGAAAACTTGTGTGCCCTGCATTTCAGTAAATTTGCTTCTTTAAGGGCAGATACCTGATTGCAACATTCGTGGTGTTTTCAATGTCCTGCGTAGAAAGCGGGAGCGTTTACTATCTTCCCAGTGCAAATCGCTTAGACACAAAGGATGATATAAAACTTCACATGAGGCAAGTCTATTAAATAAAGCACGTGAATAACATACACTATGAGGCTGAGATCCTTAAGGCTGCACAGAGTCCTCAAGCTGCCAGGACATTTGTTCTCACCGAAGATACCCACGTACTGGGAGGGACTACAACTACTCAGAAGTGACCGCAGCGAACTTTCTTCACAAAACATCCTATTTCCCAGAAATTCTCAGGCCTACATGTTTGAGACACTCTCCTTCACAACTTCCAAAAGTGGGCACAGCATGCCTTCATGACCTCCTGTTGCCCTCCCTGTTTCCCCTACAGGTCTGAGGCTGGGCTCAGCAAATCCCAGATTTCTTGTTCGTGGCACACTTTTGAAACTCAAAAATGCAAAAGGAATTTTTGATGCAGGCACAAAGAGGTTAAAAAGTGAAAACAGAGGAATTTTAGGCCAATGAAACTATTCGGTATGACATGATATGATATGACGTATGATAGATATATACCATTCCACGTCTGTGAAAACCCACAGAATATACACCACCAAGTGTGAACCCTAATGAACCTACGGACTTTAGGTGATGATGATGTGTCATTGTAGATCAATCAATTAAAACAAATACAGGCCTAGTGTAGTGGCTCACGCCTGTAATCCCAGCACTTTGGGAGGCCGAAGTGGGCATATCACTTGAGGTCAGGTGTTTAAGACCAGCCTGGCCAACATGGTGAAACCCCATCTCTACTAAATAAATAAATATATATATGTGTGTCTATATGTCTATATATATGTCTATATATACACACACACACACATATATATAAAATTAGCTGGGTGTGGTGGTGTGTGCCTGTAATCCCAGCTACTTGGGAGGCTGAGGCAGCAGAATCACTTGAACCCAGGATGTCAAGGCTGCAGTGAGCCGAGATGGCACCACTGCACTCCAGCCTGGGTGACAGAGCAAGACTCCATCACAAAACAACAAACCCCCAAAATCTAAACAAATACACAGATCTAGTGGGGATGTGGATAGTGAGCCAGGGCTCTGCAGGAGGTATATGGGAACTCTCTGTACTTTCTGCTCAATTTTGGCTCTCAAACTAAAACTGTTCTAAAAAACGGTTTGTTTGCTTTTTTTTTTCTCCTAAAGTGAAAAGAAGGCCAAAGGCCAGGGATGGTGGCTCATGCATGTAATCCCAGCACTTTGGGAAGCTGAGGTGGGAGGCAGGATCACTTGAAGCCAGGAATTAGAGACCAGCCTGGGAAACATAGTGAGACCTCACCTTTACAAAAAATAAATTAGCCAGGGGTGGTGATACACAACCACAGTCCCAGCTACTCGGGCAGCTGAGGCAGAAGAATTGCTTGACTTTAGGAGGTTGAGGCTGCCATGATTTGGCCACTGCACTCCGTCCAGCCTGGGCAACAGAGCAAGACCCTGTCTCAAAACAAAAAACCAAAATAAATTTTAAAAATAAAAAGAAACAAGAAAATAAAAAATATATAAAAAATAAAGTGAAAAGAGATTTCATAAAAACCAAATATGAATAATTTCCTGGTTTAAAAAGTGTGGTTATTATCCCTGCAGCATGGTGTCCCTATACGAGGTGAACTTCGCACCATCCTAGTTGTGATCCACACTCACATGTTCCAGTAAAAATAGAATCTCTTTTGGCCCAAGCTCTCTGGGATTCTGAATAACTCACAGCTCTCACTTGCCTCGAGTCTGACCTGAGTGTTGCGGCACACCTGACTCATCTCCTCAATGCTCCTCTCAACGGATTTCACTGACATTGTATGTGCAGCTGGGGAGAATATCTATTTTAGGGCATGCCGGACAAGTGGTGGCCTGTATGTGAAGATGTGCTGAACATCATTTGAGCACCCACATTGCAGCTCTAGCATATGGCCCTGGTCTCTGACCCCTGCAGTCTCTCCTCCAGCTAACCCTAACAGCAAAGTCTCCTTTTCCTATGGGGCAAATGTCAATATAGTCTTCAACTGTCACCTTCTCTCTGCCAAGTTCCCTGATTGGGAAATAACACATTCCCAATGCTTTGTGGGGGACAATGCAGAGGATCACCTGAAGCCAGGAGTTTGAGATTCGCCTGGGCAACATAGTGAGACCCTGTCCCTACAAAAAATTAAAAACTTAACCTGGCATGGTGGCCTGTGCTCTCAGCTACTCAGGAAGCTGAGGGGGGAGGATCTCTTGAGTCCAGCAGCTTGAGACTGGAGTGAGCTACAGTCATGCCACCACACTCCAGTCTGAGTGACAGAACAAGACCCTGTCTCTAAAAAAATAATAATAATAAATAAATAAATCAATGGAACAACTTGATCATGTAGCTTTGCTTCCCCATAGCACTTTAGATAATTTTTATTATAGCACCTACCACCCCTCACCCCAGACTCCCATTACAGGAATTTATTTATGTGCCTATGCTTCTATATCAAAAAAAATCATTGAGGCCAGGTCTGTATCTTATTTGTTCTTATTTATGTCGCTGTTTCCAGTCCCTGGCACTGGTTCGGGCTTTGCTGCTGCTCCACAACTGAATAAAGGAAATGGGGCATTTGTGCAGCTCCATTATTTTTAGCAAGCCACTAAGTTATCAATGCAGATTTTCAGTAAAATATAAAAGTTTCACCATTCATCTACCCATGCATCATTTATCCATCCATCCAACTACTCACTCATCCATGTATCCATTTACCTGTTCATCCACCCAACCATCCATGCATCCATCCAATTACCCAACCATCCAACCATCCAACCATCCATCCCTCCATCCAACCACCCATCCACCCATCCATCCTTCTATCCACTCAGCCATCCAGCCATCCATCCATCCATCCATCCATCCATCCACTCACTCAACCATCATCCATCCAATCATCCAACCATACATCCACCCTACCATACATCCACCCAACCATCCAACCATCCATCCCTCCATCCAACCACCCATCCACCCATCCATCCTTCTATCCACTCAGCCATCCATCCATCCATCCATCATCCATCCAATCATCCAACCATACATCCACCCTACCATACATCCACCCAACCATCCATCTAAAGAATATGCAATCATGCCTACTCTGCCAGGCATTTTTATGGGAGATCTTAAAAAGTTAAAAAGAAAAGGAAAATAAAGAAAAGATGACTAGGAAATGAGTGAGATATGGTCCTTGCCTTGACATGTGTTGCCATGGAAGAGGAGAAGTAATATATGAAAGCAAAGACCACGTGTTCTTCATCTTTTTGTTCCCTGCAGCATCTTGCACAGGGACTTGGATTCAGTAGCAATTTGTAAATAACTACTGAATTAATGAATGAATAAAAACAAACACAATATAAGGCAGTAAGTGAAAAGTGTCAAATAAACGCAAAGCCCAAAAAATGCTACAGAAGAGTGGAGAGTGGATCAATCATGTCCAGCTGGGAACCTCAGGGTAGGTGGAATCTGAGCTGAGACAGAACGTCTGGCTCAACTCTGAAACCGGGCGATGAGAGCAGGCATTCCAGGAAAGAGTTTATCCATTCATGCATGCACTCTCTACTGTCATGGCCTATCGAAATGCTTGGCACAGAGGTGGACCTCAACAAGAGGTTTTGTTTTGAAGTGCGGTACCCACTGGGCTAAGCTGGGTATTGAGGCAACAGTGGAGGGGACACAGTCTCTGCCCTCAATGAGTCTCTTGGGACAATGACTCTGAAGGAAGCCAGCAGTAAACTGGGGGTTAGGAAGACGGTATGTAGCCATAAAACAGCAATTTAAACTGCATAGAGTGGAGCAGAGGTCCTAAAGGGACTGTTGATGAATAGGTTTCTAATTTGACTAGGTTTGAATCTTGTGTTTGCAATTAGCAGCATCCATTTGCATACAATTAGTGTGCAAAGCCCTTAAAAAGAGTTTGTTCTCTAAAGTAGGTTAAATATGCCCCCCACCCCCGCTATAATTGAGCCTGCACTATTGATTTGTTTTACAGGTCTATTATCCTATATAGACCAAGGAGAAACTTTGGCTCAGTCTAGGTCCAAAGGGGAACACTTAGTTATTTTCCCTGCCTGGTCAGAACCGAGGCTGAACTTCCCAGGGGCTCGAACTTAGGAGGTCATATTATCAGGAGTGGTCATTGATGACTGAATTGAACAGTCAATTCGGTTATTATATGGCCAGATTGTCCGCCACCACCATCAACAACAACAACTGGAAAAAAAAAAAAAAAAAAAAAATCCAGGGGAGCAACAACCACAAATCAGAGAAATGGGTGATTTGTCATGAGCATTGTATGGTTTTGCTATAGCCTTTGCTGGCCCATCCATCTTCTGTGCCAGCTTCAGGTTTCCCTTTGATTCCTGTTTCTCTCTGTGGAATTATTCTAGAAGCTTGGGCACATGCCTCTAAAGTGCAGATTTATTCATGTACTCATTCACTCACTCATTCAATAAACACCTGGTAATGGCTAAGCTTTCTACTGGGCACTAGGGATACGTTGGTGAATTGAAACAAACACATGCCCTGTGGAGCTTACTGTCAAGTGGGAAAAATAGCAATAAATGAACATAAAAATAGGCCAGGCGTGGTGGCTCACACCTGTAATTCCAGCACTTTGGGAAGCAGAGGTGGACAGATCACTTGAGGCCAGGAGTTCAAGACCAGTCTGGCCAACACAGCAGAAACCCCACCTCTACTAAAAATACAAAAATTAGCCAGGTGTGCGGGTACATGCCTGTAATCCCAGCTACTAGGGAGGCAGAGGCAGGAGAATTGCTTGAACCTGGGAGGTGGAGGTTGCAGTGAGCTAAGATCGTGCCACTGCACTCCAGCCTGGGGGACAGAGCGAGACTTTTGTCTCAAACAAACAAACAAACAAACAAAACAACAAAAAATAACATAAAACTGCAGCTCAGTTCATTCCTGCCAAGAGGAAATGCACAGAACTATGAAAACTTATAGGAGCATTTAATGCAGTCATGGAAGGCTTCCTGGAGGAAGTGACTACTGAGTTGAAATATAAAGACTGAGTAGAGGCGAAGTAGGGGAGAGATCAGCACGTGCAAAAGCCCTGTTGCAGGAAGGAAAGTTCAAGAAGCCAAAATAAATAGGGTAGAGGGTTACGATGATAGCAGTGAGAAATGAGACAGGGAAGGTAGGCGGGGGCTAGGTCACGGCGGGGAGGGATTGTAGGTTATGTTTAGGGATCCGTCTTTACCCTACAAACAGTATAAAATCATTGCTGCAGTTTATCTGGGGGTGGGAAGATTACACCGGCATACTCAGATTTGAGTCTCAAAAAGATCACTTTGCCACAATTTAAAAATGGTATGGAGGGAAACCATGGTCCCTGCTGGATTCCACTGCCCTCTCACCCACATCCATTGAAGAGCGTTGCTATCTGCCTTTGGCATGCTGGTGCCTCTTACTCTGCTCAGACCTTTCCTGCCAGCTGCCATCCCGGCTGGCCCCCTTCACAACTGTAAGTATGTGGCTCTCTCTCACCCCTTCCATGGGCCCAGGCCTCATACCACCATCACCTGGTTCCCCAGTACCAGGTGGAACCACAGTCCCCAATTCCACTGGCAATGACTGTAAGACAAGATTGACATCAGGACTGCCACTGTCTCCTGGGATGGGTATTGATGTAGCAGTATAGCTGCTGTGATGAAGTCCAGTTGTTTTTGTCTTTTTAATACCATGCCCCCTTTTCCAGCAATAACATGCCTTCTTTACTTCATACCTCACAGTCTATATGGTGTGGATCAAGCTGATCCTGCTTCCATGCTCTAAGGTGTCATTTATTCCACGTCCAGACAGGATGACAGTGATTGGCTCAATGATTTACATGTGACCCTCTGAGGACCAATGAGAGTCAGCCGTGGGACTCTTGCTGAACCTATAGGGAAGGAGCTTTCTTGCCCACCAATATTCCCTGAACATTAAGGGTACGGGTGCATGGTGGCCATGTCTGCAAATGAAGTTTACAGAGATGGAAGTACAGATGAGAGATGCAGAGAAATAGAATTATGACCGTGCCATTCAATCACTTAGATCCAGCCATGCCAGATCCACCCTTAGCCTTCCCAGTTGCCAATCAATTCCTATTTTTGGTCTAAGCAAATTAGGGTTGTGTTTGTTACTGGCAAGGGAAAATAAAAATTCTGTCCTCATCTGGCCTCTTCTCATTGTCCTACAATCGCTGCCACCTACAACGTCTGGCCTGAGATGAAGCTAATGGGGTGGTGAAATTAAGAGAGGCAGTTGAGTGGGGCTGGAAAGAACTGGATATTTATGGCTCCAAAAACTGAAAATCTGGACAATGTTATCCTTGGGCCTTCAGCTGCCACACCTCTGCCAAACACCTTGCACTATAATAAGAAGAGACAATCAGAGCCCCTGCTGCAAAAGTCAGGTTTTCCCCAAAGGTGCCAACCTTCAAGTTTTCCAAAGTCCTACGCATGATGCCAGTAGATCATTCCAGATTTCATTTGAAAACTCCCAATTTTATCACTGTGAGTGTCTAAGAGAAACCATTACTAAGAGGTTTGCAGAAAGTACTGACCCAAGGATAAAAGAATCCACCTCAAAATTCTTACCCTATTTAATGGAAGTCATTTTTAAGTTCAATCTTTTTTATGATGTTAGAAATCTCCATTTCCTAATACCAGAAACGTGTGCGTGTGTTCCTTTAATAGCCAAGGTTTGCTTTATCCTTCCGCAAATTCAAGTTCACCTGCTGTAACTTAGCTTTCCAACCCCATATCTTTTTCATCAGGAGCTGATAAGGCAAAGAAGCCCCTTCCCCTCAGAACAATGGCATGCCACCATGCTTTTGTTGTAACAAACACTGAAAAGTAGTCAACTTCTCCTTTCCTTTTTCCTCGAGGAACTAGCCATCGACTGACTAATACCACCCTGCTCCAAAGGCACACACATCATGTCATGCATTTGAGCTAAAGACCATAATTCAACTGAAAGATTAGGAGGGAATATTGGAAAAGGATGGATTAGACATGGAATCTACAACCTATCAAGAAGGGAGAAGTGAGATCATACTCTCTTTTTGAACCAAAATACAAAAACAAAAACATGTGCAGTATTTCATGGTTGAGAACTTGGTCTCTGGTATCATCGCCCAAATTCAAATGGCAGACTACACCTAGAGCTGCACAGCCTTGGAAAGTCTACAAGCCTCAGTCCTTTCATCTGTCAAATAGGAGTATAATAGCTAGGTTAGATAAAGCATGAAAAGTACTTAGCATATCCTTTACCTGTAATACAATAAATAATAAATAAATACTGCTGCTACTTTTAAGAAGGCAGGGCCGAGAGCCATAAAAAAGTACACAGATATGGAGTGACATGTCAGAATCTACAACAGAGATTTCTCCCGCTAGACAATGTAGGGTGCACGCAACTAGGTGTTCATCCCTCAAGAGGAAAGCCTTTAACTTGTCCTATTTGCTCCACAAGGTAGATCAGGGACAGCTATGGCACGATGCTCAAAAGAAGCCACACATACACCTCAACGCTTTGTCCAGATGGAGTTAACACAAGCCTGGAGAGGGGGATTAAAAGAATAGAAATGTGTTCATCTGTGAAATTAAAAGTACTACAGCATGACTTACAGCATTATGTGTTGGGGTTGGTCAAAAGCAATAATTAGGCTGAGTATGACTCTGAACACACTCATCATCACACAAAAGCAATTCTATTGAATGAAGAGAGCTGAGTGTCACGGGAGGGGACAACAGGAAAAAGTCCAGGTTGTAGAAGGAAATGCTAGAGAAGCTGAGGGCAGGTTGAGCCCCACCCTGTGGAAGGCCCTGTGACAGTGTGTCCATTTTTCTATTGCTACCATAGCAAATAATCATCGCCTTAAAACAACGCATCTATTCACGACTGCACAGTTGCTGTGGGTTGGAAGTCCCAGGCACAGAGTGACCCAGGTGGGTTTTCTGTTTCAGGTCTCAGAAGGCCAAAGTCAAGGTGTCAGCCAGCCTGGGCTCTTCTTTGGAGGCTCCGGGAAAGACTCTACTCCCAAACCTATTCAGGTTATTCACAGAATTCAGCTCCGTGAGTTGCAGGACTGAGGTCCCTGTTTTCCATGCTCTTGCAGGTGGCAGCTCCCTATTTCCTTCTGGCTGTCAGAAAGAGCTAGTTCTTAGCCTCTGGGGGCCGCCCATATTTCCAGTCATGTGCCCCCTCCATCTTCAAAGCCAGTGTCAGTACGTGAAATCCTTCCCCGCTTGCAATCTCTCTGCCTCCCCTCTGCCACATCTCTCCAATTCTCCTGTCCACCTACCCCTTCTGATTTGAAGGGCTCCTGTGATCACTCTGGTCCGCACCTTCTGATTTGAAGGGCTCCTGTGATCACTCTGGTCTGCACCGATAACCTTCCTGTTCTAAAGTCAGCTGATTAGTTACCCTAATTACATCTGCAAGGTCCCTTTTGTCATGTTACATAACACCACCATGGGAGTAATGGCAGGAGAGGAGGTGTCGGGGTCAAAGTTCTGCCTACCACCGGCCCCAAAAGTGGCTCCCCTGACATAGGGGCTGGAACCGCTGGAACCTCTTCTCGAGTGGGAACCCCCAAGTTTATGCTCTTCAGACAAGCAGAACCACAAGGCATCCAGAGGGACGAGGCGGCAGCAGGCATGAAGCAGAGCTGTCATGGGCATCTATCAATCAGGCAGCAGAGCTGTCTTCGGGGCTGGGGCCTTTCAGGAAATGGGAGGTTCTCAAAAGCAAAAATTCCACAAGAGACAGACCTTTGGCTCACTCATAAGAGAATGGATTTCTCAGTCTAGCCACCCAGAAAAGACACAGATTCTGTGATCTGTTAGGTGCGAGTGTTCTATGCAGCAACAGGAAGATGCTCTGGAAACTTCTAAAAGCAAGACAGGCAGTTATTTGATGGGACAGTGACAAGAGTCCCAAACAGTGACAATAAACAAATAAATAATAGCTAGTGGTGCCACTGTCTGTGGACCAACCTACCACCTGAGATCCAGGTCTTGTGCAAGTCTGCATTTCTAAATATCCTGACAAACTACGGAGGCAGGTGTTATCCGTCTCATTCTGAGCAACTTAAGGTTCAGAGAGGGTGAGTAAGGCAAGATGCTAGCAGCTGCACGGATGGAGTTGAACTCTCTGACGGCACAGGCTGTGTTCTTTCCTCTCCACCAGCCCGTCAGGCCTCCATTGTCCCATCCTTCCTCACTCTGCCTTTGACTTCCTCTAGAATGTCCTTGGACCTCACATCTAAGAAATAATGATTTAATTACTGGTGTTTTTTTTTCAATGACATAATTAAATATCCACAGCGAGGTAAATCAACCTGAACCTGTTCGAAGGACGCTTAAAAACCACTCTGGGATATTTTATTTTGGAGCTTCTCCTATAGGTATTTTGGCTTTTATGGATCTAAAATTAGGTTTCCAATTTAGCCCCTGGAGGCAAGAGGTGAAAATGGTTATAAACAGCATCTAGGTGGCACATTCTTTTTGGCTCTTTGGAAGGGGCTAAGTGAGGGGACAAAGCAATTGCTTTATTGAACAATGCAAGTGATTATCCTCCGGCTTATTATGGTCAGGGGTTATCTGACCACAGAGTGTGGCGTGGACAGACACCTCTGAAAATTTCAGGGTCATCCCTGAAAATCCCTAACAGACAGCTCATCAGAGGAAGCGCTTTCCAGCCGAAAGGCTCCCAGCCGACTCTGCATTCACTGAATTTGCCAGCACTCCTCTGCAAGTAGAAGAGAGCATTTCCTCATTCCTTTCATCTCAGTTAGCACTCAAGAGCAAGATGCACCTGTGCTGTAATAAATGCAGGGATACAGCTGAGGGGGGAAGAGAAAAATAACAAATGCAGCTAGGGGCTTAAAAAAAATGGTGTTTGAAGCTAATGACAGTGTTCCTGCCTTTATTGCTTCAGGCAGAAACAGGAAGTTAAAAATCTAAGTGGCTTGAGAAAATATAACATTTAGCAAACTCATTTGCAGGCCTCTAGTTGGATTATCCTAATTTATTTCATTGTTGTGGGGTTTTTTCTTTTGGGTACTTTTTTGATCTATTTTTAATGGAAGACTAATGTGCATTCCTTTCCCCCCCCTCCCCCGCCCTTCCCCCCCCACAGGGATTTATTGAGCAGTAAGACATTTTTTTAAAAAGAAACTTTCTTTTTTAACTTACTCCTTTATGGAGGCAGAGACAGGACTGAGGGGAAAGAAAGTCCCTCTTCACAATCCATTTAATGCCTGCGTGCAGTACCGACTCCTAAAGCTTTATTTCACCTCATTCTTCCAGGAAGGGAAACTATCCTACTGACTCTGAAAAGGTCATCGTGTGATGCTCTCTTGTCCTTGCCACGGCCCTTCTTACACCGTGGTGCCCTCTTGTCCTTGCTACCGCAGTTCTTAGGCCAGAATCTTATCTTGCACTGAGCTCCTCTGGGGCTCACTGCCAATTCCGTGGACCACTGCATCCATATGGCCCGCGTGACTCTCAATGCTCTGAAAAACAAAGGCACCACACAGTTTTCCAGGCCTGCAACGTGTCTGCAGAGTGGAATCACGTCATCACTGCCTCTCTCCTGTGCCCTAGGATGAAGACACAGAGAAACTCTGTCTTCCAGAGTGAATGCTGACATTTCTTCATCGTGTAAATAAGCACAAAGACTGGTGTGGTCATTTTGCGTGCATCTAGAAACTTCTTGACTATTTCTTCAAAACAGAAAGAGGCAAGGTGCGGTGGCTCACGACTGTAATCCCAACACTCTGGGAGGCCGAGGTGGGCAGACCACCGGAGGTCAGGAGTTTGAGACCAGCCCGGCCAACATGGTGAAACCCCATCTCTGCTAAAAATACAAAAAATTAGCTGGGCGTGGTGGCACATCCCTGTAATTCCAGCTACTCGGGAGACTGAGGCAGGAGAATCGCTGGAGCCCGGGAGGTGGAGGCTGCAGTGAGCCGAGATCACTCACTGCACTCCAGCCTGGGCGACAGAGCAAGACTCAGTCCAAAAAAAACAAAAACAAAAGAAAAACCAAATACAGAAAGAGAAAACAGGCAGAGGTGTCTCGGCATTCTTACAGGGGGAGTAAAAGTAAAATTGATTGGAAGAATTTCCTGAACAACCACCTTAGTTAAGGAACACCAGTAGATCGTGGAATGTTTCTAGAGCACAGCTTCATTGCGAAGCGCTGTGCAGCTAAGCGGCTCTTTTGGGTTGCCCGACAAGCCTGTGAGGAAGGCAGGACAGGTGATTATTAGCCTGAAGAGACAGATGAGAAAATGACTACGTGGTGAAATGAAATGACATGTTCAAGGTCACAAGGGCAGTTAAAGTAAGAGCCAGGACTGGCTCCGTGTCCAGCGACTATGAGATGAAGTTCCCTCCGTGCTCAACCCATACGAACTAAAGACAGCTTCCGTCTACCAAGAACATAATACACATACCAAATGAGCCCTAAAGAAAAAGAATTTTCAGGAACCTGGAAAGCAATGAATGAAGCAACACAATGCAGGGGAGAAGGGGGCCATACAAGGAAAGTCAAAGAAAAAAAGATGCCAACTTAAAAAAAATCCTTAGAAATAAAACCAATAGTCAGATCGAGCGGACAACATAAGCCAACAAACAAAAAGAGAGAAAAACATCATAAGACTAAAAGGCCAGAATATTTTGGCAGAACTGGCAGAGGGTATATAAACAGTAACAAGAGAATTACAAAAATTGCTCAAACCAAAACAAACCCCAAAACTTTTTTAGTTACAGTATAGACTTTCAAACCTGAATTTGATCTTTTTGATACAGAGACTTTAGATGCATTAAAACTAAGGGTGGATTTCACAATTAGAAAGACAAGTAACCTTATTATTGTAAAGTTTGAGATTGTATGTTTAAGAAAATCAACCAAATGACACAGCATCAAATTGCTCAACTCAAATCGTGCTTGATATTCCAAGGAAACTGAAAGAACTGGTGCCATTATTATTTGGTTTTCATTTGTTTCAGATATACAGGCAAAGCTTTTTCTTTCCTTTTCTGTTTCTTTTTTTGACACAGGGTCTCACTCTGTCACCCAGGGTGGACTGCAGTGGTGTGATCTCAGCTCACTGTAGCCTTGATATCCCGGGTTCTAGCAATCCCCCTACCTCAGCCTTCCAAGTACCTGGGATTACAGATGCACACCACCATGCCCAGCTAATGTTCTGTATTTTTTTGTAGAGATGGAGTTTCACCATGTTGCTCAGGCTGGTCTCAAACTCCTGACCTCAAGTGATCTCCCTGCCTCGGCCTCTGAAAGTGCTGGGATTACACATGTGAGCCACTGCGCCTGGCCTTCAGGAAAAGTTTTTCAATCAGAATCTCCCTCCTGTGTTCTGGACCCATGTGAATTACCAGGGAAGCAGCTATGTGGGAATGTCGAGAAACCTCTCCACTTTCACTTAGAGGGCCGTGCTCACTTACTTATAGGGACTAAGGGTCAGTGTCACAAGCAGCAGTGCAGTCCTAGGAGGCCTCAAGTTGGCTTTTGCAGGATATTGTGACTTGCATTCCCCAGGTGCTTGAATCTCCACAAAAACAACTGGATGGGTGACCCGCCATTCATTCCAAAGATCCCAATATGATCCTTGGGAAAGAGTCACTCAATTCAGCGTGCTTACATAGATGTGTACGAAACTCAAGGCCACAGCTTGATGTGACACAGCAAGACAAATCAAATACAGATGTTGTTGTATCTTGACCACCAGTTTTTGTCAGAGAAGATGTTCAGGGTATCATATTGTGATATTTGCCCCCATCACCTGTTTATAACTGGACTCCACTGAAGTGATGCCACAAACGTGTCTTGAGCGCCTTGAAGATAAGACAGCTCCTGTCTTCAAGGAGTTCACAGCATGGTAGATAAAACAGACAAGAAATAATTCCAATTCAAAGTGGTAGAGGCTGAAAGATGTAGATGCTGATAAAGTAGGGGAGAGTTACAATTATGAGAGTCAACTTTTATCTGGAAAGGAAGGGTAGAAAAGATTATCCAGAAGGATGGGATGCGTTGTGCTGAGTCTTGAAAGACAAAAATCAATCAACAACAATCTCATCATAGGCTCAGATAATACCACAGCAAAAACAAATAAACAAACAAAAAACCCAAAACAAACAAACAAACAAACAAACTCAGGAGGAATTCTCAGAAATCAGTAAGTCCTTGATTTTGTGTTTTTGTTTGTTTTTCTTCAAACGTCCTTTCCTTGATGAGCTTCTAAAATATCTGGTGAAGGACCTGAAAATGAACCCTTTTGACAACAGAAAATCAGGCAATGGAGGCCTTAGGTAGCAGGAATGGTGGGTTCCCTGTGGCTGCTGTTGCATCTCAGGGACCACATACCACACTTTCAGAAGCTGTGCTCTTTCTGGACATTGGGGAGCCATTTAGTCCACCAAGTAGTAATGTGCGGTGAGAAATATTTTCCCTTCAAATTGTGGGATCCGGAAAGAGCTGCAGGAAGTTTAATGGTCTTGGCAGGGCTGCCTTTAACTGCTGGTTCCAGCCCTGCAATCGCACACCCCGCTACTTTTCCATTGTCCCACAGCCTTCATGGATTTTTTCAGCTGCGTCCATGCCATTCACGGGGCCACACGGAGTGGAGCCTTCGCCCTCTATTTTGTTTATTTCCCAGGATTGATCAACGATGATGTGTCAGAAACTGCAAGAGCAAGGCTGCTCTGATAAAGCTAGATAACCACATGGTTTAGAAGATCTGATAACTCAGCTGCTCTGCAAGTTTATATGCCTGGGTCCTCCCTGTTTCTCCTGCTAGGAATTCTCCAGGTCTGGACAGGTTATCTGGCCTGGGGGAGTGGACTTGCAGTCGAAGGAGATGAACAGGTAGTGAGTAAGAAGGTAATCTTGAATGCCAAAGAGATAAGGATTTGGATCCTGGGTTGCTTTTTACTTGTTTAGTGTGCCTTATCCAGGAAAAGGGCACAAAAATGCCTGCTTCCCAGGATCTTTTTGAAGATTAAACAGAAAAGGAGGTTATTTGTAAAGTGCCAAATGAAATGCACATCATATAGAAAGCACTCAAATGGCAACCATTATTTAAGAACCTACCATGTGTTGCCACCTTGATTCGCTATCTAGTTAAAACTTTATAGGAATTTGAAATACTTGCTGTCATTCCCCTTATTTAACAAAACAGGAAGCAGAAGCAGGAAAGATAAGGAAAAATAAAGGCAGAAAGGCAAGCTTTCATCCAAAGTTGATCTGATGCAAATCCAAGACTGCTCCATTATATACTTACAAATGAATATCTTATTTCCTTGAAAGAGAGGAGGGGATGGGCAGACAGCAAAGAACCACAGAACATCTCTTGACTTGGGACCTTAGCCACGGGATTTGGAATTCATCCCTTCCGGGAAACCAGAGAGAAGTGCATGAAAAGATTTCTCAATTTCTTGCTTATGTTTGCCTGCACAATGATGTCTCAAAATATGTCTCCCCTATGTCTTGTGATGACCATCAAGTTCAGTTAGTTAAGTTCAAGGTCCTCATTAGTGCTCATTCCATTCTGTTTTCTCCTCATGACACATGTGTGAAAAGCATGTCTCAAACATTCTGAGATGAAGCTACCTTTAAAATGCAGCTTTCTCCTTAATTGTGTGAAATAATGTATTCTGGTGGGTTTTTATTCATTCCTTGCTTTTCCGTCATCCCACTGCCCAGAGAGCTACGGGGGTCAGTTTTTCTTCTGTCTTCTTCTTATGATTATTTGGGGCAACAGACTTATTTTCAAACTGCTGTCATACATTTTTACAGCGTGTCCTCAAAACTGCTCCCAAGAGTGTAAAAGAGAGTATCAAATATGCAAGGGGTAGGCTGCGCTGGAGGTTCTTGACTTTTCAATCAACCTGATGATTTTAACCCCTTATAACTGAAGAGTAATTCTTCAAGATGGGTTGGCAGTGTGAAAAACAACTAGAATTATTTAAGAAGCCTACTACTTTAAAGGGAATTGACTATTACCAAATTCTTCAACTATGTCAAGCGCACACAAAGAAGCACCCACTCTGCTTCTCCATACAAATCACATCCAAGCTACTAGAAAAGGAGGGAGCTTCCGTGTTACAATCATGATCATACCTAATTTGAACTTGGGCATATTAAAGAGTTAATTACCCATCAGCAGCTAAACCAGGAGAGATAGAGAGAGGGAAAGAAATGCTCGCCAATGCTCCCACCCACTTTATTTCCCAGTGACCCACATTCATCTACATTTTCCTATGGAGTAGAGCACAATGTTTACAATAAAAAATAAAAGCAAAGAAGTTAATCAGTGCCATAATTAAATTAAGGCCTAAATAAGTTGGCAAAAAGAATTACCACGATTAAAAAAAAAAAAAGTAGTAAAAGTACCATCCTTGACTGATACGAAGTACTTTTTTTATTTGGTAACGATACCCTTTTTTAAAAAAAATATAATTTCACTGTAAGGGGATTAATTGCCTTTTCAAACCCGGGAAAGGAAACCTGAGAATTTCTTCTTTCCTATGAGTGGGGGGATGCAAATACAATGTACTGCAGGAATAACAAATGCTCTATTTTCTGAGCACTCTCCCATGATTTATGAAAGGTGTACCTCACTGTGGGAAGATAATGCCATTTGAAATGGTCCATTTCATAAATCTATCCCCCCTGTCCCCAGCTTCATATAGGACTACTATGAACTCCTGAATCCAATAATGTTTTCATCCTCTATTGACAAAAAAAAAAAAAAAAGACTTTGTTTGGAGGAAGGTAATGATGCGCTTACGAGGAGTAACGGCTAACGCTCTGTCTCCAGGGCTTTCTTTGGCAATGGCCACGGAGCTTCCAAGGCGGGGAAACTTGGATAAACAAAATGAAGAAATAATCAACATGCACGACATCCCTAATGTCCTTTTACTGCTAGTGGCATTAATTATAGGACGGGCCCAATCCTCCAAGCGACTGCAGAACCAAATGATCTGCCTGAACACGCTCTCCACCACATGATAGATTTATCCTTTGCAACTGGGCTATTTCCTATTCATTCATGAACCAGTTCAGTATATCTGCTTGTTTATCTAACTGCAAGAATGTTTCTAGAAGAGGATTCTGTGCAAGATGTGAGGCAATCGGGGACCAATCATAAACTTCAGTGACATTCATGGTTGTGAGTCTTTCTGGTCATAACAAGAGAGAAGTGATATATACATCCCAACGCCATGCCGGCTCCAGAAGACCCTTATGAAATATGAGTAGAGGGGGCAGAAGAAATTTCCTTGGGATCCAAGCAAAAGGACAGCACAGACATGAAGACTGACTGAAAATACATGACCGATACGACTCATTAGAATGAAGCTGTACATTACACCACGATCCACTTCTTCTCTTGAAAGACTCTAAGGACCAGGATAAGGAGACAATAAGATAACACACAGGGCCTTGATGTCATGAATACTGAAAACGAAAGAAAAGTAAACCCGCTGGGTAAGATATGCTTTGTGGTCATTCAAAAGGAAAAGAAAAGTTAATGTAAAAAAAGAAAGAAAAGAAAGAAAGACATATGTGAACGTTTAGGGTATTTTAACCTCAGTGGAGATTAGAGCATTTGAGAAAACCCATATCCCCCCACTCAGATACTAATGGATTAAGAAGCAGATGGAACACAGGATGTTGATGGAAATGATGTAAAAATGTGAATTCGAAAGAACTCCTAACAGCGGATACTCCTCCTGATTCCGGAATTTGCATATTGTGACTTGTATTTAAAAAGCAATTTCAAGGTCAGCTTCGGTAGAGAAACACTGAGCTAAGATGGGAAGTAACCCCATTAAAAATCTACAGTGTTCTGCATATTTATTTTTCTTCTTCTATAGTGAGTAATGATGACTCGTAAATCAAAAAATCAGGGTAAATAAATACCACAGAGGTTATTTTATACACAATATATACTCCTTATGCTGTCTATGTATACACACAAACATTTCTATTACTCAAATTTATAACGTGTGTAATACATGCATTCATGCTTTAAGAATCTGCATACGTTTACTTAAGATAGAAAAATATGTATTATTATCCCAAGTCTCGGAAGACCCTGGCCCAAGTAAAATGACGACCACCTCAAATGCATTTTTGTATAATGGGATGAAAGTAATGTTTATTCTTAAAAGCTTCAGACCTGTGGTGTGTGTGTGTATATCTGTCTATTATATAATACATATATAGTATATATATAAATATATAATATATATAGTATATATATATAAATATATAATATATATAGTATATATATTTTATATATACATAGATTTAAAATGTCCAGTTATGTAGACTTTATGGTCTAACCATGAATATCCTATCTGGGTGGGGTTATATATATATATATGTACTGGTATTATAGATTTAGTGTATATATATATTTAGTATATATATAATACCAGTACATATATATACATATATATGTATATATGTGTATATATAGTATATATGTGTGTATATATAGTATATATATACTATATATATTGTATATATGTAGTGTATATATATGAACTGGGTCAACTTGGGCCTTGAACTTGAGCAAAAGCATGTACAAATGTCAAAAACAACATCCACAAGTCTATACCCAAAAGATCGCCAGACCTATGTCACCTTGATGAAGGATGACGGAAGAGGGGCAGGCTAAAAGGGGAAGTGGAATTTGGAGAACTGAAGTTGACATTAAAAGGGGCTGGGTTACCCAGAAATGGGGATTTTCCCAGTAGACTTGGGTACCTACAAAGCCCAAACACTTCTGTGTTTCAGGGAACTTCCTTTTGATAATTTTTAATAATTTGATATCTGATCATTGAATAATTTGACAACCTGGTAAAATGGCATTCTAAGCCATTTCAGGAGCCATATACAAACATCAGCCCTCTTTATTTGCCACTTTTGCCAACAATAAATCTCCTGCTTTATTCATGAGACTAGAGTTGAAACAACTTCTGCCCATTTCTCAAAAAATTAAGTCCACCCTTAAAGGATACACATTTGCCACTGGTGAGCTAATGCCAAAGAAAGAACCAAAAATCAAAAGCAATGCACAAGAAGAAAATTATAAAAAGCGTCCCAGCAATTGTAGCGTCATTAGGCATCATCTGTAAGGGATACACATTACTGAGGATGGCAAACACACCATCCAGGTAGCAGCCTCTCAAGACCAGGCACTGCCTTTTATCCATCTTTAAAGCCCAATACCCAATTCTGTGTCTAGCAGACAGAAGATACTCCATGAATATATGCTGATGATTGTATAAACTGTTCTGGGAGGCATCTGTAATAGCAGCATGGACATGACTTTGAACCCAAGTCAACGGGCAGCAAATCCAGCGAGGCCACTGTCCTGTCTAAAACTCTCCTGTGGCTGCCCACTCCACTTAGAAATTCCATTTCTTTTTCAAATCTTGGGCTGAAAGACTGCAAAACCTCTCCATCCACATCAGATTTCAATCTCAACCATGTCATTACACTTCATATTCTACCTTTGTATTTTTCAGTTGTGCTAAGCCAGCATTCCCCCCGCCTGGGCCTCCCACTCTCGAGCACCATCGCGAGGCGGCCCCACCAGCAGCTCAGCCTTCAGATTCCTTAAAGACTTTCCTGACTTTCCTGAAATTAGGCTGCTCTCATCGCCAGCCCTTCTCTATCACTTTACCTGGTATGATGGGCCATACCGCACTTCTCTCCTGCATATTGCTCTCTCATTCATTCATTGACTACATGGCTACACTAGAACAAAGACACTTCATCTCCCTTCATTGCTGTTTCCCCAACAGTTAGTACATAGTAAATGCACAATAAATCCCTGTGGAATAAATGAACAAATGGATGAATAAACTAAAATGCCCAGAGATGACTCTTTTTTTTTTTTTTGAGACAGAGTCTCGCTCTGTCGCCCAGGCTGGAGTGCAGTGGCGCGATCTCCACTCACTGCAAGCTCCACCTCCCGGGTTCACACCACCATTCTCACTACCTCCAGCCTCCCGGAAGTAGCTGGGACTATGGCACCCTTGGCTAATTTTTTTTTTTTTTTTTTGTATTTTTAGTAGAGACGGGGTTTCACCATGTTAGCCATGATGGTCTCGATCTCCTGACCTCATGATCCACCCGTCTCAGCCTCCCAAAGTGCTGGGATTACAGGCGTGACCCACCGCCCCCGGCCGAGATGACACTTAATATTTGCTGTATTTAAGAAAAGCCCACTGTTGCCAGTTGCTAATACTGAGGGGACAGGTCAGCTCAAACAGGCCCACTGAGACAGCTGCTGGAGAGAAAAAACTCATGAAACAGGGCCCTTGCCTTTGAAGGTTTCACTGTCTCACACGATGGTCCCTCAAGCTCTCTGTGGCCAGGCCTTTGCACTTCATAAATATCACCATCCCAGGAAACACCATCGGTGGTATACACGGGTTCCAACTTGGAGGCTATACTCTGAAGGACGGTCCACACCCTAGGTGGAAAAGGTAGGGTCTGGGCAACACTGATCTACTTCCTGTCTTTCCCGCCTCACCTCTAGTTCATGTCCAGGTGTGTGCCAGTCCTGCCTTCATGTATTTCACACTCCTCTCAAAAGTGCCATCCTGTGTCTTTCCCAGAGGCCAAGAAGGCCCTGACATTCAGCGCCAGATACAAGAACATGAAAAATAAAATCACAGGGTCTGAGTGGGGCTCTCAGCCCTGCTGCTGGCTGCCCAGACTTGGGAAAGTGACCTGTCTCCCCATAGGACGGGGAGGACAACAGTACCTTAGGCAAGGACTTGGAGAATTAAGTCAGATGAGGATTACGGAAACATTGAACACAGAGCTTGGCACATTAAAAAGCTCTATAGCTGGGCATGGTGGCACACACCTGTAACCCCAGCACTTTGGGAGGCAGAGGCAGGTAGATTGTTTGAGCTCAGGAGTTCCAGACCAGCCTCGCCAACATGGTAAAAACAGGTCTCTATTAAAAAAAAAACAAAAAAAATTAGCCAGGCATGGTGACATGTGTCTGTAGTCCCAGTTACTCAGGAAGCTGAGGCAGGAGAATTGCGTCAACCCAGGAGGCGGAGGTTGCAGTGAGCCAAGATCATGCCACTGTACTCCAGCTTTGGAGACAGAGTGAGACCCTGTCTCATAAATAAATAAATAAATAAATAAATAAATAAATAAATAAACAAACAAAGCTCTATAGCTGGGCACAGTGGTAGATACCTGTAATCCCAGCACTTTGAGAGGCCAAGCAAGGCGGATCACTTGAACTCAGGAGTTTGAAACCAGCCTGGGCAACATGGCGAAACCCCATCACTATTAAAAAAAAAAAAAAAAAGTTAAAAAAATACAAAGCTCTCTAAATGTATGTTTAGCACCTCCATAATTTACATAGCCATGGAAAACATATACTCAAAGAAAAGGGATGTCTTTGTTAACGTGTAATCCTTCCACCTGTATCAAACTGGCATAATTAAAAATGAAGCTGTATTGGAGAATGAGGGTAAAAAGTGGCTTATATTATTTGGGTCACTTTTAGGTCAATTTGAAAGACTATTAAAAGTTTAAAGTTTTATCTTCCGCTCTGCTCCCCTCTCCAAAAATCCATATGTATGTTCCTCTTGATGGAAATGTGATATATCAACATGTTTTAAAATCTAAGAATTGGAATGATGGATGAGAAGCTATTTTGAAGTTCCTGTAGTTTAAACCTATATTTCCACTTAATTTTCCAGGACCAGGTTTAGTACATTTTTACCAAACAATATATGACCATATTCCAAAATCCAAATGGATTACTAATGGATTAATATGCTTTAAAAAGCATCTTTACAAGATTTAACCATGAAAAACTCCTTGCTTCTCTTGGCTTCTGTTTAGCATGCGACACCCTGTAATACTTCAAGTTAAAGAGTTACAGAAGCCTGGAATTTTATATGAGCCTGACAGTGATGGATTAAAACCATACTCTAGACATACTTCAAACAGTAGCACTGACTTTTTTTTTTTTTACTTAACTCATAGTTGATCCACTGGAGCCATTTTCTGGAAACTGTGATTGCTGAGCTGTTGTCAGAAATCTCTCCTTACCTAGGGTAAGTTGGTTTCCAAACCAAGAGGAAAAAGTACATGAATACATGTTCCAAAACCAATCCAGCCTGTGAACCTTGCCCAAGGTGTACCAGCCAGAAATCTGAGACGTCCTGGAATTCTGAAATTCTTACCAGAAAGCAGGTTAATATTCACCACTGGCATGGGTTTTAATAGGTTGCCTCAACGGCTTGCTAGCAAGCATTTACATATCTATTTAGTCACTGAGTAGCTAAGCCTACAGAGAAAAGAGCTCTGGAGAGCAAGAAATCTTACCCATCCCGGGGAGATCACGCAAAGCTTGGGTTGGTTTTGGGGTCTTCAAAAGGTTCAGAGTCATTCCGGATAAGTCCAGAGAAAACTCGCTTGGGATGGACCACTTGGGATGCAGCCGTCTTAAGCCCTGTCCAAGGGTTGAAGGCCCACGTTAAAGGTACAGAGGGCATACGCAGCAAATACCAAAAGTCAACTATTAAACTCGCTGCCTTTGCCTATTAGATCTTCTCATCTTGCCTTCTCTATTTCTGTCCATGGACCACTATTCTCCGGTTCTGAGACCAAAAGTCATCATTACCCCCTTCTCTTTCCTTTCCATCACAACCAATCACTTTCCCTCCCAACTTATGGCCAGTCTCCACTCTCCTTTCATTCCTACTCCCCAAACCCACTGTGTCGGCAGCACTTCAGCATCTAGCAACTACAATCCCATCACACTCTCCTAGCTTGTTTCTTGGACCCTAGTTGCTGCTGCTTTTTTTTTTTTTTTTTTGAGACAGGGTCTCACTCTGGCCCAGGCTGAAGTGCAGTGGTGTGATGTGAGCTCACTGCAGCCTCTACCACTTGAGCTGAAGTGATCCTCCCACCTCAGCCTCCCAAGTAACTGGGGTACAGGCAGGTGCCATCACGCCCAGCTAATGTTTGTATTCTTTGTAGAGACGGGGTTTCACCATGTTGCTCAGGCTGGTCTCAAACTCCTGGGCTCAAGCGATCCACCTGCCTTGGCCTCCCAAAGTGCTAGGATTATAGCTGTGAGTCACTGAGTCCAGCCAGCTTCTTCCTTCTTAACATCTGCTTTCTGTATGCCTGTATTTAAATCTCTCAGGAACACACTTGTTATCATGTCATTATTCTATTAAATCTGCTGTGGCCCCAGTGTCAAATAAATAGAGTTTAGATGCTGGGTTCTGGCACTGAAGATCCTGAAGATCCTCCACAAAGACCCCACATTAGCAAGATCCGCATGGTGGTGGGTTGCGGGGTAAGACGGTAGGGTAAAAACAGATGCTACTTCCCAATCATGTTCTCTATACGTTTCAACGTTTGACAAGTTATGTTTCTTTCTTTTCTTTCTTTCTTTCTTTTTTTTTTTTTTTATATGGGGGTCTCACACTGTTGCGCAGGCTGCAGTCCAGTGGCGTTATCGCAGTTCACTGCAGCCTTGACCTCCGGGCTCAAGGGATCCTCCTGCTTTAGCCTTCCAAGCAGCTAGGACTACAGGTATGCACCACCACACCCGGTTAAGTTTCTTTAATTTTTTTTTGACAGATGGTGCCTCTGTCTGTTGCCTAGGCTACCCCAAACTTCTAGTCTCAAGTAATTCTCCCGCCTTGGCCTCCCGAAGCACTGGCATTACAGGTGTAAGCCACCTCACCCAGCTGCAGTTACGTTTTGATACGGTTTCGCTGTGTCCCCACCCAAATCTCATCTTGAACTGTAACTTGTAACTCCTACAATTCCCACATGTCGTGGGAGAAAGCTGGTGGGAGGTAATTGAATTGTGGGTGCAGGACTTTCCCATGCGGTTCTCGTGATAGTGAGTAAGTCTCAAGAGATCAGATGGTTTTAAAAAACAGTAGTTTCCCTACACAAGCTCTCTTCTCTCCTCTGCCCCTATAATTGTGAGGCCTCCACAGCCACATGGAACTGTAAGTCCAATAAACTTCTTTATTTTATAAATTGCCCAGTCTTGGGTATGTCTTATGCAGCAGTATGAAAATGGGCTAATACATGTCTTAAAGGAGGAGTACACACTGGCTCCTCTGACATATCCTAACCTAAGCTATTCCACCATCTTGTTCTTCAGAACTGTTATGTCAACGTCTCAACTTTTTTTTGTTTCTTGAGACAGAGTCTCCCTCTGTTGCCCAGGCGGGAGTACAGTGACACAATCTTGGCTCACTGCAACCTCAGCCTCCTGGGTTTGAGCGATTCTCCTGCCTCAGCCTCCTGAGTAGCTGGGACTACAGGAATGTGCCACCATGCCCAGCTAATTTTTGTATTTTTAGTAGACACTGGGTTTTGCCAAGTTGGTCAGGCTGGTCTCAAACTCCTGACCATAGGTGACCCACCTGCCTTGGCCTCCCAAAGTGCTGTGATTACAGGCGTGAGCCACCGTGCCTGGCCAACATCTCGCCTTTTAAAAAAGTGTTCGAGGAGTCTCCTACGGGAGATCGTGCCCAGGGGTAGCAACTGATGCTTTCGATTTGCAAACCTTGCTCCCCCAGTCCAGCCTTCTGTCTCATAGAAACTCTTATCTGAGAGTGTGGGTGAGTCTCATTCCCAAGGTATGGACAGGACGTGGTCTACTGATTCGACCAGAGGGCAGGCAGCAAGATTCAACCTGGACGATGTCCTCCTTCTAAGAGACTTTATGGGACTTATATCTGTCCTCCAGACAAGGGGGCTGGGCCAGATGACCTCCAAATGCCTCCTTGCTCCTCACCTTGTCTGTTTGTTCTCCAGGAGGGGCTTGGGACCAGCCTGAGTCATCTCTCTTCTGGGAAGGTCCCTCCCTACCACTTCCCAGGCCCTGAGCAATGGGCCAGCTCTCTGTGATGTGGATATAGTCTGTTTTAACTCCACCGGGTCCTCCCATGGGGGGAGTTCGCCCCAGAGGCCACAGCTGCAGGCTTCTCTTTCAGGGAGGTCAGCAATTCCAGCGCTTGGTCGGCACCTCTTGAAAACGGTGCCAGGAACATTTCGAGGACAGCATTTTCCTTGGCAGGTGTGCCTGCCGGCAGGGCCCACTTCAAGGTTTGCAAGAGCAGGAAAACGACATCTGGGATCTATCTGTGGCTGTCGGTGTACACATTTTGAGGGGCAAAGTGAAAAAGAACTGTCTGACGCAGCATGTTCTTATCCAGGCATAGGCTGTCTATACAAAGAAAAACACCAGGGTGGAAAAATGGCCTGAGGGGCACCTGGCATTGTCTCAAGGGCTGCCTTAGGTCACCGCCTGGTCAGTATGAGAAGCTCCTCTCTGCTTGCGGACAGGACCAGATACCTTCATCCCTTCTGAAGAATTTAATACAATACTTTATGAGCAGCTTAGATAAAGGGCTACCCCTCCATGTTCGAAGGACTGGGAGTCAAGCCCTTCAGACACACCAGCAATTCAAGTGGTGTATTAGTCTGTTCTCATGCTGCTAATACAGACATACTTGAGACTGGGTTATTTATAAAGGGAAGAGGTTTCATTGACTCACAGTTCCACATGGCGGGGGAGGTCTCACAATCATGGCAGAAGGCCAGTGAGGAGCAAAGTCATGTCTTACATGGTGGGAGGCAAGAGAGCTTGCGCAGGGGAACTGCCCTTTATAAAACCATCAGATCTCATGAGACTTATTCACTATCACAAGAACAGCATGGGAAAGACCCATCCCCATGATCCAATTACCTCCCACCATTCAAATCCCTCCCATGAGACGTGGGGATTACGGGTGCTACCGTTCAAGATGAGACTTGGGTGGGGACACAGCTAAACCGTATCAAGTGGGTACTGCCAACGTGCAATTGCCTTCAACCTTCTGCCCAAGTGTCTTGTCCTCTGTGAACAGTTGGAAAAAACTAAACACTTGTCCCTCTGTATTCCAGGCAGACCTGTAGATGACCCCATGGCTGCAAATTCTGCACTATGTTATACCTAATTACTTTTATATGTGCCTCCTCTATTAGACTATAGGTTTCTCAAGGTCAAGGATCCTGTACTCATTGCTTTGGTATCCTCACCTCTGCCCTCCAAGCAGATGCCTAGCAATCCTTGTTGAGCTGAACTGGCTCAGCCCAGCAAAATATGCTGACTATACAGAGTTGTATATTTCATTTCCAGCTCAAACTTTTATGTGCTGAGGACTTCCCTTTTTCCGTCCATCATTCTTCCATCCTGTTCATTTCCTTAGCAGGGTAGGTGTCCTCTCAGCCTTTCAGTCTCCGAAGAGAAGAAGACCTTCCCCGTCTACCATTGACACTGGGAGTTTCTCTTACTGTTCCTAGAGCATGTTGACCTGGGTTTCCATTATCCCTCCCCACGCAGCATCTCCAGGGTCTTGTCAGTTTTCCACTATTCCTGAGTGTGGTAACTGTCTGTGGATGTGCATATAGCTCTGTTTTCATAAGCTCCTAAGGACAACGATAGGACCCTTTATTTTGTTTACACTAAAATCTATTAAATTCTTTTTTTTGGGGGGGGGGGGACGGAGTCTTGCTGTGTTGCCCAGGCTGGAGTGCAGTGGCCGGATCTCAGCTCTCTGTAAGCTGTGCCTCCCGGGTTTATGCCATTCTCCTGCCTCAGCCTCCCGAGTAGCTGGGACTACAGGCGCCCGCCACCACACCCGGATAGTTTTTTGTATTCTTTTAGTACAGACGGGGTTTCACCGTGTTAGCCAGGATGGTCTCCATCTCCTGACCTCGTGATCCGCCCATCTTGGCCTCTCAAAGTGCTGGGATTACAGGCTTGAGCCACCGCGCCTGGCCAAATCTATTAAATTCTTATTTACCATATGCTCATCACTATGTAAAACATTTCATGTGCATTTCTCATGTGATACTCACATCAAGTGTAGGAGACACATGTTGCTATCCCCATTTTATGGATGAGGAAACTGAGGCTGCTAGTGACATGTGCAGGTTCATAAGGGTACTAGTTAGTGATAGGGCCTGGGAATGAACCCAGAACTAATTGAGCACAAAGCCCGTGCTACATTTAACTGCCATTCCGCTTGTCTTTGTCACCTCAGTGCCTTGCACAGCGACTGACCTGTGAACAGTGGGTACTCAGCAAATATGTGGGGTGGAAGCATCACAGGTGCCATGGAACCTTGCTAAGACTTTTCAGTCAGTTCTTCTCCTTCACTTTACTCATTTTTCCATTCTGCTCTTTGTCCTTGATAAATCTACTCAATAGGATTAACTGCAATTAATAGGAAACCCAAACAGTGGTGCCTTCAAACTGAGTGAAGTTTGTTTTAAAAAAAAAAAAAAAAAAAAAGTCCTGGTTGGGTGCAGTGGTTCATGCCTGTGATCTCAGCACTTTGGGAGGCTGAGGCCAGCAGATCACTTGAGGCCAGGAGTTCAAGACTAGCCTAGGTGACATGGTGAAATCCTGTCTCTACCAAAAAAAAAAAAAGAAAACACAAAAAAAATTAAAAAATTAGCTGGGTGTGGTGGTGCACACCCGTAGTCTCAGCTACTCAGGAGGCTAAGGTGTGAGGATTGCCTGAGCCCAGGAGGTCGAGGCTACAGTGAGCCATGATTGTGCCACTGCACTCCAGTCTGGCTGCAGAGGAGATGCTGTCTGGAAAAGAAAGAAAGAAAGAAGGAGGGAGGGAGAGAGGGAGGGAGAGAGGGAGGGAGGGAGGGAGGGAAGGAAGGAAGGAAGGAAGGAAGGAAGGAAGGAAGGGAGGAAGGAAGGAAGGAAGGAAGGAGAGAGAAAGGAAAAGAAAAGAAAAGAAAAGAAAAGAAAAGAAAAGAGTCCTGAAATAATCCACCCCAAACTCTGGGGCATAGTGTAATTTTCAGGACCCAGGTTCCTCCCGTCTCCATTCACAATATTGTTTCTCTGCCAGACCCCACATCCCAGACAGCAGGAAGAGAAAGAGGAAAGTGAAGAAGGCGAGAAGCCATGCTTCCTCGAAGGACACGCCCTAGAAGTCCATGTGGGACTTCCCTGCCACCCCATTGGCTACAACTGGGTCACATGGTCACAGGGTCACTGAGAGCTAGCTGCAAGGGCAGTTAGGACAGGGAATGTTTATCCTAAACCACCATGTACCTCTTAGAAAAAATTCTCTTTCTAAGAAAGAAGGATGGGCTAGATACTGGGTAAAAAGGCAAGGGTCCGTGCACAATCGCATTTCCTGAGCCTGAAACCCAGTCTTTCTTGGGTTTATGGCATTGCCCCGGGTCAGATTCTGGTCATCTTGGACTGACTCTCTGCAACCTCATCTTTCCATTTTCTTTTCAAAGCTGCCTTCCTAAATGCTCTTCCTGAGCTCTTTGCTGAGCTGGCTGCAGCATGCAGTCCACGCAGGTCTTTAGTCCCCATCCCAACCCCAGAAATAGAAGCAGGGCCTGGCAATCTTATCCTGCCCTCCTTCTCCACCAGACTCAATAAATATCTGGGGAGGAGAATGACTGAAGGTATGGCCATCTCACTCGGATCCCAGATCCCACTCACATACGGTGCCAGTATTTTTTTTTCCTCTCCTTAGCGTTGGAAATACATTTTTAAGCAGTGTTATATAGCAGTTCCTCTTCAAAATCCTTCTTTCCTATTCTTTAGTAATGTCTTTATAAATCACTGTTATAAAAATAAGGCAAGCAGAAGGAAAAATATGCAGTACCTAGAAACTGAAAATTCAAGTATTTGCTTTTTATTGGACACTTGAGGCTCTTAAAAAAAGAGAACTGCTGGAAAACTTAAATACAAAAAAATCACTGTGTGATAACATAAAAGCCCAACAGAACTGAAGAGTTTACGAAAATAATTTGAATATTTACGCTTCAATTTATGATCTGAAAATCACCCCCAAACCATGTTCTTATTCTTAAATGGATTTCTTGAGAGAGAGTTAAATACATTTTGATTATTTTGACATGATGCCTGCTTGGATGTTCTGTGCAATGATTTGAAGGCAAAAAGGAAATTCTTTAAAAATCTAATGAAAGTATATGTGAACGTATATTATATATACAGAAATGTACATTTATATGCATGTATATATGTAAAGTTTAACAAACATCTCAATTTAAAGGGGTACTTCTGGTTGTTGTTATTGTTACGGGAAAATGCTGTAAATTTAACACAAATGAAGCCTAGAGCCAAAACACATTATAATTCTCTTGACAGAGAAGCTTGGGTTCAAGTTCATATGTTTTTATTTTCTAAAACTGAGGCTTGCATGATCACTGAAACTGTGTTTTATACACATTACAGAAACACAGCAATGCAGATCCATAAAAGTGTTGATGAAAGAGAGCCAAATATACCAAGTGATCACATTTTCTTTCCTATATTTTTTTTCTAGTAAGTCAAAGAAACCCCTTCTCAGAATTTCTTACATTTCATCTATTTAGGAAGTGTATTTACAACTATTTTAACAGGCCCCCAAAGCATCGAGTATCTGTAACGAAAAATCAGTATTCACTTCAGAAGGGGAAAAGATATTCGCAACAAGAAAAGTGGTAGGGAAAGCATAGTTCCCAACACTTTATTATTAAACTCATGGGTTTAATGAAAACCAAACATGGAGAATACATTATGTAAATACATACGGACAAAAGGCTTTTGAAGTCCAGGCGACCACAGTATCCAAGATCTGGGAGTACGATTTTTTTTGTTTGTTTGTTTCTGCATTCTAGCAAGACTTCATATAACACTCACACACACATACACACACACAAAACCCTGAGATTGTTTATTCAGTTTTAAGCACAAATCTCTGCAAACTTAAGCAGAAGGGATGGCTAGGAATATGTAAGCGTCTGGGCAAAAGAATAATTCATTGAACTTCAGTTAGAAACAAAAATAAACAGTAAGAGAAATCCCTACTTAATCTGCCTTCCAAAGAAAGACATTTATTCAAGGATACACAGGCAAATTCCCCCACGCTGGAGCACTGAAACGAAACTAAAAATCAGAAACAAAAGATACAAGCCCAGGCACCAAGTAAGCTCAATAAATAATTGCTTGATTAAGTCTGATAATTATGTCTTAATTACCTTCCTTCTCTCCAATTTAGATTTAAAGGAAAACACAACTGCAAATAGTTATGCGAACTACATAGGGTTGTAGGGCTAGTATCTATGCAACTTCAGAAGTCATGACTAACATCCATTTATCAAACATCTATTGAGTGCCTACCTGCAGGCTGGCTCTGGGCTCCGTGCTGAGGCAGGGGGATGAAAAGAGAACTTCTACCCCAAGAGAATTTACAAACAGACACGTAGACAGACACGTGGTAATAACAGAACAGTTATTAATGGTCTGCTATGTGCCAAACGTTGGGATGTGTTATCCCAGATAATCCTTGAAGCAACCCACTCAGTGTATCTTATGATTATTATCTCTGTTTTACACAAAAACTCAAGGAAATTAAATGATTTGCCCAAGGTAACCAGGATCAACAGTCAACCAAGAGCAGGCTCTGCTGGAGGCTGCTGTCATGCTCTTTCCCGGAAGATCAGACTCAATGGATAAGTAACAAGCAGCCAGGCATTGAAAATCCTGCTCACGAGTACCACATACCTCATTCCCTCCTCAAAACAAGGCCCATTTTATACAGGAGAAAACTCAGGCTGGGGAAAGCATCACAGTGAGTTTCTCGAGGTCAAGAATGACGCCCGGGCAGGGCATGGTGGCTCACACCTATAAATCCAGCAATTTGGGAGGCCGAAGTGGGTGGATGGCTTGAGCTCTAGAGTTCAAAACCAGCCTAGGAAACATGCCAAAACCCCATCTCTACAAAAAACACAACAATTAACCAGGTGTCATTGCTGGTGCCTGTGCTCCCAGCTACTTAGGAGGCTGAGGCAGGAGGATCGCTTGAGCCCAGGAAGTAGAGGCTACAGTGAGCCTTCATCGCACCAGTGTACTCCAGCCTGGGTGACAGAGTGAGACCCTGTCTCAGAAAACAAAAACAAAAACAAAACCACAAAGTGGCACTCAGCTCTCGATACCCAGACCCAAGGTCTTTCCAGAAACGTAGAAAGACTTATCTCCATCAAGTCTTTCAAAAGCAAACAACTTTCTCAACACCTTAACAACTAATAAAGGCCATACCAGTGTATGCTGTCCGAAGATGAGCCCTTGTTGAATGAATGAACTGACAAACCACTCCCGCATCACAGACCAACAGCAAGGAAGTATATGTCTGCTTTCTGCAAAATGACTGAAAACAAGTTTCTAAATGGCCACGACTTTGCTGTGCTGCTCCTCCTCAAAGACAAGGGTTGAGAAGCCATAGACACAAACTCAGAATTTCAGTAACCAAGAGAAATTATAGACAGTTACATTCAAATTGCATGGGCCAGGCTTTATTTTCTTTCCTCTCCTTCCTTCCTTCCTTCCTTCCTTCCTTCCTTCCTTCCTTCCTTCCTTCCTTCCTTCCTTCCTTCCTCCCTCCCTCCCTCCCTCCCTCCCTCCCTCCCTCCCTCCCTCCCTCCCTCCCTCCCTCCCTCCCTCCCTTCCTTCCTTCCTTTTTTGAGATACGGTCTCACTGTCACCCAGGCTAAAATGCAATGGCATGATCATGGCTCACTGCAATCTCCACCTCCTGGGCTCGGGAGATCCTCCCACTTTAGCCTCCCAGGCAGCTGAAATCACAAGTGGACACCACTATGCCTGGCTAAATTTGTAAATTTTTGAGAGATGAGCTTTTGCCATGTTACCCAGGCTGGTCTCGAACTCCTAGGCTCAAATGATCCACCCATTTTGGGTCCATCCACTCCCAAAGTGCTGTTTTTCCTTAGGGTTCTGCAATTGGCTATAAACCTCTATCAAGAGCAGTAGTTTCTCCTTACCTGTCCTCTCTGTCTCCATAATTGATCATAGACTCTACAATTTACAGTTAGCTCTACCCACATCCTTTCCCTTCTCCCTGCCCTCCTGGTTCACGTTCTTTCTGCCCCATCGCCTTCGTGGTCTGAAACAGTCCCACATTTTACCTTCGCTCTGAAGGTAGGCAAGGGTGTGATCAAATGAAAAACCAAGAAATGACCAAACCCTGGTAGGCTAGAACTAGGGTTTTAGCCAGGCTCTTTTCCTCTGAGCACAGCTTTCTCGTTGGCCAAATCATCGCCCTGCAAGAGCAAACAGCATCTTCACCCTCAGAGAGAAACAAAATATGGCCAAAGATCTGGAAGGTGGAGACTTCTCTTCTCAAATCTTGGCAAAAGATACATGCAAAAACCTGGTTCTCATTGAGGAAAAGAGTTCTTTACAGTTTGATGAAGCAGAAATATATTTTACAATGTGCATCTCCTCCCTGTAATATTATCCCTTCTGTTTTACAGCAATAGCTCCCTAGTGGAAACAAGCAGAAAACAACACACATAAGCGAGTTCCTGGTTAAGATACTGGGAACTTAAAGCAGGACATGTTTGAAATGTGAGGGTATTTTTTAACACCAAGGAAGGTAATTATTCCCTGGGACTTCGTGGACATATTTTGCCCAAGAGCTGTCCTTTCAAACAATAACTGAGAAGGGTGAATCTTGCTTTGTTGCCAGTTTAGAACTTTGTGTTTATCATCTGGGCAGTCGAGGGGTTATTTTCCTCAATCCCAGTATGCTGCCACCCAGTGGCGGCAATGATCAGCCTTGGTCATGTGGCTTCTACAAGGCTTAGCCAATGAGCACTTTTTGTTTTTGTTTTTGTTTTTAAGTCAGGGTTTTACTTTGTCACGCAGTCTGGAGTGCAGTGGCAAGATCATTGCTCACTGCAGCCTCGACCTCTCAGGCTCAACCAATCATCCCACCTCAGCCTCCCCAGTAACTGGGACTACAGGCGCACAAAATCATGCCTGGATAACTTTTGTATTTTTTGTAGAGACAGGGTTTTGCCATGTTGCCCAGGCTGGTCTTGAACTCCTGAGCTCAAGTGAGCCTCTTGCCTTGGCCCCCCAAAGTGCTGGAATTACAAGCACGAGCCTCCAGGCCTGGCCAAGTATGTTTATTTCAAAAAATAAACATTGAGAGCACACTGTGTGCTAGAGTCTAACAAAGGATATACGCATTTTCAGACATATGTTGACACCAACAATTACAACACATTGCAATAGTCTACAAGAGATGTCTATAAGGTATTATAGAAATACTTAAACAGACAACATCATATCGCAAACTCTACAGAATGACCAGATTATAAACTTATGCAAGGTATTAATGGTTACTCTCACACAGAAACCAACTAATAAATGTTGAATGAATAATCGTGGAGCAAATTAACACTTTCTAAACAGTCAAAAGGCCTCTGATATATGTTTTTTACCAATACTGGCTTTCTTACTTGCCTAACAACAGTGGAAGGATTTTATACATCAGGAAACTGGGCTGAAGAGAGTCTTGCGTAAATTACTCAAATACAACCAATTAGCCTGTAGCAGAGACAAATTTTAAGCGAGATATTTTAACTCTAAAGCTTCGATTCTTTCCATTCTGTCATTAGTCTGACTTTTTAATAAATATTTGTGGATAGACAAGTTCCATTTTTGATGACGATATGATGGCAGCAAGCTCCATTTTTCAAACAAACTTTAAAAGCAACCCCACCCCCTAAAAAACCTCTCCTAAACTTAAAATCTTATAAAACTTGTCTAACCACATTAGAAAGTTCTTTTCCAAGATGTCTATGAATTCACAGCTTCAAGACCAAGCTTCAGAGACCTCCCAGGTACCCTCCCCAGTCTGCCCAGCCTTCTTTCTCCTTCTCTAACCAGAGCCTTATCTATGGATTAACAGTTCCTAGTGGTCGGGCATGGTGGCTCATGTCTGTAATCCCAGCACTTTGGGAGGCTAACGCGGGCGGATCACAAAGTCAGGAGATCGAGACCATCCTGGCTAACATGGTGAAACCCCATCTCTACTAAAAATACAAAAAAAAGCCAGGCGTGGTGGCAGGCTCCTGTAGTCCCAGCTACTTGAGAGGCTGAGGCAGGAGAATGGCATGAACCCGGGAGGCGGAGCTTTCAGTGAGCCGAGATCGCACCACTGCACTCCAGCCTGGGTGACAGAGTGAGACTCCGTCTCAAAAAAAAAAAAAAGAAAAAAAAAAACAGCTCCCATCACTCAACCCAGATCACAACTCGTGAAACTCCTGAATCCTTCTGACATTTCCAAAGCAGTTATAAAAACAACTTTTAAGAATAAAGTTCACACGACTAATTTTTTCCAGTAGGAAAAAGCCATATATTATTTGATTCATAGAAGAGTGAAATGTCCCCCCACCCGCCATTTGTAGAAAAAGCTGCTAACACACTACGAATGGAAAATATATATATGTTATGCATGTAGAATTTTCAAAGCTCTTTTCTGAAAAAGTTGATATTCTGACTCCCATTCCCAAGAACGAACAAAACAAAATATAAACTAGATATTAGGAAACGTAGGCTCAAAAAATAGCAGGCTGCACCCGGGACTTATGTAGAAGAAAATGACTGTTCTATTGTTAGAATGATCTGAACTAGAAATAATGATGTTGATAATGATGATATTCTGGTGAAATTAAGCCATGGTGGGCAAGGTAGAAGGAGAGGAAGAAAAAGAAAGACGGCCAGGCACGGTGGCTCAAGTCTGTAATCCCAGCACTTTGGGAGGCCGAGTTGGGCAGATCACCTGTGGTCGGGAGTTTGAGACCAGCCTGACCAACATGGAGAAACCCTGTCTCTACAAAATTAGCCTGGCATGGTGGTGCATGCCTGTAATCCTAGATATGCGGGAGGCTGAGGCAGGAGAATCACTTAAACCCAGGAGGCAGAGGTTGTGGTGGGCCAAGATCGTGTCATTGCACTCTAGCCTGGGCAATAAGAGTGAAACTCCATCTCAAGAGAAAAAAAAAAAAAAAAAAAGAAAAGAAAAAGAATTACGTCTCCTGAATATGAAATATTTTTATCTACAGATTTTAGATTTCTAGGCAAATAAAAATTTAATTTTAAGTTCTTATTTTTAGTATGATTAATAAACCCTTATTGAAAATAGGCCATATTACTTAGCAGTGGTGCCCTGGACTGGGACCCTGAAGCTCCAGTTCCTTTAGTTAGTCCTTAGCTTTATGGTTTGAGTCAAACGTGTGAGCCTCAGTTTCCTTCTCTGTAAATAGGAAAGTTGGATTCCTTTCTTATAAAATCCTTTCCAAATTAAAAAGCAATCACTGAGGCTGGTTGTGGTGGCTCACACCTATAATCCCAGCACTTTGGGAGGCTAAGGTGAGCAGATCACCTGAGGTCAGGAGTTCAAGAGCAGCCTGGGCAACATGGCGAAACCCCGTCTCTACTAAAAATACAAAAATTAGCTGGGTGTTGTGGCACATGCCTGTAATCCCAGTGACTTGGGAGGCTGAGGCACGAGAATCGCTTGAACCTGGGAGGTACAAATTACAGTGAGCCGAGGTCATGCCACTGCACTCCAGCCTGAGTGACAGAGCGAGACTCTGTCTCAAAATAAAATAAAATAAAATAAAATAAAATAAAATAAAAATCACTGAAATATATGCAGAATATATTCCTGATAAAAGAATCTTTGTTTGCTTGGGAACATTTGATCATACTCTGGAGACTCTTAATGTGATTTAGGGTGGGGCCTAACTACACCCATGTAACCTTAGGTTGAAGATGAACCATTCTAAAAAGACCAACAATACTGCTTGGGACATTGTAACACAGTTGTCAGTTGACTTGGAGGCTGAGATCAACTATGTGGGCAATCAAGCAATCACACCTACAAAATGAAGACCCAATAAAAACTCTGAACACAGAGGCTCAGGTGAGTTTCTCTGTCTGACAATATTCCATGCATACTGCCACACATAGAAACCAGAAAAGTACTCTGACCTGATGTCATGGGTAGAGGGCCATAGAAGCTTCACATCTGGTACTTGTCCTGGACTTTGCCCCATTTGTCTCTTCCCTGATCTGATTTTAACCTGTATCCTTTCCCTGTAATAAACTGTAACTGTAAATACAATAGCTTCTGGTAAGTGCCAGAAGTCCTTCTAGCAAGTATCAAACATGAGGATGGTTTTGGGGACCACCTCAAACTTGCAGAGGGTGTCACAGTAAGGACAATCTTGGGCATCATGCCTTCTAACTTGCAGTTACCCCCTTATTCTTCACAGTAGCCCATGAGAAGTTTAGACACACACTCTGCTTACCGTAACAGTTAGCACTCAGAAAGAGTTGCCAGGAACCCTTTCCTCTCTTACCTCCATGACCTGTAAGTCATCCAGAATCCATGTAACCTCCCTGAGCTCCAGTTTCCTCATCAGTGAAAAGAGAATGTAAGCTGCTCAGTCTCAATGACAACTTTATTATGAGACTTGATTAAGAGAATGACTGTGAAAGCTCTTTGAAAATGGCAACCTCTTTTTCAATTATAGGATATTAAGAGCTGTTGTTACCATGATTTTGCAGCTTAAATGCTTCAGGATTCCATTTACTCTCCTAATTTTACTGTATTCCTCATGACCAGTGAGTCTACCTTTCCATCAGCAGGTGCTGAAATTATGTCAGCTAGAACTTTCATTAGCAAATGGTTTTAGTCGGTGAAAAGTAATGGCAAAACAAATGCGGCATTTTGACGTAGCTGTATCTATTCTGGCACAGTGCGGTTTCGAGGCTAATGTCTTTTCAAACAGCTCTGTTTTGCCTGCAGACTTGAATACCCTCATTATAGTGTTTGAAAAAAAAAGTTCCCTTATGTTTTTTTAAAGAGCGCCATTCTTCAAAAAGATGTCAAGAAGCTCTTTTTTTCCCCCTTGCTACAAGGTGTAATGTAGAGATAAGCACAAAATCTGGTTGGAAATGTGACCTATATTGGACTGGCAAAGCTTAATATCAAGCAAACAGCTAGTGTGGGAGCTGGTTTTGTCCTACCTTGCTGCTGGTATTTGCAGAAAAGTACCACATATTATGCGTGGACAGTGAGAGCAGTTTGAAAGTCAATTACAATTTTTAAAAATTGAAATCATTTGCTCATCGAGCTCATCAGAGTTTTGAACAAGTCCCTGGCCTTCCTCACAACAGCCAAAGCCAGGTCTTTTGGAAAACATTTTATTTTCATGCTCAGTGTAATAAGAAGAGAAAAGTCGTGTTTTGCAGATGAAATGGTGCTGATAATAAAAAGTAGGTCACACTTTCTCTCTCTGTCTCCATCACTCTTTACTTTCTCTGAAAGACAAAGGAGTGTTTCCAAGACATGAATCAAGCAGGTCAGGCACCTGACCTGGGTGTTCTTTGCACTCTGAGTAAAATTAGGAACATTTTCACTCAAAGCTGACATTTAACAAGGGCAGGGAACTTGGAAACAGTAACTGCTTTCTACGTGACTGATAAGGAGGGCTGGGGTGGGGATGCAGACAGCGGTTCCTCCAGGCATTCGGGATCAGCGAAAATCACAGGTCCAAAGAACCATAGGTGGCTGTGACCTTAGGACTTGGGACAGCAAGACAGAAAACAGGCACAAGGAGAAAAGCATGACATCTGCACCCATGGGAGACAATGTTATTGTGCATTATTATTTATTTCTCCAGCTATGAGGAGATTTCTACAGCTATGAGGAGATTATCCCTGCCCCAGAGTGACCAGGTCACTTTGTTTGGCCAGTGAAATGTCAAGTGTCATGTCCTGGAAGAAACTTTAAGAACTTGTCTTTACTCTTTCCCCTGGAGTCCTACAGAGAAGCTGTGCTGTTACTCTGGATCCTGGCGTGGAGAAGACCAAGAGCAAGCAGAGCCAGCTCTTGATGGCCCTACATTGTACACAAGAACTCAGTCTTTGTTTCTGCAAGCTATAGCATGGTGGGGTTGTTTGTTACTGCGGCATACCTAGTCTATGCTGACCCATACAATGACCCTCAGGGCTTCCCTTCCAAAAGTATGAGAAGGAGGCAAACAGTAAATAAGCTTATATGTTTGGCAGTCTATATTTCTAGATCATTTTTTAGCTCAGAAGTGGGCGTTAATATATCCATAATCAACTGTACAGACTGGACTGCAGTTGCTTTGGCACACACTGTGTCTCCAGGATCCCCACATAAGAAAATAAAGCCACTTAGTGAGGTGCGGTAGCTCATGCCTGTAATCCCAGCACTTTGGGAGGCCAAGGCGAGTGCATCACGAGGTCACGAATTTGAGACCAGCTTGGCCATATGGTAAAACCCCCCCTCTCCTAAAAATACAAAGATTAGCCGGGTGTGGTGGTGCGTGCCTGTAATCCCAGCTATTTGGGAGCATGAGGCAGGAGAATCGCTTGATCCCAGGAGGCAGAGGTTGGAGTGAGCCGAAATCACACTATTGCACTCCAGCCTGGGAGACAGAGCAAGATTCCATTAGAAAAAGAAAAGAAAAGAAAGCCACTTAAGGAGACTGATTGCTGTTAGAAGGTAGTGATGGCTTTCTAAGTGATGATCTACCAGTGGTGGCCCTGTGCTAGACCATGGAGCAAAATGCACAAAGACAATCCTAGACTCAACTGCCTGAATGCAAACTCTAGAATCTACTACTTCCTTCTCCTTGATCCTGGGTGACTTGTCTGAATTCTCTGAGCCTCTGCTTAGCCATCTATAAAAGTAGGCTAAGAGTCAGGGGATGCTTCTGCCATACAGAATTCTGCTAAGTGATCCTCCTGCCTCAACTTCCCAAAGTGCTAAGATTATAGGCATGAGCCACCACGCCAATTTAAGGGAATTAAATAAATGAATACCCATAAGAGAATAGCACAAAGCCTACGCATGTAATAGTTACTCAAAGTATGTTGGTTATTGTGGTCACTGTTCCTTTGGCTGTTTAGTAGGATCTCAAGTGAGTTATTAATTTGAATTGGAAATGAGGAACATGAACAGCCCCCCTTGGCGGCGGCTGCTGTGACTGAACTTAATGAAGTTACACACTACGTGACACCATGACTATTTGCACCTGAAAGTTCTTTTTTTCTGCCCTGGGTCCAATCAGAAAGCTCCTCTTCTTACCACAAGTAACCACAGTAACAACTCCTCTGTGTTCTTGGAACAGGTAGCTCAGAAAAGACAGGAGAAAGCGCTCAGATTTGGAATGACGGATCATGTGAGACCCCACACAGGGAAGAGAGAAGCCACTTTAAGTTCTGTAATATAGAGCTTAGACAAGTAACTTGACTCCTCCGAGCATTAATTCTGGAATTTCTGAAATGGGTATAGCGAGAGAAAATTCCTCCAATGCCCGAGGATAGAGTAAGATAATGGATGCAGTGGCAGGGCTTTCAGGATGAAGCTGATTTCAACATCAACTGTTATTATCATTAGTAATAAAACTAAGAATACCAATCCTGCCAGGAATACACAAAATAGTAACAAGCATTCTGCAGCCTGTCTCGGAAAGAAGAAATAGTTTTCTTAACAGCCAGCCTGTCTGTGTAGAGACCTCTGAACACATTCGTAACAGAGACAAAAGACGTGGGTCCTGAAACTGAGAACAACCCAGTGACATTCCAGCACTGCCAGAAAAAAAAGGGATGGAACATGACCTATGTAAGAACCCAGCCTGGGAAGAAGAGAGGTTTCATGGCCACAAATCAACAAGGACTCCTTAGGAAACGGAAGAGAGAAACAGGAAATGTATATAAGATGCCTCTTACAAGTACAACTATTATGTATCCATTTATTTATTTTTCTTATGTTTTATTTTTTTTTAAATTTTGATAGGGCTTTCTTTCTTTTATTTTTGAGACAGGGTCTCACTTTGTCACCCAGGCTGGTGCAATCACAGCTCACTGCAGCCTCAACCTCCTGGGCTCAAGTGATCCTCCCACCTTGGCCTCCTGAGTAGCTGGGACTACAGGCATGCACCACCACGCCTGGCTAATTTTAAAATATTTTGTAGAGATGGGGTCTCACCATGTTGCCCAGTCTGGTTTCAAACTCCTGGCCTCAAGTGATCCTCCTGCCTCAACTTCCCAGAGTGCTAAGATTATAGGCGTGAACCACCACGTCTAGCCTATATAACAATCTCTTAAACTATTTTTGTTTAGTTTTAAAAAAAGATCTCACTTAGGATATCAGTATTTCTGATCTACATGTAATCCTCGTCAGTATCATTTTCATTCCATAATATGGGTTTTTCTCAATCATTAAAAAATAGCAGATATTTATTAACACTTCTTATGACATATGGTGGTTGGTTCTGGAGACACTACCAAGAACTGGAGATAGAGTCCCTGCCTGCAAGTAGTCACAGCCATGTAGGAAAGCAAGAGATATTAAATGACAAGTTACAAGTGCGATGAGTGGGAAAGTTCAAGTGCACGGGTTGCAGTTCCAAGAGAATGAAAATATGTTTGATGGTGGGAGTGACAGTGGTTGGAGATTAGGAATAATTTCTGACGGACCATTTTGTTGACTTCGTGAAGTCTTGAATTAAATTCTTTTTAAAAATCAGCCAGCTGTCGGGGTAGGTAGCTACCCAGACTAGATGAACCTTGCTCAGTTCCTACACAAATGCAGGTCAGTGGTTCCCACTGACTAAGGCTGCAATAGGAATTACAAGCCTCTAGAGGTATTTAAAGGCTGTTTATTTGAGGGTGGGACATCACAAAACCATCCCACTGTTCTTTTCATAACGATATTCTGACTTGAGTTTGGGGAACCACGCCTCCTGACTCTGTTTGGGAGCTTTGGGAGGTCTGCAGTACCAGCTGTAGGGTACATTGTGTGACCCAAGACTTGTCAGACTTCCAGATCTCCATGGCTACAAAAATTGGTTCAGAGCGGGCATGTGGTCCACGTCATGTCAGACAAAATTCCAGGAAAAGAGCAAGTCTGGTCTTCTCCTACCCTACTGAATCTGGAAAGATGTGGTTTAGAACAGTCAAGATTTGTCATAAGACCTAAGGAGTGAGCTTGTCACAAAATGGTGCCAATGCTGAAGAAATAAAACCAAGGGATGAAAAGAGGGGAACCAGGTCCTGAAAGTTTAGCCCCTGGATCAAGCTTTACCTGATCCCCTTACCACATCTATATCTTTCAGTTAATTAAACCTGTTTGAATGAACATTTTTTCTACTTGCTATCAAAAGTGTTTAACAGTGGCAACTTCACACAGCAGAAAATTGAAAACTGTTTGCCTGACCCTGGGTTGTAACAATTGGATAAACTTTCCCAGAATTTATCAGACATTTAGCTTAGAGATCATCCTAGAATGAGTCACTTTCATTTTGTCTCAAGTCTGAGATATTGTGCCTGGGATGGAATTTTACTAACAGGCAGAATGACCATTCGTCTTTGCTCGTCCAGGCCAATCCCAATTTACATCTGTTGTCTTGGTATAATTCTTATTATTAGTATCTCATTTCACTCTCAAAAGTATTCAAAATCCACTGAATGGTAAATTGTAAGGTCACTCTACTGGTAATTCTTCTTTATAAACTTTTCCTTTTAGAGCAGAATCTCCCCAAATTCTTTCTAGTGATAATTGTGGCTAATTATACGCAGTGAATAATCTCATCTTGCCAGTCTTCCCATGTTTGACTTTTGGGGGATTAATCATAGCTTTACAGCTGTGAAACGAGGTTCTTGAAAGCATGGTATTATTGTTTTATCTAAAGGAAACCCCTCTGAAACAGGGTCTCCATCCATCATACCCCCTGTAGTAGAAAGGGCTGATTAAAACTTCCTGGCCTGCAAACTTGTTTGTTAACATGGTGCTTCCTCCCTGCTGGCAGCATAAGGTCTTCCTCGTGCAACGTGTTTAGGATTCGGCTGAGAGCATTGTTTTATCAAGATGGGATGGTTATCTGCACGGGAGTACACTGTGCTGGGAATCTGGCCGCCTCTGTAAACACAATGATAACATCGTATCTGCACGCTCAGAGAAGACAATGGTTCCAAATTCCCTTTTCCTAATTAGAGTTCAAAACAATAGGTGGGAAACCTGAGGCCCCACTATCATTATCTATTGGCCTTCATTTCTGGGCATTGATTGAGCTTGGAGTGTTTTGTGTGTGTGTGAAAAATTGCAAATTAAAATTCAGGCCTCTTCCATTTTTCTTCTTTGAGTGTTCTTCCTGTTATAAAGCTGTAGTGATCAAGATTAAGAATTGGAAGAAGAAGATTTGAGAGTTATAAACACACGTGAATGATACCAAGTTCCTTTTCCAAGGGATTCCAATAAGCAAATGTTTGATCAAGGCAGATGATAGGATGAGAACTGGTGCCATGTTTTTTTTTGTTTTTGTTTTTGTTTTTAATGGTTTTGGTCAGGGAGAGGAAGAGACAAGCACTTTACCCAAACGGTAAGAAACTGTTTGTCTTCTGAGTCAGTGAGTGCTAACACTGTCTGTTATTTTCCTAATAGGAACCAGCAATGTCACAGTGCAATTTTTCATTTTTTTAAATCCTCAAATGCCCAGTCCCCTGATAACATTTGGCGCACTGATCTGCATGCGACATTCATTGTTGGCTCATTGGCCAGCATCATTAGAGGGACAGTCATTACTAGCAATCAAGTCATATTAAGTCGATTTACATTTATGATTGCCCTGTAGAGTAACAATTAAGCTATTTAGATGGAAAAATCTCCCAGGCTCCCGTGAAAGGGGTCTTTCACATGGCAGACACATAGCATTTACTTCTTATGGAACTGGAGCAGCCAAGATAAATGACAGGTGACCAGATTCTCTGTTTCATGACTGGAATGGTCGTGTAAAGGGAACCCTTTTAATCTGTACAACCCAAATGAATCATGATCTGATTTGGGGTGAGTGGTGGTGGAATGAATGGGGAGGCATATGAAGAAAACTGGAGAGTAACTTTTAATTACAACAGGAGTCCAAGCTGCCACTTGATCTCCATTTAACCAGCCAAGAGGTCTTCCAACTCCTGCTCAGAGCCCTTTCCTGAACTTCTAGATCAGGGTAAGTAATCATTTTCTATGTCTTTGGTGTGAACCACTATCTTACTACCGAATACATGACTGTGGAATTAACTGATTCTCTGTCTCTCCACCAGGCCAGACCACAGCCTGCTCACAGGTAGGGCCATCTGGTTTCCCTCTTACACTCATAGTGCCTAATAGTTCCTGATCCCACACTCTGTACTCAATACATTTCGTTACACAAAGCATCAATTCCCATTCAGTTACTCACATAAGAAATCTTCTGCATTAAAAAGAAAGAAAATTACATGAAACTGGAACTGTCTCGAAGTACAGTGTTCAAGCTGCAACTTCCTCATTCATTCACTCACTCATTCACTCACCTGCAAATATTTCTGAAGCTCATCCTATATGCCAGGTACTGTTCTAAGTGCTGAAGACATGAGTGGACAGGACAGATGAGGTCCCTGCTCTCTGGCAGCTAATAGTTCACGGGAAGGCAATATAATAACTTAGCAATAAATTGAATGAATGAATGAATGAATAGATAATATCAGATAGTGGTAAGTGCTAGACAGAGAAATAAAATAGAGTTATGGGATAGAGAAAATGTGAGTAGTGACTTTGAACAGGATAGCCAGGAAGGACTCCTGTGAGGGGATGTCATACCTGCATCAGAATGATATGGTCATACTTCATTTCCAAATGCAGTTGTCAAATCTCAGTTTCATCTCTGATGACCCTCAGATGGACCAATAATATCAGTGAATTTTCTGCTACAATTTCTTGTCCAGAATAGCAGTATGGGCCAGGTACAGTGGATCATGTCTATAATCCAAGCACTTTGAGAGGCCAAGACAGGAGGATCACTTGAGGCCAGGAGTTTGAGATCAGCCTGGGCAACATAGCAAGACCCCGTATCTACAAAAAATACAGAAGTTAGCCAGCCATGGTGGTGCACACTTTAGTCCCAGCTATTCAGGAGGCTAAGGTGGGAGGATGGCTTCAGCCCAGGAGCTGGAGGCTGCAGTGAGCTATGATGGCACCATTGTACCCCAGCCTAGGCAACACAGGAAGACCCTGTTGCTAAAAAGAAAAAAAAAAAAAAAACAAACTATAGCAGTATGAGCCCAGGTATTGGTTGGGGTAATGCTTGCTACTGTGATGCAGTAAAAGATTGCTCCCATAAAGTCCAAAACTAGTTCTGTATTTCTGATCAACAAGTGACTTTGCTCTGGGTGCTGACTCAGGGACCCTGGCTCTATCCAGCTTGTATATGGCTTCCAAAGTCATCATGCTTGTTCACATCAAGCCTGCAGAGGAAAGAGCAGTGAGGGTTTTGCATGACAGGTTTTTACAGGTCAAGTTGAGAAAGGGCCAACGTCTCATCTTCCAATAGTCCACTGGCCAAGACTCAGGCACCTGGCCGTACCTAACATGCAGAGGCTCAAAAATGCAGTCTAACCATGAACCAGGAAGAGGCAAACAACGGGCTTGCTGATGTCTTGGGGACTCTGCTTACGTGAAGCACTAGGTAAACTTGTAAGGAGAATTAAATCAAGCCTGCTCCCTGCCAGTTCAGGGCCTTGGATCTCCTCATATTGCTTCAGGGACAGCAACTGCCATGATCAAAATCAAAATCTATTCTGGCAAGAGGTAGGGTGGAATGTTGGATGTGGGAAGCAAAAGCTAAGGCTGAAATCCAATGGGTTAATTCACTACAGAAAAAAATACTCAGAACTGTTGTGCTCTCAGACAGCTCGAGAGATGGAAGGCTAAGCATCCTTCTGGGATGCCGAGTTCTTTGTGGAGCCCTCAGAATGGACCATTCGACCTTTTGAGGTTTCTCGTGCTCTGATCTCTTGCTAATGGATAGTGTTTTCCAAGCTGATGGTGTTTTAAAGATACGGCATCTAACCAATGATAATATGTCTGACCTCTTGAGGGAGAACCTTGTACATCTTCCCCTCTCAGCCTCCCTTATTGGCTAATTACATAACTTGACTAGAAGTTGGTTTTAGAGAATCAATTTTACCATTGCCTAATCACAAGTAAAGACCATAAAGTTTTATGAGAGCTGAAGGGACTGCCTTTTACAGAAGGGAACTTAAATGAAAATTAAAGGGGACATTAAATGATAAGAAATGAAATTCTACAAGGTGTTTTCCCCTGACTGCCATGCTAAATTACAGTGCTGGGGATATAACCCTGCTGGTTTTGTCTCCAACAAGGCACTCAGGGAAGAGCGGAGGAGCTGGCTCTTCTTGGTCACCAGCAATGCAACTGACGGATCCCGTGTTAGTGGTTTTGGGTGAAGATGCAGACAAAAACCCCTTGAGCTGCCATCTACTAATTGTGCGACCCTCGGCAAGTTCTGTGACCCTCAGATTTGTCATCACTTCCCAGAGCAGTAAGGATAAAATAAAATAACACACATAACATGCTTAGCATAGTGCCTGGCACACAGTGAGATTTCAATGAATGTATCATGATTACCCGTGTTAATGATGGGACATACTTCAAAACAACTTGGGACTTCGTTCAGTTTCTATAAATAAGAGCTAGTAGTCATTATGTGCCATACAGCAGCAATCTGTAAAGGCATCATCTCCACTTTATACATGAGGAAGTTGAGGCTCAGAGACATTAGAAAACTTGTCCAAAGAAACAAGACTCATTAAGTCCATAACTGGACTCAGAACCTATGTATCTTTGCTCAGGAGACCGATATACTTGACTACTATGCATTTTTCAGGGTAAGGTTCACAGACCAGTCTGCCTGTGGTGTCTGTTCATAATTTCTCTTCCTTTATAACAAGCATCATCCATGAGTCTTGCACATACTAAGCTTGAGAATGATAGATGCTGTGGTGTTTTGTTTAGTTTTTCTTTTTGAGATGGAGTCTTGCTCTGTCACCCAGGCTGGAATGCATCAGCGTGATCTCAGCTCACTGCAACCTCTGCTTCCCAGGTTCAAGTGATTCTCCTGCCTCCGCCTCCCGAGTAGCTGAGATTACAGGTACACACCACCACGCCCGGCTAATTTTTGTATTTTTAGTAGAGATGGGGTTTAACCATGTTGGCCAGACTGATCTCAAACTCCTGACTTCAAGTGATCTGCCTGCCTCAAACTCCCAAAGTGTTGGGATTATAGACGTGAGCCACTGTGCCCAGCCTGGTGTTTCTTACAACATTGCCATTGGGGAGAATTTTCCTAAGAGTCTTATTTCATTAAATTACCAAAAGAATTGTCCATTTCTCTCCTTATATCTCCTCCAACTTCTGTATCTTTCACCATTATCATTTCTAGCACTTTAGTGTCTCCACAAAAGGCAGGATCTAGTCAACCCAGGCCACCAAGAAAAAGAAAAGACTACTTCTCCACACCAATAAAACAGCAGGAGGGTACAGTTTACAAATACGTGATTTATGGTAAAGGTCAACTATGCACTGAAATGGGAACATGTTCCATAGTCAAGCAAGGTAGTTATGACGAAAAAAAGATTTGAATGGAAATCACCAATGTTGCTCTGGAAATATTACATAAAAGAACCTTTTTGATAACTGGAAAGTGGGTGGTGTGGTGCAGGGCCACCGTCTACTCTGACGAGGACCTAGGAAGACAAGCAGACTCCTGTCTGAGGTCTGCAACCGGGGAGAACAAGAAGGGAGGCCCTGGGGAAAGCCGCACACGGGGATGGAAGTCAATAGGCTGTGTGAAACACATTTTTTAATTTTTTAAATTCATTTTTAATTGACAAATAAAAATTGCACATATATATTGTGCACAACACGTTATTTTGAAATATGTAAACATGATGGAAAGGCTAAATTGAGCTGATCAACACATACATAACTTTGCATCTGATATGGTTTGGTTGTGTCCCCACCCAAATCTCATCTTGAATTGCAGCTCCCATCATTCCCACATGTCATGAGAGGGACCTGGTGGGAAGTAACTGAATCATGGGAACGGGTCTTTCCCATGTTGTTCCTGTGATAGTGAGTAAGTCCCACGAGATCTGATGGTTTTATAAAGGGGAGTTCCCCTGCACAAGCTCTCTTGCCTGCCACCATGTAAGACGTGACATTGCTCCTTATTTGCCTTCTGCCATGATTGTGAGACCTTCCTTGCCATGTGGAACTGTGAGTCCATTAAACCTCTTTCCTTTATAAATTACTCAGTCTTCGGTATGTCTTTATCAGCAATGTGAGAATAGACTAATACAGCATCCTTACTTTAAAAAAAAAAAAAAAAAAAGATCCCGATACACTCTGCTAACATGAAACGCCACATGGTTCTAGTAAGGATGAACAAGGTTCTGCTGCAGTAAGAACAACCCCCACATCATGGTGACTTGATACAGGAAAAGCTTAATTCTTGCTCATACTACAAGTCCAGAAAAGGTTGTCAGGGCCCCTGTTTGTCTCACTCAGGGATGTTGGATGATGGAGGATCCATTTTGTCATGTGAGTCCATGATCATGATGTCAGGAGAAAGCAGTGAATCCACCTGCACTGGCTTGTACATCTCTTCCTTGAAGTGATAGTTCATGCTTCTTTGGCTAAAGCAAGTCACCTATCTACGCCTGACTAAAAAGGGAGAAGAAGTATCATCCCCAGAAAGACAGAAAAGGAGTATTTGACAAAGCACCAAGGAACACCACATATATACATGAAAAATGATAATAACAACAGAAACATTGACATCTGGGTTTCTTGGGCAATTAAATTAAATGCAACTATACTTTGCAAAATTTGATCTTAAATCAAAATACAGGTGGAACTGCATTATTTTATGTACCAGGGAGGGAAGCTGAAACCCCAGAAATATCATTACAATTAGCTTGACATCTTATTTTGCTAAATGGATGCCTAAGGAATAGGTATGCAATGTACCATTTGCCATGTGGTATTAATTGTTTCCCAGATAGTAACTGGCCCTTTTCTCATACCCTTGTTTTCCTGACCCTCTACATTTGGACTAAGTTGATGCCTGGAACAACCTCCCTCTTCCATTTTAAACAGGATGCCTATGGGTTTGCTTAAAGAACAAACTATGTATTCCTGGTAAGAAATATATTAGTGGGATGGACACAGAGGTCAGGGAATGAAAGATTTCTGAAAGGGAAGGTTCATCTAAGAGGAGCATCATTTCCAGAAAGCCTCTGTGCCAAATGGTGGGTTTCACTCATAGGCCAAAGAGAGGCTGAGGGTTAAAACCATCCAGAAGGCACGTGGGACCTAGAGGAGGCCAACCGTGCACACTTTTCAGGACATGAAATACAGCTCCTGTTTTGACACTTGTGTAATAGCGTGGTTGTTCAACCTCCTTGTTTCTGTGGGGTTTATGGTCCATAAAGTTTAATAACAATCTTAACAGCTGACAAGAGAATACATGAGGCTCGAAGGCCACTCTTACCAAAAGGGATCTGGATTCTAAAATTCTTTCCCCTTTGGCATCTCAACATTTACAAGTGCCCGTCTCTTAATGTTGACTGTGCAAAATCACCATGTAGCACAAGAAAACATGAATGACTGGCTGTTGGTAAAACAGCCTTTGCAAAAATTATAACGGAGAAAATTATGATGGTGACGGAGATCTGATGTCACTGACTCTGTCTTGCTTCTAACCTCCAAGCTGTCTTGTTCAAAGTTGGTGTGGTTGTAGGCCTAAGTAACTTGGAGAGGAACTGAGTTTACAGTTTAACTTTGAAACAAAAGATGATAACAGCCCTTTCCCAAAATAAACACCCTTCCTGCCTGGGGACTAGACTGCCCTTGCAGGACTAACAATTTAGCCACAAGATTAGAAATCAGGGTTTAGGAGTCATGCTGCCAGAGGCTGCAAGATTCTGAACCTTCCCAAATTGCTCCAGGGGATAATGTCACTATGGTAAAACCGAAGATCAGTGCTTTAGATATTTTGCAGACCCTGTAATTGATGGATCAGCTGGCACCACCCAGGTCAATAAATTGGCTCATATCGTCTTGTGGCTCCCACCCAGGAACTGACTCAGGGCAAGAGGACAGCTTTGACTCCTTATAATTCCATCTCAAGCCTGACCAATCAATACTCCCCATTCCCTGACCCCTTCTCACCAAATTATCCTTAAAAATCTCTATCCCTGAGTTTTGGGGGAGACTTATTGGAGTAATAATAAAACTCTGGTCTCCCACACAGCCAGCTCCACATGACTTAAATTCTTATTATTATTTTTTTTCCCAAGTCAGAGTCTCACTCTGTCGCCCAGGTTGGACAGCAGTGGTGCGATCTTGACTCACTGCAGCCTCCACCTCCCAGGTTCAAGCGGTTCTCCTGCCTCAGCCTCCCGACTAGCTGGGGTTACAGGTGTGCACCACTAGGCCTGGTTAATATTAGTATCTTTAGTAGAGATGTGGTTTCACCATGTTGGCCAGGGTGGTCTCGAACTCCTGACCTCAAGTGATCCATCCTCCTTGGCCTCCTAAAGTGCTGGGATGACAGGTGTGAGCCACCGCACCTGGCCCAAACTCCTTCTTTATGGCAATCTCCCGTCTTGATAAATTGGCTTTGCCTAGGCAGCAGGCAAGGAGAACCCATTGGGCAGTTACACTGGCTCTTAAGTTGTGACACTGCCACACACTTGGCCGTAGAATCCTTGTGTAAAACTTTGAGGAAATGAAGATTACAGAGCCTTGTTCTCCTGCAATTTGGGAACTACAAACTGTCATAGGGTTAGTATGCCAGGGCTTGATCCAAATAACGGGACAAATGAGATAAACTCCAAATTCCTTCCCAAGACCTGCAAGGCTGTGCACTGAGCCCTGAGCCCAGCCTCCTCCCTTTTCTCATCTGTTCACTGGGGTCACCATAGCCCCTTGCGGTTGGTGAATTCATCAACCTTTGACATGCCACGGGCTTTGGCACTTGCTGCTCCCTCTTTCTTGGGGGGTTGGGGAGGAGCCCTGGTAGTCCTGTCTCCCTGGGACTGGCTGCATTACATTTCTAGCTCTGTTTAAATGGGATCTCCTCAGAGAAACCCTCCTGGCCCCATCTAAGGTAATACTGCCTTCCTCTAGTAACTTACCCAACTGTCTTTGCTAAACAGCACTTATTAAAACCGCCTTTGCAAAAATCATAATAGTGAGAAAATTATGACCATGAAAGGGATCTGATCTAACCAAGCCCTATCTTGCCTTTACCTTCCAAACTGCTCTTAGTCATTCCTGGGCTTGGTCCAAGCTAACTTTGGGATATGTTTAGTACATAATTGAAATAATAGCCCTTCCCCAAAACTAAAGTGCCTTTGTAAAGCTAGCAAAAGACCACCAAGTTAGGAGGAGGAGAGGAGCCTGAATTCTCGAAGGTGTGGACGAAAACGATTACCAGCCATTATTCCAGAGGTCACAAGGTGTGCAACTTCCCCAATTACTCCTGCAGATAACATCACTTTGTAGAACCTAAGATTGGCTTCCTGAAATGTCTTTTCACGCTTTAGCATTTTTGAGGACTGGTAGTCCCATCCGCATTCAACTGGTCCTGTGCTCCGCCCCCTACCCAGAAGCGGATTCAGGGCACAAGGGTTTTACACACTCCTATAACTGCATCCACAGCCAATCAGCAATACCCATTCTCTTGTCCACAAAACTATCCTTTAAAAACCCCCGTCTCTGAATTTTCAGGAAAGCTGATTTGAGTAACAATAAAGCACCAGGCTCCCGTTTAGCCGGCTCTACCAACATTAAACTCTTTCTCTAATGCAATTCCCCTGTCTAGATAAATCGGCTTTATCTGGGCAGGAGGCAAAATGAACCCATTGGATGGTTACATTGTCACCACCTGCCAATAGCTTATCTGCGTAATTGTTTCCCTGTTTATTCACAGACACACACACACACACACACACACACGCACACACACACACACACACACAAGAATGAGAGCACCATGGGGTTATGAAGTTTCACATATTGTTCCTAACTGCACCTACCGCTGGTTTAGAGCAAATGAATAAAACACCCTAGGTGATAACGGGTAAGACGACCTTGTCACATAATTAAAAATCATTTCAAGTTAGAGGAACTTTCAGAGTGTAAACGGGGCGCATCCATAGAGTTGACAGTATAAGGTCCTTCCCACACCACAGCAAACTTCAAACTTTCAGCCAGCGGTAACCTTGGTCTTCGCTGAAGCTGACTGCTGTGGTTTTGCTCTCCTGACTTCTCCACGTTCTCCCTCTTCCCCTGAAAGATGTGTATTTACGCAGTCCCCTTAGGAAGCCGTGGACAACCTTGCAATCGTAGCCTGATTTTGCAGAGCACAAGTGAAGAGATGGAGACCAAGACAGAAAACTCCCTGCTGACGAAGGGGCTCCTGGGGAGAGCATCTTAGCTGGGCGGAGGGTTGGGGAGGGGCAGTAGTAAGGAGAGGAAATCCTTATCAGGCTACATTTGCATATCAAAGAGCGCTTCCAGCTGGGCGTGCTTTGCCCATAACAAAGTCATCTTATTCAAGGCCAGGAGGCTTTCCTCTCAAGCTGCCTTGGGCCATGCCTCCTACTTCTTCCTTGTGGAGACAAAACAGCATGGTTATCACAAGGCCCAGGGAGATAACTCACCCCACTCGTGGCTCTCTGCTGTCCCAGATTTCCCTAGATGGCTGCGGTTTCCCTGAAGATTTTGGGTTTACAGACGTGCATGGCATTCCCCTCAGACTCCTGAGTTTACTCAAGGTCCCTAACCAAAAAGACAAAATACTGTAGCCTGTATTATTCATTCATTCATTCATCGTCTTTGCATTCATCCCAAAAATACTTATTAAAATATTACTAAGTTCTAAGTTCCTCAGGGTTCTAAGAAGCTGGCTTTAAACTACATCGTATAAACAGGATATTATTCTGTTCACATTTCATCAGCTCATACCTTAAAAGGAAATTCACGGTCCATCCTTTTATTAAGGGAAGGATTCTGGCTGGGCCAGGTGGCTCATGCCTCTAATCCCAGCACTTTGGAAGGGGCCACGGCTGCAGGTTCACTTGTGTCTAGGAGTTTGAGGCCAGCCTGGGCAATACAGTGAGACCCTATCTCTACAAAAAAATCAGAAATTAACTAGGTGTGATGCAACATGCATACGGTCTCTGCTACACAGGAGGCTGAGGTGGGAGGATCACTGGCGCCCAGGAGGTTGAGTCTGCAGTGAGCCATGTTTGGGCCACTTGCACTCCAGCCTAGGTGACAGAGTGAAAGCCTGTCTAAAAAGAAAAAAGAATTCTTCTAAGCATCCATCAACAGTCACTTGATTTACATTTCTTTCTTTAAAGCAGAATTTTTCTTAGATTTGCTTGATATTGGAAGTAAATATGTGTGGGCTCAATATACAACCGAAATTAGCAGGCAATTTTCTTCTCCCCCTCCTTCTCTTCCTCCTCCTCTCCTGGGATTGGCCATCAACCTCATGCTCAGGCCAGCAGCTTGGTGTCCAGGGGTATAACCACTCATATAGGGTCAGTTCTAAATCAGAGTCATTGAAGGCCTCATTACACAATATTTTTTAATTGACCTTAAGAATACAGGTCTCAGACTCACATTTCTAGCTGAAAGCATGAAGTGGAAGGAATGAAAATATATTTTCTGTAGTTATAATAACACTATAGGATGAGGTACTCTTTTGGGAGGCAGGGCAAGGATGGGAAGACAATTTGGAAAACCAACAGGAGCACTGAGTGGGAAAAGGAATGTAATACTAATAAAAGAAAGGTGTGTGTGTTTCTTTTAGAGGAGAAAAAATGGTTATTTTCTTTCCTGCACTTAACTGAGAAGCATTCAGTAACATAGAACTAAGCGTTGATAAAAAGAAGTTGCAAAGGTCCCAGATTTTCAGAAAGTACTAAGTGTCATAGATCACAGATAGGGTGACCAGATATCCTGACATACACCTAGTGTCCCAGCATAATTACCTGCTCCCCATCCTCTCCCAAAAGGCCCTTGAGTGGCTGCTTGGGCCGTACCCACCCTGTGGAGCATACTTTTGTTTTCGATAAATCTCAGCTTTTGTTGCTTTATTCTTTCCTTGCTTTGTTTGTGCATTTTGTCCAATTATTGGTTCAAAACCCCAAGAATCTGGACACGCTCCGCCAGTAACAAAAGGACAGACCCAGGAATGTGGACCCCCGACTCAGCCGGGACTACCTTGCAGCTTTACAAGACATTGAGAGGAACTCTTCTGTCCTTGCTGTCTTTTCTCTTGTATTTCAGATGGGAAGCTAAAATGAGACGGAGGGGGCAAAACCAGGCAGACTAAGGCTGAACCTGAGGACAGGGCAAAGGAAAGCACAACAGATTTGCTGTCATTCTTAGAAGACAGTGGATGGAAAAGTGGATTTCCACTAAGAAAAAAACCTGGCCTTTTTCCCTGAGCGGGAAATGCTGAGCTGCTGTGGTCTTGCCCTCCCTGCAGAGCTGGTCTAGTGGTTTAGCCATGGTAAAAGGGTTGCAGCCAAAGAGAGCAGAAGAGAAAATTGGGAAGCTGGGGTCAGATTTTCTACCCGGGTATATCTTTGGCCCAGTCCCCACAGCAGTCACGGGGGAAGGCCTGGAGAGCCGCAGTCTAACAAGATGCCTGACACTGTGAAATGCCTTAACCCCAGCCTTTCATCCACCTCTTAGCCTTGCCTCTCCCGCCCGCCCCGCGTGGAGCTGCGGGATACAAGGGACTTCGGATGTGAAGAGAAAAAGTCACCGTCCCCTTGTCCTTGAGGTAATTAATCAGCGGTGACTCTTTACCCGGGGAATAATAGGACTCAGAACACTTTTCATCCCTGTAATATCAATTATGCTGCAGAGATGCAGTTCTGAAAAAGATACAAAGGCGTTTGGTGGGGTTTGGTGGCAAAGTAACCAGGCTAAGCTGTTGACACTACAGTACACAGGATGGTTTCAGACACCATCGGCTCAGCTGCAGGCTGCCCGATTCTCCCAAAGAGAGATGTTTCCCTTGCTTCCTGCAGAGGTGGATGTAGATGCTGTCTGCCAGCTCTGAAATCTGCGGCATTTGGTTATCCAAGAGGTTTTTGCCCTTTCTCAACTCCCGCCAACCCAGTACTTTGTGTTGGTCACTATTTCATCCCCTTCTTCCATTTCCTAAGGCAAATCTGCCGCTTAGAAATACACACATAATGGAGTGGGAATGGGATTGATCAGCCCAAAAGTGAGGTGCGGAGAGACGCCCCTCACTTGCTGTGCACTCAGATTTGTGGGAGATGCCCGTGAGAATTTATGCCATCCCTTCTCTGAACTGGGCAGCGGCAGAGTTGGATTGTACACCACTGTTTAGAACACTGACTACCTGGCTGGGCGCGGTGGCTCACACCTGTAATCCCAGCACTTTGGGAGACCAAGGCAGGTGGATCGCTAGACCACAGGAGTTCAAGACCAGCCTGGGCAACATGACAAAACCCTGTTGCTACAAAAAAATACAGAAACTAGCCCGGCGTGTTGGCCCATGCCTGTGGTCCCAGTTACTCAGGAGGCTGAGGTGGGAGGATGGCTTGAGCCTGGGAGGCAGAAGCTGCAGTGAACCAAGATCCTGCCACTGCACTCAAGCCTGGGCAACAGAGTGAGATCCTGTCTCACAGGAAGAAAAAACAAAACCGACTACTAGCTACTTATGAAAAGAAGGAGCAAAACAGAAAATGAAAGAGAAGTTGGGGGGTGGGGGGAGGGAAAAGAACAGGGAAATAAGACAAAGAATTAAAACCAAAATTCTATCCAAAATATTTCTGTAAAAATATTCTATGATGTGTTGGATATTCTAAAGCTTTCATGACATAGTCTTATTTTTACAAACACATGCTTTGTTATCTTTTGCCCTCCCACAAACCTTTGGATTATTGCCAGACTACTGCTTTCAAAGTCTATGGCTTCATTCCTTTATTTCCTTTGGCACCTACTCTCATGGACAGGAAGGGACCCAAACTCTGCATTTTGCCCTGTGAAAATGGACTCTGAATCCCGGCTTGAAGGAGAAAGGTAATGAGAGAGAGAAAGGGAACTTCTAGATGTGTGCAAACTCTGATACAAGGGTTGGGTCCGAAAAGAGAGCAGCGGTCCATTTTGTAGAACATGTTCTTGGAAACTTCAAAATATGAATGCTTACGAAAACTGTGGTACCCTTCCAGAGAGATTAATGAGTGCTCTTCTTGGGAGAAGAAAATTAAAGAAAATATGGGATGAATCTGTATTTTAGCAGTCTCCCACAATATCAACTATCCTTTTTTTTTTTTTCTAAAAAAAGCCTCTGATTAAAAGTACAATTTTATTTAATATCCTTCAAATAAAAAAGAGAGGTTATTAAGTTAGCATGATCACTATGAATATTATCGAAAGTGGTACTAGTAGAATTGTTTTTTATGATTCCATTTATTCAAAATGAAAAGTGGCATTTACCAAACATATGATCTGATGAGTAACAGATTTATAAAGCAACCACAGAGGAAAGATAGGCTGGAAAGAAAATCTATCTGATTATGATTTTGTGGTTTGTGTACTGGTTACAAATAACCTGAAGGCCATGAAATATCCAAATTGGAACCTCTGTTTAGAAAACTCTCATGTGAATAGGGACCTCTGTGGGGTTTCTTGAAAATTGTGAGACAGGATCTTCAGTGTTTCATATATCACTTTCCTAACAAAAAGTCTCATTTTTAAGGAAAAATAAAAAAACAAATTACTTGGGCGCCCAGCAGATTACATGCATAGTTTTTAATGATATGAGTGTGCATTCTTGAGTGACAGTTCATTTGGGCTTAAGGCATAGATTTCAGCATGTTCAGTGTATGGAGAAACCAGGTTGGAAACTTTCCCCTTCACTGTCTGAGCTGACACAAAACAGGAGGAGAAAAGACTTTAATCTCATCATAAACAAATGTACAGGTCTGCATGAAGGTTTACACCCTACTCCGGCAAATGACGAACAGTTTGTTACTGACTCCTTCATTTAAAAAAATAGTAATAAAGAAATAAAATAGAGAAGGAGCAGCAATGCTCTCTGCAGGAAAAAAAAAAAAAAAAAAATAGTGGGGGAGGGCTTGTATATTGCACATCTCCGTTTTGGTAGCCCAAAGAGAGAATATAAGCTTAAAGTCCTGAATTTAACAAACCTAATTATCAAGGCTTAATTAGTACCAAGGGTACAGCTTCATGGAACACCTGCAGACTTAATTTATGTCCTGACAGAGAGGAACAAGTGTTAATGGGCTGTATTTATGTTAATACCTGAACCTTAGGAGCCAGTGGAACAAAACAGACCACGCGCTGGTTTTCCAAGCTACAACACAAATATAAAAGATTTTCATCTTAATGCTACTTTGCACACAATTCTTCAGGGATCACACAGATCTACTTAAACTTTTAAAACTAAAAAGTGGAATATGAAAAAGTAGAGCCATTCTGGGTATGTGTAAAAGTCTTACAAGATCAACTAATCAACTAGTCATCATATATTGTATTTAAAATTGACAGTGGCTGATGTGGCCAATGTTCCCATTGTTCAGGATGAGTGTTTCTCAGGACACTGAAATATAAACCCCATTGTTTCCATGGTTGCCGTAATATTAAAATAATAGCTAACATTTATGGAGAACTCACTGTGTGTCAGTCACTGTATTAAAGTCTTTGTATACATTTTCCAGTTACAGATAAAGGAAGCTGACATACAGAGGAAATATAGCAGGCTACGTTTCTAGGCAGTTCAAAGATTTGGGGTTAGGCTTCCAGAACAAATCCTTTTAACCAATGAGTTAAACTCCCTCTAATATGCAGATAGTGAGAATAAGAAAAATATAAAACATATATACAAACACATTTATAAAAGAACTCTCAGTAAATTAGAAATAAATGCAAACTCCTCAATCTAATAAAGAATAGGTACAGAAAACATACAATTAGCACCACATATAATGGAGAAATCCCAAATAAAGCAATGATGTCTGCTCTCAAAACTTCTGTTCAACATTGTCCTACAGGCTGTAGTCAGTGCATTAAAACAAGAAAAAGAAACAATAGCCATAAACATTGGAGAAGAAGAAGTAAAACTATATTCAGAGATGTAGAAAATTATACAGAATTTCTTTAACACAAAGGAATCAACTGTATTTCCATACATTAGAAACAAACAATTGAAAAAAAGAAATTTCATCATGCCATTTACAATAGCATAAAAAAATCAAATGTGTAAGAGTTAATTTAACAAAAAAGTATAAGACCTCCACATTCAACATTAAAGAAGCCTTAAATAAATGGAGAGATGCATGCTCATGGATGGTAACACTCCATACTTTTGGATTTTGATTCTCCTCAAATTGATCAATAGATTCAATACTAAAGCAAATAAAATCCCAGCAGGGCTTTTTAAAAGAAATGGAGAAGCTGATCAGGAAATGTATATGTAAAAGGAAAGTATCTAAACTAACTCAAAAAATCTTGAAACAAAGAACAAAGTTTGAATCCTTATTATTACCTAGCTTCCAGGCAATCAATGCAGTAGGTATAAGAAAAAAAAAATTAGATCAATGGAACATACTAGTCTAGCAATAGACCCACACATATATAGTCAACTGATTTTTGACAAAGATGCCAAGGAAGTTGAATAAGGAGAGGATTAGTCTTTGAACAAATGGTGCTGGAACAACTGGAGATTCTTAAGGAGAGAAAAATAAACCTCTACCATTACCTCACACCATATACAAAAATTAATTTCAGACGGAACATAGATCTGAATGTAAAGACTGAAGTTATGGAGTGTCTAGAAGAAAACACAGGAAAATATTTTTGTAACCTGGGGATTGGTAAAGAGTTCTTTGAACAAGAAAGCACTAAACAAATGAAAAAGATAAATTGGACATTATCAGTATTTACAAGTTCTGCCTTTTAAAATATATCATTAAGGAATAAATAGACAAGACATAGTAGAATATTCACAGTATATATGAAAAAAAGACCTTATCCAAAATATATACACAATTCCTATAATTCAATATGAAAGAGACAATCCAATTTTTAGAAAATGGCCAAATATGTAAATGAGCAGTTCACAGAAAGAAAATATAGGAACGGCCAATGAGTTCATAAAAAGATGCATTAGTCACTAGGAAAATGCAAAATAAAACTAGCAAGAAATAGCGTTTCTCACCCACAAAAAGGCTATAATTAAAAAGACTGAAATTACAAACTGCTGATGAGGATGTGAAGCAACATGAACTCTCACACACTTCTAGTGGGAGTTTAAAATGATACACAACTACTTTAGACAACTGTTTGGCAGCATTCTTAAAAGTTACACACTAAGAGTCAATAATTCCACACCTAGGTCATTGTCAAAAATACATAAAAATATAAGGCACAAAAACATGTATACAGTACTTATGAATATTCATGGTGGCTTTATTCATAATAGCCAACAAATATAAACAACCCAATGCTCATCAACAGGTGCACAAATAAGCACATTGTGGTGTATTTTCACCACAGGATACTACTATCCAGCATTGAAAAAGAGAACCCCTAATACACCCATCAACACAGAAAATCACAAAAACATTATGTGCATCATTAAGCAGAAGAAGCCACATACAAAGCAGTAGGTATGATTTCTATTAAATGAAGTTCTAGAACAGGTAAAACAAAGTTACAGTGATTGAAATAAGAATGCTTGTCTTTGGGAATAAAAGGATTTATTGGAAGGGAGAATGAGATACTTACTGAGGTGATGGGAATGTTCTTGTTTTTGTTTTTTTGGAGCTTTTTTTTGAGACAGTCTCACTGTCACCCAGGCTGGAGTGCAGTGGTGCAATCTTGGCTCACTACAACCTCTACCTCCCAGGCGATTCTCCAGCCTCAGCCACCAGAGTAGCTAGGGTTACAGGCAGACGCCACAGTGGCCGGCTATTTTTCTTTTTCTTTTTTTTTTGTACTTTTAGTAGAGACGGGTTTCACCATGTTTCCCAGACTGCCCTCAAACCCCTGGCCTCAAGTGATCCACCCTCCTCAGACTCCCAACGTGCTGGGATTACAAGCATGATCCACTGAACCTGGCCCTGGAATGTTCTATATCTTAATTGGGGTGGTGGATCCATGATTATGTACATGTGTACGTTTTTCAAAATCCAGAGAACTGTATATTTAAAATACGTTAAGTTTATAGAATGTAAATTAAGTAAATTATGTCTCAATAATATATATACGTGCGTGTGTATATAAATTTTCTCTCTCTCTCACACACACACTTTTGTGAAGAAAGTTATTTCTCAGGTCCAATTTTATATTAGTAAAACAGACCTTACTTTTGAGTGCTACAATCCAATCCACAAAAATACTTGAAAAGGTTAAGATTACTTAGGAAATTGTTTATTAATTACTATCCGAGTACATCAAGCTTTGTGGAAAGAGAGTAGGCTTAGGTGTCAAATGTCCCAGGTCATTATCATGGATTTGCTTCTCATTAGCTATGTGACCTTATGCAAGTTAATGATCAGCCTCATGACTGAAGGGGTAGGGGAAGCAATACTGGCCTCACAAGTTTGTGGTGTAGCTTCAATGTGCTAACGGATGTAGAAAACACAATTGAGGGCCCTGGGTTTTGTTATTACCATCAGTAGTCCCAGCCCATTTTTGATAACTTTGTAAACACAAAATGGTTTTGAGAAGCCAGTCATTGTACAATCCTTTTCCCAAATTTTTGTTTCTGAAAATGACTAAGCAAATTTACAAAAACAATAGGAAACTTTTGGTGCCTTTTTTTTTGTTTTTTTAAATGGGTAAGTGCATTCCGGATATAATTATGTTTAAAACATGATTTAGCACACCTTTTTTTTTTTTTTTTCTGCTGAAATATTTCTATTTCCTTCTTTTATAAAACCTACTACTTCTATCTTATTTTTAAAGAGCAATTGCCTGCATGTTTTCAGAGCCCTTTCAGAAATACTTTTGGTTATCACTCATCTGTGAAAAGGAAATTTAAACAAAGTTTGAGAACTGTTCTTTTCTCAAAAAAGAGAGTGGAATTAAGTATCTATTTCCTGGGATGTGAGTGTCAAGACCAAATTCATGAGATTATCATTTTCCAAAGAGAAGACAGGAGTAATATGAAAGAATGAGGTTTCATGAACTGTATCAGCTTCCTGGCATGAGAGCACTCGACTTTATAGAGTCAGATACTGTGAGTCAGTTGACATTATTCTTAAGAAAACTTGTTTTTGTTAGCATCTCAGAATTTACCAGAACCATATTACATTTAAGTCTTGCATTCCTCCATCAATTTGACCAATGAACTTTTTAAAGATCAATGGGCAAGATAATATCAGTAGAAGGAAAACACAATGATAGTTATTTCTTGTTTGGGGTCAGCATTGCCAAGCTGCTCAGGGTGTCCACGGAATGGTTTCCAAATACTCCTATTAAATTCTAAAGGGGAAAAGATCTTTGCCTGTGGACAGTGTAAATTTGACAACAAATCCAGGGTTGATGGACTGGTGGACTAGAAAAACACAAGAAGCTACGGGATGGAAGCTAGGCCACCGTCACCACCGCCATGGGGCAGAACAGAAAGAGGCATGATGTTCTGACCCCACGGAGGAGACAGTACACAAATCCTCTTCAGTGAACGGCTGTGTTTCTAGGGTACCAGGAATCAGAAAGGAAGATGTTGTATACATAGAAACTTGAGTTCTTTTCTTAATGCACAACTAAGAAAAAAGAAACCCACAGAAAAGTGAGGCAAACCCACTGATAAACAGGCAGGTTCTATTTCTGTTAATTGGGTAAGCCCAGCTTCTGTAAAAGTGATTTTAAAGCCAGTGATGCTATCAACTTTGAAATGTGGTTTGAAAAAGCGGATATTACACTTTAGCACATGTCTAATAACTACCCTCACCATGGAAACACTGAAGGCAGAAACCATTGTGTTTGTTTTCCTAATCGTACTACCAAGATAAGACATAGAGTTCTCGTAAACCGGTGCCCGGTGGCATGATGGGATCTCTGGCTTCTGCACGCTTAGTTGTGGAGGTGGATCCTGGGTGGATCCATTGGAACTATGGTAATAAGAATTGGTCCCGTCATCAGATAATTTCTGATTGAAAATTCCGAGAACTGAGTTACGCACAGTGCTCGTTTAGTCACTGTGTTTCTCATAATAGCTGCATTGTGGAAAACTGAAGCCCGTCTTGGGGTCTCAAGGTCAACTTCATCTGGTTGTAAACATCTTCGAGGCATGGTTTTAGTCCCGTGTTCTTTCTCAGTCTTGTTTAACTGCAACATGGCCTTCCACGCTATTCTCTCTATTGTTTCCACAGCCTCACTCCACCTTGAGACACACACAAGCAGGCTGGGCAGGTGTGAGTACCACCTTGCTTCCCGGACACATCAATCAATTTGTTTCATGGAAGAAAAAGAAGACAACCATCTCCAGTTACAAATTAGAATCAGGCTGGATTACAGCTGCAGCAGTGAACAAGGTAGAGCAGAAAGCCAATCTCAAGTCTGTGTTTCCAACAAGTAGAGAGGTTGACTACAAACAATAATTTAGACAAAAAATAGTCTAGGACTTTCTGATCTACATGCTGAAGCACCACTGAACATTACTGACTTTGAAGTTTAATAGTACACTTCGAGGTGTATCCTTTGCTGTGCTGAACAGAGGCAAAGAACCACGCTTGAGTCTAAAACATTCCCATTAACCCAATAACACAACAGTTAGACGTGTGTGTATGTGTTGCATAACTCTTTAAAATTAAATTATCAAGGCTAAGTATGGAAATAAAAGTGAACATTAACAATTGCCACAATACACTTGCCTGTAGTTCTAGCTATTCAGGAGGTTGAGGTGGGAGGATTGCTTGAGCCCAGGAGGTCAAGGCTGCAGTGAGCCATGACTACACTATTGCACGCCTTTCAGGGCAAGAAAGCAAGATACTGTCTCAAAAAAAAAAATAATAATAAAAATAAAAGCTTCAATAAAAGACATTACTCCATGGTAATCAGGGGTACTTGGTACTCAGACATATCACAGACACAATATCTGCTCAGCCAGTAACAAATCTGTCAAGAAAAATATTGTACATCAACTCAAAAGACACATCTAGAAAATCCTGTGTTCTAGATTGCTGGAAAACAGAAGATACTATGTGAGTTTGGTTTCCTCTTACCTGTGTGAAGCAAAAGTGTGATTGATGAAGGTGAGAGAGGCAGAGAAAGACAGAGAAAGGCACATAATGTATGACAGACATTTTCTGGAACAAGGGGAAGCTAATGAGTTCACAGAAGTGCTAGAAGGGTCCCTGGAAAATACCAGGGAACCTTAGACAAAAGAGTCTCCCAGGCAAGGAAGAAAACAACACATGAAATATTGGCTGCAACGTTTAAGCAAAAATTAAAATGGCAGCCATGTGGGCAGAAGTGGAAGGAGCTGAGTCTGAGAGAGGAGTGGGTGGAGGAGGAAGTGTCTTAGGCAGTGACCTCACCCTTCTCTATTTCAGGCATTTGTTCTAACCTGGAGATGGTTTCCTAAGTAGCAACAGAAAAAGAAAAAGAAAAGAAAAGAGAAGTCAATCCAAACCATTTAAACATAAAGAAAATATACTGAACGGGGGAGCCTGGCATGACAGCCTCTTGGATTCAAACCATGTAAGAGGGGACAGGCGAAAGGACTGGTATTTTTCAAGGCCTGACTCTGTGCTTAGTGTGGCACCGGGAGGTTGGTACATAAAAAAGAACAATGTCGTCCCTTATTTCAGGCATAGGACGGTCCAGAGGGGGACTCCCCACTTTTATTTTCTAGTTATAGTCACTCCATCTCATAGTTGTGTGTCTTTGTGACCCTGTCAGCCTGGAGAGCCTCCTGGTCTGTGTGGGTAACTACAGTTTACTCAGCAGTGTGGACATGGAAACTCCTGACTCCAGTGCTCCTCTGACCTCAGGGTCTGCTTCGAGGACCACTGCTCTGCTACCAGAGAAGTTGGGCTTCCTGCTATCACTCTTGAAGGAAGGAATCCAAGGCATTACTGTTAAGCTACCTGTGAGTGCTTGAGGACAGAAAAGACACTTCACCACCCACCAAGCCTAGGGCTTGGCGTAGGAGACACCAATGAACGAAGCCAGCATGCTCAAACAGCAGGGTTCCTTAATCCAGCTGGATCAGCAGCCGTTGGCCTAACTGCACATTCGTCCAAATCGTGGCTAATAAAACTCTAAAACAGAGGGAAAAAAGCTGTGGGATGCCGTCAACAGGACACCGGCTCCTATAGTATCACAATCACCCGCCCGAAAGACTATGGATCCTTACCTAGCCCAGTGCACGCCAAATTGTTTTGATTTTTGCAGGTGACCTGGTATTTCACACACGCAGAATCTCAGTGGGTAACAGGGGTAAAAGCGGAGTTGCTTTGGATAAAATGTGGGGGAAGGATGCTTTGAACAAGAATGATGTTGTCTGGCTCCCCTTTCTTGACATGTGTCCTAGACAGCGGGGGTGATCTGTCCATGATCGCCATTCCAACTAAAGGTAGAACCAGGCCTAGAACATCTCCTGCACCAACATGAAAGGATCTGTTTCCCTTATTAGGGTATTAATTTTTCGAAGGCATCCCTTCAGCCATCCTGTGACCCCAGAGTCCAGCAACATACAGGAGACAGGCACAGGAGTCATTTTAATTTAGCATGTGGTTCATTTTTTTTATTTTAGCCTGTGGTTCATTGAGTACCTCTTGCCTCTTGAGATCAAAGAGGAGCTACGGTTGCTAATAGTTGACTTCCCCTTCTTCTTTCCAATCCTTGAATTTCGTATGCAATTTCCTAGATTCCGCCATTCTCATTGCTTGTAGAGAATTAGTATGAAAGAAAAAACATTCTTTTCAAAGTGACAATGTTTAGAGAGAGAAAGAAGACATTCACTAAGCAAGGAAAATAACCCATTTTATCAAAGACATACTTTTTACTTTATTATAGGCCTAGAGTTTTAAAACACTACTACTGACAGCTTATATATCCTAGGTTCTGATTTCTCAAGCTAGATAAGACCTCTCCGACCTACACTGGCCATAACAAAGAACTGAAGCAAACTCCAGAAAACCAACTCTTCTCCTTCATTCGTTAGAGCTGATGAAGAAGTATAATCGGTCATTATCTAAAGGTTAATTTTTTTTCCTTTGCCTTCATATATGAAATTTCTCATTGGGACATTTCAGTGCCCTTAGAAGAATACCCAGCAGTGGATTCCAAATCATTTGTCATTTTTCAAGATCTGAGAGTCTTTCTTGACCAATTTAGAAAAGAAGGATGTTAGAGCAAACAGACAGCCTAGCTGCTAATGACGGGCAACAGTTCAATATTTTATGCCACCTTAAAAAAGTTTCAGTAACTGAAGGTGTTCTCACATTAATTCTTTGCATCAATTATTGACAGAGAATTTAATTTAAAGGCAACTAGTCAGTAACCTAGGGGTAGTGTTTTAAATAATTTATAATTGCTGCATGGGTGTAATCATATTGCTATTGATTACCATCCAGTCACTTCTACAGGTCCAGCAGGTCTTATGCTAATTACTTTTAGTGAGATCACCTTTTTAACTCTGTATTCCCTGGTAACAGGAACTCATTATAAAAATAACTTAATGAAGCGCAATCGTGTAGAATCCTTGCAGGAAGGAGGGAAGCGAGGAGGGTGAACTTAGGAGAAAGCCGGGAGGTGAAAGCATTAGGCTGAGATTTACAGATCAACAATCCTAAACCTGAAATTACACACTGTCATTCAAATATCAGATGGGACTGAGACAACAGGGGTGAAAAACAGATTGTACGGAAGAGGGGAGGGCAGAAAAAAGAGAACTAAAGGAAGATTTAAACAATTCATTTTTGAGAAAAATTATCTAAATTTCACTTTATTCATCCACCTGGGAGAATTTTTTATTCACTGTGAAAGAGACTAGCAATAATATTGAGGGATTTGGGAAAGGCAACCTGTGATTTACTAAACATTTGTCAGAATGAGGCCCACTGTATGCTCCCTTTTATCCTCAAACAGTGTGAACCAAAGACAGGTTTGTTCCCCGGATGAAAGGAGATTGATTCAGTTATTAAGTGGTGCAGGAATGCACCTAAAGTCTTTATAATAATAGCTATGAATGCGTTTTACTAAATATTAACAAAACATGCTCGAAACCCATGATTTCCTGTATACTGTTACCTTGAACAAGGCTAAGGCTGGCACTTACATAAAAAACAGAAAGTGAATGAGAAAGTCATCAGTAAATAATAGTAGAGGAGGCCCGTAAACAAGGCATGCTCAGATGCTGGTCTAGGGAAAGACTGGCTATGGAAAATACTGGCTGAGTGAGCAGATCACATCTAGACACTATCACTCTTCTGTCTCTTAATTTGTTCCCCTGGCAAAAAGAGAGCAACTACAGAGGTTGCCAAGGTGGCAGGAAGTGAAGACATCAGCACCATTTCAGGGAAGCCAGGAGGCTTGCCCAGTTCAGACAGCAACTTGTGGACAAGTCCTCCTGACTGTGGTTGGGTGAACAGTCTCAGAAGGCCCAGAGGGGATGGGAGGGATGTCCGTTAAGAACATGAGGATTAGGAATGATAGAGAGATGAGAGGTCAAATAAGAATATAAAAATGGGGCTTTTATTTATTAATGTTTGTTTTCATTTATTTTTAGAACTTCTATTTTTAAGCAATTGCATTTCAATCATAGATTTGCCTCATTTACAAAATGTATCTGTCAGTATGTGTATGTGCTTCAAAACTGTTACAATATTGATGTTGTTTAGGAAAAAACGTGTGTATGTGTATGTGTGTATATGTGTGTGTATGTGTATCTCCCTAAGAGCAATTATGTAATAAATGGAATATTTTTGTGCCACTTGGTTTCAAATTTCAGAAAATTCCTAACATTTAGGAGACAGAAAAAAAACAAAAAACAAAAAACAAAGAGAGATTCATTTTCTGAAAGAAGAGACTTACGATGGTATACCTCTAATTTAATACAAATAATTTGGGTGGCTTATTAACAGTGGAAGTTTATATTAACAGAAAATTCATCATATAGTATGGACTTTCACCAGAGACCGCAAACATAACCCCTGCTCTGAAGTTGAGGACACCGGTATCTTTAAACCTTGGGTGGCAGCTGTTGTCACAGAGGTAGAACAAAACAAAATAGGGAACTATGCCGCACAAGTTAAAAGGGGGGAAAAAATACCTGCAGAAATTGTCACCTGCCCACACTGAGAGTTCGCTCGCAAATATTCTCACTTAAACCTAGTGAAAAGGAAACAACAAATTTCTAGCGTATTCCATTTCCCCTGGGCATGCTTAGTACTTTTAAGCTTGGCCTGGTTTTCTCCTAGTGGAGACCAGTGGACACAGGCCAATTCTTATGGTTGTTGCAGAGCACTAAAATACATTATATTTGTAGCTGCAACAGTGTAGTATTAACTGCCAAGGGCAAGAATTATTACTCTGAGACACACCAAGTCGGCTTGCCTTTCATTGCAGACCCTTAGACGGGGGACCCAGTTTGCAGGGTTTAGGCTTCTGATCTATAGCATAAATTGGGGTGGGGAGGCAGGGGGGACAAAGATCTTCTTAAAAAGCCAGATAGAAAGTATTTGACTATGGGCCATTGCAGTGTGAAAATAATTAGATATGCACAATATATAAATGAATGAGTGGGGCTGGACTTTAATGACATTTTACTTAAGGAAACAGAAAATGCCTGTCATTTGCCAATCCCTGGTGCAAATCCCTATTATCTTATCATGAAGCCATATTCCTGAAGGGTGGGACAGAGAGTCGGCTCCACAGGGCAGGCAGTGAAACCGACCCCCGAGTTGAATTCAAAGAGAGACACCTCCTTGCAAAAGGAAAGAAGTCAGCCGGGATGGGATAAACGGTCAGCTTCTAGGGGGAAGTGGAGGTGGTGTGGAGCACAGACCAGGGAAGGTTTCTAAGGGCATCGCGGGGGAGATTACGGGGCGTGGGGGAAAAGGAGAAGCTTGCAATTGCCACCGTGAGGAATGGAAGACAAACTAGATCGAGTAAACAGAAGGACTGCTAGGCAGTCTTGAGACACAGTTGAGACCATGAATTAAAAAGAAAAAAAAAATCAATATCCTCTTACAACTGTACCAACAGTGACAAAGGGCACAGAACTAACCCTCGGCTATTTTAGGGGAACGTATTTTGTTGTCTAGTCTGTGTCTAGAGATGAGCAAAGCGATTGTACACCCAGCCACAAGAGCATCTCAGAAGACTCCTAGTGGCAACATAAAAATAAGTTCTGGCTCGGTCAGCAGGGAGATGGTTAAGCCCATCATTTGAATGATAGCTGTCTCCATCCTCAAAACTAACAAAAGCCGTCTTTGAGTTCTAGAAGACAGGGAAGCTAGGATCCTGAGAAAGGCTTTCTGCCTAGAGCTGTCGGTTAGCACCAGCTAATAGCACCTAGTGGGCCTCAGGATGTGAGAAGCTAAATCCCTAGACAACTACAAAAACAATAGGAGTAACGCCTGGAACCACAGGGACCCAAGGGCCAAAGTGGCTGCCTCTGGGCAGGTACCTGGGATTTCGGTTCTGAGAAGGAAACAGCAAATCAAGGAAAGCTTTCTCCTCACTGTAATCACACCAGCCCGAAGTGGGTTCTCAAGTCACTTTCAGAAGGGAGAAGCAAAGCACAAAGCTCCCAATTGCCCAACACCTCGGGTAGGGTTAAACATTTTATGCAGGAATCAGCATCTTTAAGGAGCTCACCTTTTAAAAGGAGCCAGCTTTTTGTTGTAAATGGCACTGACACTACAACAAGAAAGTTCATTTCACAAAGATGATTCATTAAGAAATAAAATATTCATGGCTGACAGCTTGAAGGATCGCCATACAGTTATATTCTAATGCACCTGTCCTCTCTGTCAAGTCCAATGTGGGATGTCATGTCGCCAAAGTTTTATTTAGAAATTGTTTGTCAGAGTGAGCTTTCTAATGTGAATGAAAAATTCATCCCCTCATTAAGAAGATTTTACATGAAATGTCTAGGATTTTCAATGAACACCAGGACATGAACCAATTACTGTTAAACACTTAAAGAGACAGAGTCCTAAGCTCACTCAGCAAAACTCTTAATTGCACAAATGTGGAGAAAACTCAACATCCCGAAAGGCAAATGGGAATTTTGATTTGGAAATTTTCTTTTCTTTTGTTACATCTGGAAAACCCTTATCTTTAAAAGACCTGGGGGAATTCAAATGCACTATTTTATGGAATCCACACATATCTTATCTGACCCTTTTGTATTTTCACATTGGGTGATGGATTTTGGGATTTTCAGCCACTTGTTCAACTCCCAAAGAAAATGATTAAAGTGTTTTGGAAGGCTGTTGAGGTGTCTGTAGTCATTTCTTATATGAGTGTGTGTATGTTTTATATACTTTGTTGCCTTCATTGCCTTCCCACCTTACTTTCATAATTTGTGTAACAAACAGGTGCCTTGGAAGTGAATACATTGAATAATTCCAAAATGTTGGGACTTGGGAGAGAGGGGAAAGAAAAGTTGTAACAGATTAAAATAGAGTTGGGCTGCATAGAGAGTCAGGAGAAATCCACAGGGGAATCGCTTGTATAATGAAATAGTATTTTATAGTCATGACAGTGGATTAAGTTGACATTGAGACTCTTTTTTGACATACGGTCTAGTTCAGCTTAACCTATGGGAGAAAACAGTTCCCAAATCTAGCCCTAGACTAGGTAGACACACACCACAAACACACATACAGCCAGACTGTCGCTTCTTCACTTCCAATTTCAGAAAAGGTTTAAGATGGACAGTATGAAAACTGAAATTTCTCCTCCTTAACCCAGCAGACTCTACCAACTTTAAGAATTTTATATTCACTTTCATATGATAGATGCTTTGGTGAACTAGTTGGAGGAAAAAGTAGCCTTGCCCCTGTCCCTGTGCATTACAATCCCATAAGACTCGAACAAAGCTTTCCAAGAAGCAAGGACTCTCAATAAGCTTTTTACCATACAGCTGTTTTAGGTGGAACCAGAATTTCATAGTCTTTCCTGGGCTTTAATTATAGCTGCCTCTGCAGTTTCTTTTAGACATATTCTTTCTCTATATGTTTTTCTTTTCATTTACATTTACTTCTCCCTTCATGTATATTTTATATACGTATATGTTTTTCTTTGTAATATTTTATATAGGTTCTGGAAAGCAATTGGACAATACATATCAATGTGTACAAAGGGTCTTAGAACAGTTTAGATATGAGATGAAATTCTAGACGTCTATCTTAAAACTTCTCTGCAGATCAGATAAGGAATTTTGTACAGAGATGTTCAATGATGTGTTATTTAAAATTGGAAGCAAATGTCCAAAAGAAGAGGAAATGTTCTTTTGCAAAGCCACCATTCAAAACTACATTTAGGATTTATTTTCTCATATAATATTGAGTAAATAAAGTAGAATACAGAATGCATAAAATGAACTCAGAGATTCATGAGGCAAAAAGTAAACGCACTTTTTTTCCAAAAGAAAAAATACCAAATGCTTACAATGGGTATGGGTAGACTTTACTTAAAAAAAAAAAAAAAAAAGTACGGTCAGGCGCAGTGACTCATGCCTGTAATCCCAGCACTTTGGGAGGCCAAGGCGGCAGATCACTTGAGGTCAGGAGTTCAAGACCAGCCTGGCCAACATGGTGACACCCCATCTCTACTAAAAATACAAAAATTAGCCTGGTGTGGTGGCGGGCACCTATAATCCCAGCTACTCAGGAGGCTGAGGTGGGAGAATCACTTGAACTTGGGAGGCGGAGGTTGCAGCGAGCCAAGATGGTGCTATTTGGGCAACAGAGCAAAACTCTGTCTCAAAAAAAAAAAAAAAAAAAAATCAATCCCCATCCCTGTACATGGATGTAATTAAAACTCAACTCTAAATTGAGTCAAATTCTACATACTGCATATTTATACAGCAGGTAAGTGAAATGTTCTTTAATATATAGACTTAAATAAGAAGGGGGAAGAATCCGATCCTTCTATTAGGTAAATCAAATTATCAGTTAAAAAAAAAAGTTTCCCCTTCATCTTCTGCCATTCGTGAGATATTAATGTATTGAGTTATCCCTATGGAAGTTGCAAAAACTATTTACATAAATTCTCCAGTCTACCAAATTGCAACTTGCTCAAATAAATCAGACACTGAGCCTCTAGTTTCTCTGAATTTTGGTCAGCAGAACTCTGTGTTGGAAATCACATCCAATACATTTTTCACAATCTGCCCATAATTAGTTTCACTGGGAAAACTGTGAAGAACTATTTTGCTGCTTTTAAATTCATAATTTTGGTTCAAGAGCCCAGAATAAGATGTTTAGACAGAGTGAAAACTATTTTCTAACAAATCAATATTAATTTATCTGACTGTTATGGTCTCAGGAGCCAAAAAGTGTTCTTGTACTGAGCTGACAGGAAAGATTTTATCCTGACCAAATGTTATTCAAATATTTATAAGACTGGATAATTTAGTAAAGAAAATACAGATGGAAGAAGGCAAGGGTATTTTTGTTTTCAGTGATCCTTCCCCATTTACAAATGACAAGACCTATTAAAAAAAAAAAAAGTAGAGAGTGGTTGGTAATCTGCCCCCAACCGTGAGTGAGCTCCTAGAAGGGCTGGCCATTTAGCAAACTCCAAAACTAACAGAGATATTCACACATTTCAGAAGTTGCCAATGACACTCTCACCATTGAACCTGGGGTGTCATGGTGGTTAAGAACAAAACACTGCACGGTGGAAGGCACAACTTCCCAGTGACACAGCTGAGGGTCAGATGTCTTGGTGGGGCCTCCAACGGTATGAATTAAGACTGGGTAACATGGATGGATGGAAAAAGCAGAAGAATCAACGGAATGCACTGATTGTGCTTTATATTCATCACTTCCTTTAATTCTCTCAACTGTGAGATATGATCTTGTATGTGTCCATGAACTTTGTGTTGGAGTAAAATATACACGCAAAAAAATGCACAAAACATACATGTGTCACTAAATGAATTTTCATAAACTGAACACACCAAGTAGCTTCAACAAGCAACTTAACATTAGCAACATGGGGGAGGCCACTTCATGCTCCCATCCATTCTCTACCCTAACTTCTAAATAGGAATAGTTTGCCTTTTAGTGAACTATTGTAACTATAATCACATAGGATACACTCCTCGGTATCTTCCTCCTTTCTCTCAACATCATCTTTGTAAGATAAATCCACATGGTTGGATTTAGTTGTAAGTCATTCATTCTCGTTGGTGAGTAGTCTCCTCTTGTGTGGATTTATTATAACTTATTTATCCATTCTACCACTGATAGATATCTGGGTGGTTTACCAGATGTCTTGAGTAATCATGAATAATGACTCATTGTGTTATCATGAATAATGCTGCTAAACATATCCTTGTACTTGTCTTTTGGTAAATGTATGAGTACATTTTGACCAGGCATATTCTTAAAATTGCTTTTTTGTTTGTTTGTTTTGGTTTTCTTTTTGAGACAGGGTCTCACTGTCACCCAAGCTGGAGTGCAGGGACCCAATCATAGCTCACTGTAGCCTTGACCTCCCTGGGCTCAGATGATCCTCCTGCTTCAGCCTCCCGAGTAACTAGGACTACAGGCACATGCCACTATGCCTGGCTAATATTTCTGTAGAGATGGGGTTTCACCATGTTGCCCAGGCTGGTCTTGAACTCCCGGGCTCAAGCGATCTGCCTGCCTCAGCCTCCCAAAGTGCTGGGATTACAGGCATGAGCCACCACTCCTGGCCAGAAGTGCAATTTCTAGGGAATCAGATATGCTTATATTTGATCTTATGTAGATCAAGTCTTCCAAAATGGTTATACCAACTGATGTTACTATCATAAAGAGGTTTTCTTTCCCTTTAAATAATCTTTTTATTTTAGAATGTTAGTATTACAGGAAACTTACAGAGAGAGTACACAGAGTTCCTCCATGCCCTTTATTGTCTTTCCCCTAATGTCAACATCTCACATGACCATGGTACACTTATTGCAATTACTTCTTTTTTTTTTTTTTTTTTGAGACAGTCTTGCTCTGTCACCCAGGGTGGAGTACAGTAGCATGATCTCAACTCACTACCACCTCCACATCCTGGATTCAAGCGATTCTCTTGCTTCAGCCTCCCGAGTAGCTGGGATTACAGGCGGGCACCACCACACTCAGGTAATTTTTGTATTTTTAGTAGAGATGGGGTTTTGCCATGTTCACCACGCTGGTCTCGAATTCCCGACCTCAAGTGATCAGCCCGCCTCAGCCTCCCGAAATGCTGGGATTTGGGGCGTGAGCCAGCATGCCCAGCCCATGGTATGCTTATTAAAATGGTATGTTACTATTAAGTAAATGACAGACTGTATTAGGATTTCACCAGTTTCCCACTATAGTCCTTTTTCTGCTTCAGGAGCTAATCCAGGATGTCACCGGAGTGCATTTAGTGTTTCATCTCTATGTTACTGATGAGAGAGAGGGTCCAGATGGGTTCAGGAGCTTGCTGAAGTTCACGAAGCTTAGAGGGGAGGCCACTTTAATTTCCACAAAAACCACAATAACAAACTTTTATCACTGTTTCCTGAGTTATTTTGTGTCCAGGCATGTGTGGTGGCATCCAACAGGTGATCAGCTCTTCTTGAATATCTGGACCCTGGGCACACTCGAATGAAAGGTGAACCACTAAGGTGCTTCCTGTCCTCCAGTCTTCAATTTAGTTGCAGTTCCTTGTGTCGGGAGCAGCCAGAGAAACACGTCACTCACAGTTCTGTGACTTCTCCCTCAGCCTATGACTGGAAGACAGGCTATGCTCTTTTCCAGTTTGTGACACTTGACCAAGCAGACACTCAGGAAGTCTTTGCTAAATGCGTGAATGCCCAATTTTATTTTTAAATGGTGGCATTGTAAAAACTTTATATTTAAGATGTATGACCGGGTGTGGTGGCTCATGCCTGTAATCCCAGAACTTTGAGAGGCTGAGACGGGTGGATCACTTGAGGTCAGGAGTGCAAGGCCAGCCTGGCCAACAAGGTGAAACCTCTGTCTCTACTAAAAATGGAAAAGTGAGCCAGGCATGGTAGCACATACCTATAATCCCAACTACTCGGGAGGTTGAGGAGAGAGGATCACTTGAACCTGGGAGAAGGAGATTGCAGTGAGCTGAGATGGCACCACTGCATGCCAGCCTGGGTGACAGAGTGAGACTCCATCTCTAACAACAACAACAAAAAGATGTATGGTGTGTTAACAGAAACTTCTCCAGCTGTATTGGAGCTTAGGATGATTGACTGGGAGGCACAGGTAATTAAACAGAGGATGGAAGATAATCCTAGCTCTGTCAGATTGCTGTGCCATTTTGGGCAAGCTGCTTAACTTCTCTGAACCTGTTTTCCAGGAACTATGAAATGAGGATACAAATACTGTCCTGGCTCCCTGTGTATACTTGTCAAAGGCTTTGAAAACTATAACACACTATACACATGTTAAGAAGTGTTGGCTTTATGACACTTATTCTTAATAATTCAAAATAAGTCACAAAACGGAGAAAACTACTTATTGTCAGTTCTTTGTTTTTGTTTTTGTTTTGTAGATGGAGTCTGGCTCTGTCATCCAGGCTGGAGTGCAGTGGTGCGATCTTGGCTCACTGCAACCTCCGTCTTCCGGGCTCAAGCAATAATACTGCCTCAGCCTCCCGAGTAGCTGGGATTACAGGCATGCGCCACCACACCCAGCTAATTTTTGTATTTTTAGTAGTAGAGACGAGGTTTTACCATGTTGGCCAGGATTGTCTCAAACTCATGACCTCAAGCGATCCACCTACCTCAGCCTACCAAAGTGCTGGGATTATAGGCATGAGTCACCGTGCCCGGCCTGTCAGTTCTTCTAATTCCAGAAGAAAATGCCTACATCCGTAAAATCACTATAGAAACCAACTGAGCAGAAGAACCATTTTGGCGTAGACAAGCCAGAAAGAAAATCATTGATCATCCTATTACTTCTTGAGTGATTAATGGCGAGCCAACCTGTCATGTACAAATATTGTCTATCTGTATTTAACACAATGGAGCTAAGGAGAATGTAATATAAAGCAACACAAATACCTTATATCAAGTCACAATTAGTGTTGATCTTAAAGCCAGACAGAAATTGCCTTGAGGTTATAGACTATTCTTTATAGTACCCAGCAAGGAGCCTGGCGAATAGTTGGCCCTCCGAAAGTGTTTGTTGAATATTTAATTTTCTAGTCTAAATGCATTGGAAACTTTTATCCTCTGATTTTCCTTGAAAATATATTTTGGTGAAAACCTGTATATCAGTTTCCTAGAAGTTCTGGTCTGCAAGAAAAACTTAACCAAATTAGACTGTAACATGTTTCAGATTTTGCCTGGGCAGCAGTGACTACGTAGACAAAATTTTACCAGGGCCAGGCACAGTGGCTCATGCCTGTAACCCCAGCACTTTGGGAGGGTGAGGCGGGTGAATCACTTGAGTCCAGGAGTTTTGAGACCAGCCTGGGCAATATGGCAAAATCTCATCTGTATCAAAAAATACAACAACAATAAAGGTTAGGCAGGCGTGGTGGTGTGCCCCCGTGGTCCCAGCTACTTTGGGAGGGTGAGGTAGGAGAATCACTTGAGCCCAGGAGGCAAAGGTTGCAGTGAGCTGTGATCCTGCCACCACACTTCAGCCTGGGCAACAGGGCGAGACTTTGTCTTAAAAAAAAAAAAAAAAAAAAAAAAATTACCAGAAACTTTAGGGGACCGAAAGAGAGACTCATAATGAAAAAACGTTTGGAAAACAGGAGTCAGAGTCCTATACCTACTTCTGACCTGATCTGATATCATACACAAGAAGGGAGAGCATTTCTCTGAATCATGAACTGATCCCAACTTAGAAACATACTCCCATGTTGGGAAAACACATTGTCTTTCCATTCGATACAGTAAGTTCTTTGAAACCATCTTCTCCCAAAGGTGGTGTTGTCAAAAAATAGCCGCTCACACTTACGTGAACTCTCAGATGGACCGCCGGCAAGAGTACATCAGCAAGTTCGGCAAGTCAATTCCCTCGCCAGTAATAAATAAGGAGCAAAGGGAATGAAGATGGGCATTTTGGCTGGATTCCAAACGCAAAAACCTGCCTATCTACCTTCAAAATGATGCAAGATTGCAGTTTGTTTAATGTTCATCTTATGTGCTTAATTACCGATAGTGCTTGACTAATTATTTCTTGTTCTGTAGACTATTTAAACAGAGAAGGAAAGCAGCGATATACTTGTGTATACCGAATGAGGATTTGTAACTCATTTTTGTAATCGCATAATTCCCGGAGGGCTTCATTACAAACACGAAAGAAAACAGGATGCTAAAAGCAGGTGACAGTCTAATTTCCACAGGTACGGGTGAAAGCATTAGAGTGAAGCAATGGAAAATAAAATAAAAAATAGCCTTTAGATGTTTCCATCCATGTAAGGTGTTTTCATGTTAATAAGAGAGAAAACTGCAAATACAGCAAGTATCTTCGTTTGGTACTGGCGTCTTTTCTGATGCCTGATTTTATCCAACATCTCTGAAATAAACCACAAAACAGACCCCAGTTTTCTTATTCACAAATGTAAGTGTTTGTCAAGTCACATACGGTATCATGAACTCGGATCATGTCTCTGTTTTCACTGTTTTACTTTATCTGCTTTTAACTATAAATTCCTGGTCAGCTAAAGCCATTACACCAGAATTCAAAATGTTTTGAAAAATGTGAGGCTTAAACTAAAGGATAATACCAGAGACCCTAGAGATTCCAGACTGTTAGGATTTACTTCTTCTTCTTCTTCTCTTCTCTTTTTTTTTTTTTTCAGATGGAGTTTTTGCTTTTGTTGCCCAGGCTGCAGTACAATGGTGCGATCTCGGCTCGTGGCAACCTCCGCCTCCCAAGTTCAAGTGATTCTCCTGCCTCAGCCTCCCGAGTAGGTGGGATTACAGGCATGTGCCACCATGCCTGGCTAATTTTGTATTTTTAGTAAAGACACGCTTTCTCCATGTTGGTCAGGCTGGTCTTGAACTCCCGACCTTAGGTGATCCACCTGCCTTGGCCTCCCAAAGTGCTGGGATTACAGGCACGAACCACCGTGCCCTGCCAGGAATTACTTCTAAGCACAAACAATGCTGCCTCTTGGATGGAAATCAGATTTGGCTGTCATGAGGCCAAGGGCCAATTTTTTTTTGTTTGTTTTTTTGAGAGTGGACTGTATTCCACGGTGGTATTAGATGTTTGCAGAAGTGAGAGGAGATCCTGAAAGAGTATGAGCTGTGGATTTTGCCCTTATGGCATGAAGAAACTAATTGGGAATTTGAAGTAAGACATTTGAAACAACAGCAAACACCATCTTTGGCATCATGTTGTCAACATCAGAGGGGAAACCCTTTATCAGGCTCTTACTGTGTCTCATACTGAGATGCAATCTTTACTTACTCTTATACTGTCACAAAAGCCTGCCTGGCACGCCCAACCAGCCCCTTTTCCAGATGTTGCAACTGAGAGCTGTGACCTTGAAGGATGAGCTCCTTGCCCTCAACTTCCTCGATTTTCTTCTCTGCATTTTTCTGCCTTAACAAGTACTTAGAATTATAGAAGTTAATTTGTTTCTGGTAAATTCCTCCTTCCTTCCCTTCCTCCTTTCCCGCTTCCTTCCAGATCTAGGGTGTAGTGTAGTGGCACAATGATAGCTCACTGCAACCTCAAATTCCTGGGCTCAAGCTATCCTCCCTCCTCAGTCTCCCAAATAGCTAAGACTACAGGCGTGCACCACTATGCCTGGCTTTTTTTTTTTTTTTTAATTTTTTGTAGAGATAGTATTTTGCTATCTTGCCCAGGCTTGTCTCAAACTCCTGGCCTCAAGGGATTACAGGGATTCTCCTGCCTTAGCCTCTTGAGTTTCTGGGATTACAGGCATAAGCCTGGCCTGGTAAATTTCAAGCAAGCAATTTCACCAACATTGTTGGGGTAGAAGCCAGACTACTGGGTGTTGCAGGGAAAGGGTCTATAAAGGAAATTAAGGAATAAAATGGGTAACATTTACAGAATCCTCACATGTACCAAGCAATGTGCTAGGTTCTTCATACATACTATCTCATGATGTCCTCATAGCAACCCTGTAAAATAGGTGTTAATCATAATATAATAATAGTTAACATTTATTAAGTGCTAATGTGCTTCAGAGATTAAACCAAGCTTTTTATATGTGTTATTTCATTTGATACTCCCCCAAACCCTATAAAATAGTTTTGATTACCAATCACCCTCATTTAGCTGAAGAATCAACTGAGGCTTAGAGAGGTCAATTTGTTTCAAAGTTACGATAATTACTTTACTCAATGACAGGGGCAGGAATCGAACCCAGGAGCCTGCCTGCCATGTCCGTACTTCTCAATGTCATGCGAGGCCATCATTCAGCATGGTATTTTTATTTATTGTAACTCAGACAGGCTCAGTCACCTGCCCTAGGCCATGGGGCTAAGGAGTTGTGGCTCGGGATTCCCGTCCACAGTCTGTCCTCCTAAACAGCATACGGCACCGTCCCCGCAAGCAGGCATAGCTACTCAAGAGGCAGGGCAGTGGTATTCAGAACCCCAGTGGACACTTTTTGAGCCAGTACTAGTTACGCTAAAAACTACAAGGAATGCTTTGTCTTAGGGGATCTTCCTCTCTGGTGATGCAAAGAGAAGGGACCTGCGAGAGCCTATAGAAACAAAATCATCTGACCTGTAAAAGTCACAGGAGGGGATTTGCAATTGAACAGACCTGATTTCCAGTCCCCTCCATCCAGGAGTATCTGTGGGCACTTAAGTCATTTAGCTTTTTGGGCTGTTGGGCTTAGCTAGAAAATGCGTATAAAACTACCTACGTTGCTGTGTGGTGGAGTGAGTCGGACATTATACATCCAAGGATATTTCTAGATTCATTCACCCAATAAACATTAATTGTCTACCATATACCAAGCCTTCTTCTAGGCCCTGAAGTACAATAGTGAGTAAAAGAGACAAAAATCTCAGTACTTAGAAACTTACATTCTTCTAGAGAGCGGGAGAATAAACACAAAACTCGTGTACATCTCTGTTTCTATGTCCATGTCTATGTCTACATCCATGTCTTTCTATGTGATACAGTAAGTGCCACAAGGAATACAAAGTAGGAAAAGCAAGAGAGGGTGCAAGCGTCAGAGAGGCACGCTGCCATTTTATAGTGAGTAGTGAGTAACAACTTCACCAACAAAGTGTCAGATGAGCAGAGCCCTTTGGAGAAGAACAGCTCATGGTGCTATATGGGAAGAATACTCCAGGTAGAAGGAACACCAAAGGCAAAGTCTCTGAGACAGGAGCACACCTGGCATGTCGGAGGAACGGCTGAGGAAGAACAAGAGAAGAGGAGAGTAGGCGGAGACAGGTCACAGGGAGGAGGCAGGCGGGTCACAGGGAGGCGGCAGGCAGGGCATACAGAGGGCTGGTGTCCTACTCTGAAGATTTTGCTTTCTAATCAGCCTGAAATGGGATATAAAGTCTCAGATGGATGAAATAGGACTAACTTTTGTGGTTTCCTCCCTCGTCAGACTAAATTAAGAGATGAAGGAATGGTCAAAATACAAAACCTTCTTCCTTATTGATCTGAACCCAATGACCTGGGAGGGCTTGTAAAGAAAAGAATTTGTTTCTAGAAGAGGTATTTAAATGTCCTGGGGCTCTTCGAACCAGCAGAAATAGGAACCAGTTAAGTTAACAGGCAAAGTAATAAGACTGTACAGAGGAAACACATTTTCATACTTTATGCCTTAATTTTAAGTAGAGTTACAAGATTTCCTGTAGGAATTCAGACTGTTATCTTATTTTATGCCCCAAACTAGAAAGAGCATTCCACTGGGTTTGCCAAGCTGTTAAGATGAAAATATCTGTTTGAGCACAGCATAATAGATGAGGTGTTTAAGGCATTTTCCTTTAGATTTTTGGTTAATCTTCTTTTAGTTAATTTTCTGAGATAAAATCCAGTTATAAATAACCTGAGGGTACCCTAACTGGGCTGTTCTGAGAATGGCAAATCTTTAATAGCCAGAACTTCTGCCTTTTAGAGATCTCTAGAGAAAGCAGTACTTTGAAAATTATCCAAAGCAAAATAAGTCGAAAGCATTAACAAATTAAAGAGAGTGGGAGAGAAAAGAAAGGGGCGAATGAGAAACTTCTTTGACATTCACAAGACAGCAGATCTTACCCTTGAAACTCCTTAAAAAAAAAAAAAAAAGAAGAAGAAGAAGAGTCAAGCGTTCACATCCTATTTGTTGATTACAACAGAGAACTGGTGAGTTTCCGTCATAACAGAGTCTCGGAAAATTCATCCTTTTTTACAAAAGGAAAGGAGAGAAAAATCCAGACAAAACGCTCAAAGTGCAGAAGAAAGGGCATGGCCATAAGCAGCCATCACTTAGACTGAAGTACAATGGGTACAATCTTAAATAAGAAGTTTTAGAACTGCTTTTAAAGATAGCTGGTGGAAGAATTAAAAAAAAGAAAGGAAAAAAACCTTAAGTGTTTTCCGTTGTTAAAATGTAAAGCAAAATTTATAAAAGGATTATAAGGCAGCGTACGTAAGGAAGTCATGTAAACTGGTTGAAATATGGAGACTTCCTCAGCACAAAAAGAGCAGGTTGGCTGCCATCCATCTGCAGTGTATACAGTACTATGGAGCCTGTTTATAAAAATAAGAGAGGGTGGGAGACTTAAAGTGGGTAGAAGTCAAAACAAAACAAATCGGTAGGACTAGATAAGGGAGGGTGATTATTCCCAGGTACTCACAGGCTAAACGGAATCAGGAGAAAGAATTAGAACAAGTTTCTACTAAGCAATAAAAGGGTGGGAGAAACATTCTTTTAAAAAACGAATGAGATGCCCTAGAAACCTGTAAGTCAATAACCCCGTCACCAATTGTAGGATTATCCAGGACATGCAGAGACTACACTGACAGGCCAGTTGAAAGGGTAGACAGAGTTGTAATCGAGCAGGAAATTGCCACTGTGGCTTAGAAAAACCAAGTCTTGTTTATGGGTTTGCCTCCATCTGTCTAAGCTTCTATAAAAGGCAGCTGGTGAAATGTACCGGGATTCTGATGATACTCACCTTGAGATAAGGGATATGAAGAGTCGGGAAGAGAGGCAAAGTGAATTCCATATAGCCAAGAAGAGAGAGAAGGGAAAACAGATTAAATAGCCATCAAAACACTGTCCCCCACTTAATGAAGAACCTGTCCAACTGATTTGCTATTTTTTTGGTCATTCTAGCCAGGCAGATCAGACACTTGAGACTTACAGAAATATTAATTTGGACTAGACACTGGAAATGTCTTACATACTGGGAGAATCATAAAGGTAGAGAAGGCTTACAAAGCAAGATGGCTGCCACTGAGATGGGCACACTAAGGTTTTTAACAGTAATCTATTACTTGATTTATTAGGAGTGGTAGAACCCTAAAGAAGCAGTGAATATCCAACACTGAAATTTGAGTTGGCTCTACCTCAGAAAGGTTTCAGCAGCTTCATCTCATGCAAGCTTGCAACATTCCTGAATTCAAACCCATAAAGTAGAGAGTCAGCCCGAGACCCTCTTCAGAATCCACTGAGTCTGCTGGGCAGGAAGAGCTAGGGCTTGTTGAGCCGTCTTATTGCAAATGAAATAGTAACTTTCTCAGAAGCATAGGATATTGAAAGATTCCTTTAAGAGGCCATGTCCTCAAAGACATGTATGCAATGTGAAGTCATGGGGGCAGGCCTTCCTGGTTCAAATCTATGTTTTTACAGCGTTGTGTCTCTTTGCTTGAAGGGGAGCTCTTGGGCCTGTTTAAGGGATCATTTACCACCTCCTGTAGGAAAGTCTAGTGGAAATCACTACTAGTGTTGAGTCTCGGCCAAATATACTCCTATGTAGAAGGCCTGTGTAGGAGGTTATGCTTGGAACAGTTGGGTAGATATTCTGGCATCCTGTGATGGCCTTACTAAGTCATGAAAGTCAGCCAAAAAAAAAAAAAAAAAGGAAAAATCTTCTGGTCACAGACACAGTTGAAGGTGTTTCCATTTTTCTCCACTACCCATTGCCAATATGTCTTTAAGTCATTTGCCATCAGAATCTGTAGTGGAGACCATCCAGACATCTTTTGCCATGAATAACATCAAGTTCTTCCTATATACCAGGCGCTGCAGTGAGCCCTGGCCAGGCACCACATCAGGCTCAGACAAGTTCATAATTTTCTGAAATCAACCCAGTTGGAGGTAGCAGAACCAGGACTGTATTCCAGGGGAGCGGGACTTGACAGCTTTAGCAACTGCGTCTGCTTTCCCTCTGCTCCTAGCCTCTCATTCACCCAAGACCATGCCTGTTCAGGTTGCAGCTCTCTATTCAAGTCCCCATCCCAGGGCTTCCTTTCCTGGCAGCTCAAGTAGAAGCCCTTTTTTCTTTTTTTTGAGACACAGTCTCACTCTGTCACCCATGCTGGACTGCAGTGGCACCATTTCGACTCACTGCAACCTTTACCTCCTGGGTTCAAGCAATTCTGCTGCCTCATTCTCCCAAGTAGCTGGGATTACAGATATGTGCCACCATGCCCGGCTATTTTTTTTTTTTTTTGTAATTTTAGTAGAGATGGGGTTGGTCAGGCTGGTCTCGAACTCCTGACGTCGTGATCCATCTGCCCCAGCCTCCCAAAGTGTTGGGATTACAGGCGTGAGCCTCCACGCTCAGCCAGAAGCTCTTTCTTTAACTTGATTACTGTGGGTAGTTACACCTTTTCTACTGCCACTAGAATGGAATCTTCAGAGAGACTAGGACCTTCCCTGTGATTGCTCCTCACTATACTCCCAGAGACTAAACATGTGGCCTGGCAAAAAACATAGCCTTCCAGGTATCTTATTTTATTTTATAGTTTCATTTACTTTTTGAGGCAGGGTCTCACTCTGTTGCCCAGGCTGGGGTACAGTGGTATAATAATAGCCCACTGCAGCCTTGAACTTCCAGCCTCAAGCAATCATCCTTCCTCAGTCTCACAAGTAGCTGGGACGACAGGCATACACCATCATGCCCAGCTGAGTTTTATAAAATATTGTATAGAGATAAGGTGTCACTATGGTGCCCAGGCTAGCCTCCAACTCCTAGCCTCAAGTAATCCTCCCATCTCAGCCTCTCAAAGCGCTGGGATTACAAGGTATGAGCCACTGTGCCTGGCCCTCCAACTATTTAAAATGAATGGATATCTCCCAAAGACTAAGCTGTAAATGGCTGAACAACTTACATTCTTACCACATCTGCTAGATGGTAAATATTTGTGCTACTATTTAAAATTTAAAAAAAAATCAGTGTAAGGAGATAGTCAACTTGAAGGGTGATGACCAGAACTCTGATAATAGAAGCCAGTCCCTTCTTAATTCCAATTAGGAGCTATAGGTTGGTAATTAGCGACATTCAAACCTCTATCTAAAACAGATTTTTAAACTTTTTTAATCAAAGCATAATTACATGCAGAAAAGCACATACATAATAAGTGCACATCTCAGATTTTTCACAAACTGAATACACACATGGAACCAAGACCCAGATGGAGGAAGAAAAAAGGACCAGCATTTAAAGAAGGCCTCTGGGCCGGGTGTGGTGGCTTACGCCTGTAATCTCAGCACTTCGGGAAGCCAAGGCAGGAGGACTGCTTGAAGCCAGGAGCTCCAGATCAGCCTGGGCAACATAGCAAGACCTCATCTTTACACAAATTAGCCAGGCATGGTGGTCCTGCGGTTCCAGCTACAAAGGAGGTCGACATGGGAGGACTGCTGAAGCCCCAGAGGTCAAGCCTGCACTGAGCTGAGATCACACCACCACACTCTAGCCTGAGCAAGAGAGTGAGACTGTCTCAAAAAAATAAAAATAAATAAAAGGGGCTTCTGCATGTGAGGTAAGTGTTGATGCTTCAATAACTACCAAGATGGCAGCTTTGGAAGGCAAAGAAAGAGAAACGCGGAGAGTGGCTGGGGACGGTGCCTGTCTATGGTTTTGAGCCAGCAAATGTGGGATAAAGCAAAAGGACGAGAAAGACAATGAGCATTTACTGAATTTCTACCTTGTGCCCTAGGGTATTTTAGTTAATTATTTTTTTTTTTTTTTTTTTTTTTTTTTTTTTTTTTTTGAGACGGAGTCTCGCGCTGTGTCACCCAGGCTGGAGTGCAGTGGCGCGATCTCGGCTCACTGCAAGCTCCGCCTCCCAGGTTCAGGCCATTCTCCTGCCTCAGCCTCCGAGTAGCTGGGACTACAGGCGCCCGCCACCACGCCCGGCTAGTTTTTTGTATTTTTAGTAGAGACGGGGTTTCACCATGTTAGCCAGGATGGTCTCGATCTCCTGACCTCGTGATCCGCCCGCCTCGGCCTCCCAAAGTGCTGGGATTACAGGCTTGAGCCACCGCGCCCGGCGAGTTAATTATTTTTAAAACAAAGAAATTGAGGCTTAGAGGGATTAATGCACTTGTTCAAGGCCACAGATGCCAGGTCTGTGTGACACCACAGCCCCTTTATCCCCCAGTGTAACTCACTGTCTCATCTCTCAGCCTGGCATTTCCTTCCTTTAACTCCCTTCTTTAAAACAAGATGGCTATTTTCATAATAATGATGTTAGCAATAGCTTTAATTTTAACATTGTTGAGTCCTCAGTCTGCAACAGGCATTTTCCATACATTATTTCCTTATGCCCATTTTCTTATGAGAAAACTGACACTTGGAGAAATTAAATAAACTTTTCTGAGCTCTCATAGAGATGTCAGTAACAGCAGAGCTGGGATGTGAACCCAGGCAGCCTGATTTTATGGGTTACACTATTAGACACTGTCTCTGAACACGCCTGCAATTATAACCAGAATTCCTTTATAATTCTGTTCCTCTCATTCCTCATTAGTAGTGGAAATAGAACATCTTACATACTTCAAACATTGGTTAGAAGGGTTGACAGAAATTTTGTGCCCTAGACTACAAATTTCTCTCCAGCTGGCCCTTGTCAAGTGACCTCTGAGAGAGTCTGTAAGGCCACAGCCAGGCTCTCCCTAGGGCATGACTGGAAGAAAACAGGTGGAGGGGCCAGAAAGGAGTGGCCCGGGGTAGGGCCTGGGGGCTCACATCTATAATCCCAGCACTTTGGGAGGCCGAGGTGGGCGAATCACTTTAGACCAGGAGTTTGAGACCAGCCTGGCCAACATGGTGAAACTCCCTCTCTACTAAAAAAGATACAAAAAAGTAGCTGGGCATGGTGGCGCCTGCCTGTAGTCCCAGCTGCTTGGAAGGCTGAGGCAGGAGAATTGCTTGAACCCAGAAGGCGGAGGTTACAGTGAGCTGAGATTACGCCACTGCACTCCAGCCTGAGCAACCGGGTAATAGCCATTTCTCTAGAGCCTGTCACCTGGTGCCTTTCCTAGTAAGCCTCAATTTAGGGTTTAGATTGTCACCACAGCTCCAGAGTCATCCAAGGGTGAACTGGCTCCTTAGAGATCTTGTCACCTGTGGCTTACAGGACTCATTTCTGACCACCCAGGTACAGAAGCATTGGAAACTGTGTTGGACACAGGCTTCATCAAAGCTGTGCCAACCATTCACTTGTCCCCCTGGTGCTTTGCAAACATCATTACAGGCTTTAATCCAGGCATCGAGGCTCAAGTTCACCCAATCCCTCCTCCTGCCACTGTGACATGTTTATTCAGCAAGTTCAGCAGTGCATACAGGTTATAAGAATAAAGACAAAGCCGTTGGGGTGGGGGGGAAATCCCCTCTCTTCCTGTCTTAGGACAGCAGCAGGAGCTTTTACAACCCTTATTGCCTCATTTAAAAAAAAAAAAAAAAAACTTTAAGGAATGTTGGGAATTACTATATTCAATGGAGAATGCCATTTGTTATAGGGGATAATTAAAAAAATTATTTTACCTCAAGAAATTAATTTCCCCAGAAGAATTAATCATAAGCAAAAGTCTATGGGACTCTGGCTATTGGGACATTTAAGACTGGAGGTTGTGTTAAACCAGAATCAGGCAGACAGCTTCAGATTTAAAAGAACTGATTATCAAGCCTGTAATCCCAGCACTTTGGGAGGCTGAGACGGGCGGATCACGAGGTCAGGAGATCAAGACCATCCTGGCTAATACAGTGAAAGCCCGTCTCTACTAAAAAATACAAAAAATTAGCCAGGCGCGGTGATGGGCACCTGTAGTCCCAGCTACTTGAGAGGCTGAGGCAGGAGAATGGCGCAAACCCAGGAGGCAGAGCTTGCAGTGAGCTGAGATCCCGCCGCTGCACTCCAGCCTGGGCGACAGAGCGAGATCCGTCTCAAAAAAAAAAAAAAAAAAAAAAAAAAAAAAAAAAAAGAACTGATTAGATTAGACCGGGCATGGTGGCTCATGCCTATAATCCTAGCACTTTGGGAAGCTGAGGTGGGTGGAATGCCTGAGCTCAGGAGTTCGAGACCACCCTGGGCAACATGGTAAAACTCCATCTCCATTAAAACACAAAATTTTAGCTGAGTGTGGTGGCGGGCGCCTGTAATCCCAGCTATGTGGGAGACTGAGGCAGGAGAATTGCTTGAACTTGGGAAGCAGAGGTTGCCATGAGCCAAGATCATGCCACTGCACTCCAGCCTGGGTGACAGAGTTAGACTCCGTCTCCAAGAAAGAAGAAAAAAGAACTGATTACATTGGTAGGGGAGAGAAGAGAGACAAGGGGAGAAGGGGAAGAAGAATTAGATATATAAAAGATCAGTGAGAGTTTTTTCTTTCTTTTTTTAAAATCTGATACAGAAAAATGAGCTCTGAATCTTGAATCAAGACATTGTATTGATTCTGGTTATCCCCATGATAGCAGGTCATTCAAGCTTAGACCTTAGTCTTCCCATCTACAAAATGGGAAGGTCAGGGGAGATGTCCTTTAATGGACCTGGTGATTCTAAAGTTTGAAAAGCTTATGATTCTTAGAATGAAAAGATATAATGTGTGTCTATGCACTTATTTAGTCAAAGAAATTGGGTCACTGCCATCAGGCAAAATAGACACCAGAGTCCTGGATGTGTATTAAGAGAATCTTGAGGAAGCAGATTACCTGCTATCCAGGGTCTTAGGTTTTGGAGATGGAAAGCAATTTCCCCCTTCCTGTTTCAGGATTGAGTCATGCCCTGTCAGAGCACTTAGGCCTGGCCTTATACCTGGACAGGTGACAGACAGATACTTTGATCAATGATTTGTAGTTGACGTAAGAAGTCCCCTTGAGGACTGGGAAGACAGATCAGTGGAGAGACTTTGATCTGTGTCATCAGCTTCCAAAACCTTTAAGCCCACATAAACACAGACTCCCAAGGCAGTGATGTAAATGATAAATCCCATGTTCTCCAAATGCACTGGCCCCTCAGTTACTTGGAAAAAAGAGTCCATGCGTAAAAGGGACATAAACACACACACACAAAGTTACTCCAAAGCAAATGCTGAGTGTTTTCTCTGCTGGCTTTTGGCTCTGCTAAGAGGCTATCTGGGGGCAAGACTTATTGTTGTTTAGAAACTAGAAATCTACAACTCAGCAGTGCTTGCTCATCTAAACCAGAGTGGGCGATGCACTGTAAGTAGGCCACCACTCCCCGCGTCCACAAAAATACCGCAGATTCAGTAATCTATCATGACACCCTTTCCCAACGAGCCCATGCGCAGCGCCAAAATCCTTTTCAACACAGCACTTCAATCTGCTGTTTCAATTGACCAGACTTGGGTCATGAAATGAATCCTATTTTACATCCTTCATCTAAACTGTTACCGGATGAGCTGGGAGGGAGGGCTGTGCGCACTTCTTGTGTATAAACTTGTGTTGGTGACTGTAGTCCAGGCAATTGCCAAATAAGAATATAATCCATGAAAAACCATTTTGAGTCGGAAAGACAGGCTGCAGTCTGGATGCTTGGGAAAACAGGCACTTTCTGACTGAAGATTATTGCAACTAACTCTCGGGCTTTCCTGGATCCCCTTCTAACCCCTGAGTGTTTCATTCCTAGCAGGGTGACAGGGTAGAGATCTGCTTCAGGAAGGCTTGGACCCCACCCACCATAGAGTTCACGGAACACTAATAAGACAGCTGATGGTTGACTAAAACGTATATACAATTTTAATTACATATACTAGTGTATTTAAAATTACATTCTAAACTAATGTAATCAAAACTAATGTAAATAAACATACAGTGGTTATCTCTGAATGATAGAATTATGGCTCATTTTTATTTTCTTCCCTTAAAACTTTGGTTTTTCTGACTTTTTAGAGATCACATGCATGTGTGTGTGTGACCCAATTTCTTTGACTAAATAAATGTATAGACACACATTACATCTTTTCATTCTAAGAATCGTAAGTTTTTCAAACTTTAATATCACAAGTTCCATTAAAGGACATCTCCCCTGGCCTTCCCATTTTGTAGATGGGAAGATTAAGGTCCAAGCTTGTGTGTGTGTGTGTGTGTACATGGGTGTGTCTGTGAATGTTTGCATGCAGGTGTGTTTTAATGGAAAAAGTGGGTGGGGAGCGGGGGAAAGTGCAAATTTCTAAGGGATGCAAAGACATATTAAAAATCCATGAGAGAATCAGATAGCATAAGGACTAGAAGAGCTACAGGTCTTTCCTCTCCTGCCAGAGCGATTCCTAATGGTCACTATTTGAGGGTTAGGGGCATATGAATTTTAGACCTATGTAGTGAGCCAGAGCCTATGAATGGCTCATCAGCATTGGTTCCAACCTTCCCTTCTCCTCTTCAATCTCAGACTGATTCTTGCTAAACTGATACACAGAAAGTAACAGACTTTGTCTAGTTATACAGAATGAGTGAAAATCTTTCTATGTTCCTATAGCTATTGGCTCAGTCACCTGACTTAATGGTCCTAGAATTCATTTTTTATAACTTTATTAATGTGAAATTCTCACACCATATGATTTAACCATTGTAACCATACGGTTTGATGACTGTTAGTAAATTTATCCAGTTGTGTAGCCAACACCACAATCTTGTCCTAGAACATTTTCTTCACTCCCCAAAATTGCCCCACCCTTTCCAGGTAATCCCTTCCACTCACTCCCAGCCCCAGGCAACCATCATTCTGCTTGCTGTCCATAGAGTTTCATCTTTTCTAGAAATTTCATATAAATGTTATCATACACTATGTGGTCTTTTATGACTGGCTTCGTTCACTTAGCGTAATGTTTTTGAAGTTCATTTATGTTATTAAATGTATCCGGAGTTAGTTCATTTTCATTGCTGAGTAGTATTCCATTGTGTGGATAGACTTCATTTGTTTCTCCATTCCCCAGCTGATAGACATTTGGGCATTTCCAGTGTTTGGTTATCATGGATGATGCTGCTATGAACATTCATGAACAAGCCTCTGCATGAGCATTTTTTTTCTTTCCACAAGGTTCTTAGGAATGGAATTGCCGAGTCATGTATGTGTGTGTTTAACTTTTTAAGGCACTGGACAACTGTTTCCAAAGTCATTGCACTGTTTTACATTCCCACCAGCAGTAAATGAGAGTTCTAGTTCTTCCATATCTTTGCAACTCTTAGGATAATGAATCTTTTTGGTTAGAGCTAAGCTAGTAGGCATGTCATGGCCTGGGGCTAGAATTCATTTTACAGTGGCAGTGATGAGGTCAGAAAAGGCCTCAGATTGGCAGTGTAAAAATTAGTTCCACAATTTACAGCTCACAGCTCACCAACTGTAGGACTTTAAGAAACTCATTTAATTAGCCAGGTGTGGTGGCAGGCACCTGTAATCCCAGCTACTCGGGAGGCTGAGGCGGGAGAATCTCTTGAATCTGGGAAGTGGAGGTTGCAGTGAGCCAAGATTGCGCCACAGCACTCCAGCCTGGGTGACAGAGCGAGACTCCGCCTTAAAAAAAAAAAAAAAAAAAAAAGCAAAACACACACACACACAAACTCATTTAACTTCTCTGAGTCTCAGTTTCCCCATCTGTAACTTAGAAACAATAATAGCTCTAGATTTTGTTAAGAGTCACCGGTTGAGGTGAGATGTGCAAAAGATTGTGCCTAACTTCCCACTTATTTCTAGAACAAAAAGTGTATCAATAAATATGTACATAAAATAGCAAGGGATATGAAAATAGAAGGGGTTGGTATTGTTTTCTGTTAACCAAGCCAAGATGTTCACTCAGTTTTCCTTTCCACCTAAAGTGCTTGCTCCACCCCACTCGCCAGTGTGCCAGGAAGATGAGTTGCAGTTTTGTCTCATCCTCTCCACTTTTCTTGTCATTGACCCACCCCTTCTCATCATTAACCACTTTAGTGAGCTAAGAACATAACGGAATGAGCCCTTCTCCAATTGTGAACATTTCCTCAAGCCTTCTCTTTCCACAGAGTCAAGAAGGACTAGTCTCAGCCTACAATAGGAGCCTTTATGACAAATCACAAATTTGAAACCCTTTGGCTATTCATATTTATGCAACTGGTAATAAGGGGACAGATTTGAATCTTTAGACCAAGAGTTTGCTCCCCAGCCCTGATGCTGCAGGCTTAGCTTCTGAGTGTGGTCACCTACTGACCCTACTATTTAAAGAAAAACTGGCAAGGCCAGTAATTTGGATATGGTCCGAGCTCAAGATACACTACAGACTGTCCCCACTTCCCTGCATAGCCTGTGGCTGGAAACAGTGCACTCCTGGTTTATTGCCAATGTCCTTGATTTGCGTGCTCTGCCATTTACTTAGAACAATCAGGCTATGTTGCAAGCCAGGGTAACGAAAACACCGCCAGGAGCCAAACAGGCTCACAGGGGATGCACCAGTGCCTTGGTGGCCCTGAACACTTAAGTGATTTTGTTCCCCTTCCAATTTCGTGTGGTACATTAACTTTTATTGATAGCTCATAGCTTCAGCAACTGGTCTTGGTTTTACTAACCTGAAGGACAGAGGAACAAGAGGCACCCACACAGCTGATGTGCAAGAAAAGAAAATCGCATGGGATGTCTTGATCAGTCTCAATGTTTTTTTTTTCCCCTTGCTACAGCTCTCGTTTAATGAGGGAGTCACAATTACTGCAAGTTAATCATGTCTCAGGCCCCCAGAGGGAGAAAGAGAGAAATGACCACTTGAAATCTGATTGTGGCTCCCTCCAGGAGAATCCTGGTGGCACAGCAAGGCATTCGTGAAACTGCAGGCTCTGATTTATATCACGGCTACGGAGACTGGCAGAAGAGAAGAATTCTTGAGTGTTTTCATAACACAACTATTAAACAAAAGTTAACCCAGGAGCTAGATGGGAAATCTATGGGATGGAAGAGACAGAGATCAGTTTTTTCATTGCTCTAAAAAACTTAACATTTCCAACTAGAATCTGCATCTTGGAGCAACATGGTGTGTCTGTGACTCACGGATGCTAGGAAGGGTGTACAGCTTCCCTTCGGTTTTTAAAAACCATTATTATTAAAACCAAAACAATAACAGATATGATTTGTTGAGTAAATATCACAGAGGCCAGACACAATTCTTATTTTTTATTTTTTGAGACAGAGTTTCGCTCATCGCCCAGGCTAGAGTGCAGTGGTGCAATCTGGCTCACTGCAACCTCTGCCTCCCGAGTTCAAGTGATTCTCCTGCCTCAGCCTCCTGAATAGCTGGGATTACAGGTGCTCGCCACCAAGCCTGGCTAATTTTTGTATTTTTAGTAGAGATGGGGTTTCACCATGTTGGCCAGGCTGGTCTTAAACTCCTGACCTCAGGTGATCCACCCACCTCAGCTTCCCAAAGTGCTGGGATGACAGGCGTGAGCCACACTGCGCCTGGCCGGCCAGACACAATTCTTTGCGCTTTATCTACCTTGCCTCAATTCATGCTCACAGCAATCTAAGGAATTATAAATTTGTATTGCTACTACGTGGCAAAGGAAACTGAGGTTCAGGGAGCATTTGAAATTGTCAAAAGCCTCAGCAAGCAGGAGAAACAGCCATGATGTAAATCAAAGCCCACTGGAGTGTAAAAATGTATCTATGGTGTTGACCTCTATTTGCCCTTCACCTGACTTACTTCTTTTAAGGAAATCGGTTATTTAATAAGAGTCTTGCAAGCTGTCTTACATCATTTATGAGATTGGCAAGGAATAACAGAGAGAGTGAAGAAGGGAAAAAAATAGAGGAAGAGAGGAAGTCAAGGAAAAAAACTGATCACATCCTAAATCAATCTCTTAAACATATCCATCTGCACAAACATAGAACCTTTAGCACTTTAAAATGTAGGGAGCTTATTTTACATATTCACATATGTAATATGTAAAATATAATATGTATTATATATCTACATAATTGTAAATTATGTATTATGTATGTATTATGTATGTGTATTATTGTCTATTTTTGTATTACAAAAAAATACAATATGTAATATGTTAATAAGGGTGTTTAACATATTAAAGTATTAACTTTAAAAAATGGAATTTGAAGGCCAGGCGTGGTGGCTCACCCCTGTAATCCCAGCACTTTGGGAGGCCAAGATGGGTGGATCACTTGAGGTCGGGTGTGGTGGTATATGCCTGTGGTCCCAGCTACTCAGGGCGCTGAAGCAGAAGAATCACTTGAACCCGGGAGGTAGAGGTTTCAGTGAGCCGAGATCACACCACTGCACGCCAGCCTGGGCAACAGAGTGAGACTCTGCCTCAAAAAAAAAAAAAAAAAAGGAGTTGGAGAAAAATAACCACACAGCTCTATTTTTATTTACCTAAGATCCGTTGTTCATCTATGATGTGTCAGACCCTGTGCTAACAGGGAATCTCAGAGCTGGGCCCACTGGGACCTCAACAGACACAGCCAGAATCCACAATCTGGAGGTTATGCACAGCCTTGCTTCAAAAAGTCAAATCCAGGGCTGGGTGCAGTGGCTCACGCCTATAATCCCAGCATTTTGGGAGGACAAGGCAGGTGGATCTCCTGAGCCAAGGAGTTTAAGATTAGCATTGGCAACATGGAGAATCCCTGCCTCTACAAAAGATACAAAAATTATCTGGGTGTGGTGGCATGCGCCTGTGATCCCAGCTACTCAGGAGGCTGAGGTGGGAGGATGGCTTGAGCCCCAGGAGGTTGAGGCTGCAGTGAACCATGACTGCACCACTGCACTCCTGCTCAGGTGATACAGCAAGACTGTGTCTCAAAAAAAAAAAAAAAAAAAAAAAAAGAATCTGTAAAGTAAAAAAGGCTCCATTTTGTATTATCTTCAGATATCCAACATCAAAAATTAATAAGATAATTCCTGATGAATAACCACAGATTTACTGTATGACCCAGTAATTCCACTCCCAGGCAGGTAGGTAGGTAGGTAGGTAGGGAGGTAGGTAGATAGTTTGGCTTGATATAAATACATATCCCTAAGAACTGGAAAAAGGTGTTCCAAAAAAACTTGCACACAAATGTTCAGAGCAGCTTTATTCACAATAGTCAAAGGGTGAAAACAACACAAATGCCCATCAACAGATGAAAGGAGAAAAATATTTGGTATATCCATACAATGCAATAATATTCAGCCATACAAAGAATGATAGACATGCTACAACTGTGGCTGAAGCTCAGAAACACAATGTTAAGTGGAGGAAGCCAATCACAAAAGACCATATACCGTACAATAACATTTATAGGACGTGGACATATTTTTTTAAGGGCCATCATTCCAACCCACTACACCTGTGATAATTTGTTTATGAAGCAATAGAAAACTAGTACAGTGATCACCCATTAATTTATTCATTTGTTTGTTTTGCTGGTTCAACAGATTCCTATTGAGTACTTGCTGTGTGCAAGGCACTGTGCTGGGCTCCAGAGACACTGAGGAAATAAGAGACTCTGCGCCTGCCTGAATACAGCTTACGGTTGGGAGATTCACACTTAGGCCCTTCTCACAAAGGTAGCCACGAAGTCGAAAGATCATGAGGACTAGTGATGGTTTTGAGCTGTGACACTAAATCAGTAGGGACCAGTGGGCCATTGGTGCCTCTCTGATGAAAGACAAGTAACCTCTTCCCAGGTACAAATGGAATATAATGCTGCATGTTATTTCAGAAGATTCTAAGATACTCAGGGGCCATTCTTCAAGGTCCACAGTTAAGAACACTTGGCCTAGAGATTTTTGAGATGACTCTTTGATAAAGAAATAGACTAAGCAGAGAATGTTCTGGGAGTGTCTGCTCATTGTTTCCAAGTTAAAACTTACTTGACTGGCTGGGCGCAGTGGCTCACGCCTGTAATCCTAGCACTTTGGGAGGCCGAGGCGGGTGGATCACCTAAGGCCAGGAGTTTGAGACCAGCCTGGCCAACATGGTGAAACCCCGTCTCTATTACAAATACAAAAATTAGTCATGCGTGGTGGTGGTGCCTGTAATCCCACCTACTTGGGAGGCTGAGGCAGGAGAATCACTTGAACCTGGGAGGTGGAGGCTGCGAAGAGCCAAGATTGCACCACTGCACTCCAGCCTGGGCAACAGAGCAAGACTCCATCTCAAAAAAAAAAAAAAACAACCTAGACATCACCACATGATGTCTAATTGTATGTGTCCACTTGACTGGGCCACAGGATACCCAGATATTATGTTAAACATTATCTCTAGTGTGTCCATGAAGGTGTTTCTGGATGACATTAACATTTCAATTAGTATAATGAGTAAAGCACACTGCCCTTCCCAGTATGGGTGGCTTCATCCAATCTGTTGGAGGCCTGAATAAAATAAAAGGCTGAATAAGAAAGAACTGGCTCCCTATGCCTGACTTCAGGCTGAGACATCAGCTTCTCCGGCCTTTGGACTCAGACTTGGATATGAAATGGAACTGATGCCTTTCTATCTCCTGCTTCTCAGGTGTTCAGACTCAGACATGAACTGTACCATAGGTTGTCCTGGGTTTGGACGTCTCAGTCTCCGTAATTTCATGAGTCAATTCCTTATTAAAAATCTTTATTTATATATCTTTATACATATACATAGACAGAAAGATGTGTGTATACACGTATGTGTTTATAGATCTATATTGAACTAATACTATATATACACATTATACACTGTATTAGTATATAGTGTATAGTATATATACTATAGTGTGTATATGTATAATCTATATACTATAGCGCTTATATATACTATATAGTACATATAGTGTATATAGATATACATACACATATAGGTGTGTATAGAGATGCATATATATCTATATATATAACAGATACACATGTGTGTATTTATATCTATACACACATACACACACACACATAGTATGAGTTCAATTTCTCCAGAGACTCCTAATACAACCATCAGTATCACCAACAACCAAATCTTTCTCAAATGTTTACCACCAGAAAGCAATTTTAGCCTTGCACTGATATTACAACCTTGACTAGAAAACACAAGAGCCCGGAAACATGGCGTATTTAATTTCTTTTATGCTTTCCCTATTTCAACGATTTCTGGACTTTTTAAGACAGAAAGTATTCAATCAACTTTTGAAAAATCAAAAGAAGGAAATGAGTTAAAGGTTTTTACCTGGAATTCAAACAAACACATGAAAAGTGGCATTTAGAATATTTAGCGAATGACTGGAAAAATGGGCCTTCACTTGATAATGATACTGAATAATTTGTGTTGTTTTGGGGTGTGATGATGATATTGTAGCTACCATTTTTAAAAGAGACCTTACTTATAGTGACTCAAAATGTCTCTGAACAAAAATATGTAATGTCTTGGATTTACTTTGGTAAGTTTTCAGGCATGGGAGAAGTGGGTGGGGAGAGATAAAACAACGTTGGCCACATGTGATAATTATTGAATCTGGATGGTGGACTCATGGGATTTAATTATACTCTCTGTCAACTTCTGTATATGATTTTACATTTAAAAATAATACGCTGGAGTCAAAAATAATTTTAAAGCCAGGGTGAATAAGTTAATAGGTATGTGGGTGGGTGGGTCGGTGGGTGGGTGGATGCATGGATGGATGGATGGATGGACGGATGGATGGACGGACAGACGGACGGATGGATGGATGGGAAAAAGACTGATGTCCCAGCCTGAAGTCAGGCAGAGAGAGTCAATTCTTTCTTACTCAGCCTGTTATTTTATTCAGAGCTTCAACAGAGAAGGAAAAAAGGAAAGAAGCAAAGAGAGAAAGAGAGAGAGGGAAGGAGGGAAGGCAGGCAGGCAGGCAGACAGGACCTCTGAGGCTGTGCACAGTGGCTCACACCTATAATCCCAACACTTTGGGAGGCCTAGGCAAGCAGATTGCTTGAGCCCAGGAGTTCAAGACCAGCCCAGGAAACATGGCAAAACCCCATCTCTACAAAAAAATACAAAAAATTAGCTGTGTGTTGTGGCATGCGCCTGTAGTCCCAGCTACTCAGGAGGCTGAAGTGGGAGGATCACCTGGGCCTGGGAGGTTGAAGCCACTGCACTCCAGCCTGGGCGACAGAGTGAGACCCTATCTCAAAAACAAAACAAAACAAAACAAGCACCTGGGAGAGAAATCCTCCCTATAGCCTGAGCTGAGCTGAATCATTTTAACTCCCTAATTTTAGCTGGTTCCCAGACATTCTCATGAACATGCACACATTTGGCAACGCAGCAGAGAACTAAAGCATATGTTGGCAGTGCTAACAGGAAGAACATTTCTTTTTCACACATTATCATTACGTGAAATTATATTAAGTATTTATTTTGTGTTTGTTGCCTTACCTTCTCCACGATAATCTAAGATCCACCAGGACAGGGACTTTTCTTTGTCACATTATCCTTCCCTCTCAGAAAAATGTCTGGCACATGATAAGAGTTCCATTTTTTTCCTTCTTTCTTTCTTCTTTGACTGGCAGACAATTTGCATAAATGAATAAATCAAAGTCTAGCCAATTCATTGTGATCTTCATTGACTGCCTACTATATACCAGGTCTTACGTGAGGCATCAAGATAGTGAATGGGAGGTGCTCAGAACAGATGTTACATCCAAAGGGGACCATGTGTGGGAATTCCTCAATTACCTTCACAGAAGTAGGCCACCATCCATTCATCCGTCCATTCACAGATTCACAAATATTTATTAAGCATCTACTATAGTGGAATTGACAAATAGTGTAAATAATAGCACAGTATAAGGAAATGGTAAAATTTCTCAACTAATACAATCTACGTTTTAGGATATGGGCAATGGAATAAGGATGGGAGCTACTTTATATCCCACAATTCCAGACAAAAGTGTATGTGTTTGTGCATAATGCTAATATGTGGCTAGAAAATTGTTACAGTGTCACCTTTGAGAACTAAAATGTTTACTCATAAAAATACTATTTATCTAAGCCAGTATAGTTATTTGCTATAGCTATCTGGATATGTCACCAAATCACAAAGTTCATTATGCTTTCTCATTCAAGCAAGGAAAAAGTATGTCTACTTGGAAACCACCTGTTTATAAGTGAAAATAGGAAATGCAAATAATGTCTTTAAAAAAAATCACTGTTAAATCACATTACATTGCCTCTTCATTTTATTCCTTAAAATTTAACTATCAATGTCCATCCTTTGAAAATAACCATCAATAACTATCAATGTTCTGTTTGCCAGCGGTTATATCCTCTAACCCAAAAGGCTATGGAGAAACTTTTGAGCATATTACTTGGCCTGCTCTTAAACCAACGGAATTACGGAAGCTTGTGAGTTTTAGGGACTGACACACAAAATGTTGAACGTGAAGGCATTTTCCCTAAAACCAAATCTATAGTGACAGAAAAAATCTGAAGCTTTACTAACAGCAACATGCCCTCTGGAATGGGTGCTAATGATAAAAATCAGGATTTAACACGTTCCATTTTAAATTAATTTTTAACATTTTTTTAAAAAAGCTTTTCCTTTGCAATACAAGACCCAGTTCTTCCTTGTAAGATTTCCAAAAGTACTGCAAGGTACCTCTGCTTTTTCTGGAAGGCAGAGTTCTTCTACTTTATTAGAAATTGCAGGAAGGGAGTAGGGAGAAGGGGAAATCAGCAGGGGGGGAAATCAAATCCATTCCTTTCTTCTCTACTTCCCGTTCACGCAGCTCAGCCCAAGTTTTATCCTGGGGAAACAAACAGTTGAAATCAGTTGAACTCATTTTAGGCCCCTTCATCCTGCTTTTCGGCAAAGCTGGAGGGTTCTCCTCAGTGTCTCAGATTGCCCTGAGGACACCAAGGGGCCACTTCACTGATTATAGTTGTGCAATTGAAACCTTTGTCCTTTTTTTCGTATATATATATATATATATAAATATAAATTTCGAAACTAGTAGATGTTGGCCAGGCGTGGTGGCTCACACCTATAATCCCAGCAGTCTGGGAGGCTGAGGTGGGAGGATAGCTTGAGCCCAGGAGTTCCAGACCAGCTTGGGCAACATAGTGACATCCCATCTACAAAAAACTTCAAAAAATTAGCCGGATGTGGTGACACATGCCAGTGGTCCCAGCAGCTCAGGAGGCTGAGATGGGAGGACCACTTGAGCTTAGAAGGTTGAGGCTGCAGTGAGCTGTGATTGTGCGCTGCACTCCAGAGTGGGTGATGAAGTTAGACCCTATCTCAAAGCAAACAAACAAACAAACAAACAAAAAGGACACGTTGATGTAACACAATTCAAACATGACAGATAAAGAAGAAAGAAAGAAAACTCCCTCCTCAAACCCTTCTCAGCTCCTAAGCCACACTCCATGCTAGTGATAGAAGTTATCTACCATTATTTATAATGAACCTTTATCACCTCAACCCCAAATCATTTTATGAAAACACACACAAAAACATTCAGGTATGTGTATAGCTTTTTGTTTTTTTTTTAAAGACATAATACATGTATTATTCTTCAATTGGCTTTTTCTCACTCAAAATTATATCATGGACAGCCATTATACATATACAGATACACACACACACACACACACACACACATATATATATATGAATACATATTGGGAACAGTGTATGCTGCTCAGATGGGTACACTAAAATCTGACAAATTGCCACCAAAGAACTTATCCATGTAATCAAAACCACTTTACCCCTAAAACGATTGAAATAAAAAACTATATCATGCACAGCCACTTTATACACACACACACATACACACACACAATGTCTGTATATAGAGCTATCTCTTTAATTTCTTTCCTCTTTCCTTTTTTTGCTATATAGTAGTTAAAACTTTGGAAAATCTGTAATTCAAATATCACTTTATTAATATGAATTTAGAATGTAATAGGTCAAATAAGTAAATAAATGTGTATGCATGTATGCATATAAAATAATGCTAAAAAATCATTGATTCTTCTAATTGGGTGTCCTGGCACATTTGTTCAAATATTTCTGTATTTTCTGGTACAGAACGGAATTGCCTGATCAAAAGGCATGTGTTTAATTTGGGTCAAAAATGCCAACTTGTTCTTCAAAATAACCAAAAACAATTTATGCTCCTAAGACAGCAGATGTTCTTTTTCCCTGTAAAGGAAAACTTTTTGGAAAATCGAGTTATAAGCATGAGTCAAAGTTTTATTATAATGTTACTACTAGGGAAAAGGCCTCTAGTGATCAATTCAAAGATTCAGTCTTGGTGCAGGCATTTTATAGGAAAATGGAACGATAAGATAGTCAATGTTAGGCTAGATACAAAAAGAAAATAACATTTGGTTTAAGGTCACTAGACTCTTGACTGACTGTCAGTTTGGCTAGATGGGTGACTGATTTCTCAGAACAAGTCTTAATCCCATTAAAGTTTATCAGAAAATTGCTTAAGCAATTTATCAGGAATGAGGCTGTGAATTACATCATGGAAAAAAAAGTTCTGTTCCAGACCAGATTCGGGACAACACTTCTTTTTTATGCCTTTTTATACTTACGTGCTCACCAACATGGAAGTCACCTGCCTTCTTAACTTTTGCCAATGTCATGGTGAAAAACAGTATCGCATTGTGTTCAATTTCCATTTTTATGATTAAAAATAAACTTGAGAATTTTTTCTTGTTTGTCAAGTCTTTTCAACGAATTTCCTGTTCACTATCTTTGCCCATTTTTCTATTGGGAGGTTCACATTTTTCTTCCTCCTTAGCCAAAACTCTTTGCATATTTGAGATAAATTATTTAAGCACAGTCACACACTGCATAGTGACATTTTGATCAACAATGAACCACATATGCTATGGTGATCCCAGAAGATTGTAATACCATATTTTAATTGTACCTTTTCTATGTTTGTATATGCAAATACTTAGCACTATATTAAAATTGCCTACAGTATTCAAGACAGAAACATGCTGTACATGTTTGCTGCCTAAGATCAACAGGCTCTACCTAGCCTAGGAGTGTGGTAGGTTATATCACCTAGGATTGTATAGGTACACTCTATGATGTTGGCACAATGACAAAATGACCGAATTCATTTCTCAGAACACAACCTCCTGTCTAAGCAACGATGACTGTATATGCAAATGTGTATGTTCGCAAATATGTGTATTAAATCTATGTACACATATATTTCTATTTCATAAGATAGTAAATTTTTTAAATTACTGAATTATATACCCCTTCCAATTGTACTGAAAGAGATCTATTCAATTTCTTTCCTTTTTCTGAGACAGAGTCTTGCTCTATCACCCAGGCTGGAGTGCAGTGGCACGATCGGGGCTCAGTGCAGTCTCTGCCTCCCAGATTGAAGGGATTCTCCTGCTTCAGACTCCCGAGTAGCTGCTATTACAGGGGTGCACCACCACACCCAGCTAATTTTTGTATTTTTAGTAGAGATGAGGTTTTACGATGTTGGCCAGGCTGGTATCAAACTCCCGACCTCAAGTGATCCACCCACCTCAGCCTACCAAAGTGCTGAGATTACAGGCGTGAGCCATCACACCAGGCCAGATCTATTCAACTTCTACTTCGATAAAAGTCACTACAAGCCTGTTACTCCCTGCTTTAAAGCCTTCAGTGCCCCTACTTGCCTACAAACAACATCCAGGCCTGTTGCAAGGCCTTTCGCAATGTAGTCCCTGCCTTAATCCTTACTATTTTCCTCTGTCATTCTCTTCTGGCCCTTTATGCACCAACAAAATTATTTCTAGGGACCAGACTGACTCTCTTTCATCCCTGCACTCCTTTCCCATGCTGATCCCTCTGTCAGGAACATCCTCCCTGGATACTCATATTTGTCTTCCCCTGTCTGGAGGAAACTTTCCCCAATTATTTGCCTTGCCCTGTAAGTAAAGTTAGATAAAGTTAGTCACCTCCTTCTTGGGTACCTTGTGTATGCACCGACTTTTTCCATATGCAACTCATTTTGATTGATTTGTTCCCAAGTCTGTCTTCCATAAAAGACTTTGAGTTACATGCGAGTAAGGACTTTGAGTTACATAAGAGTAAGTATTTAAATAATAAGGATCCAATATTCCTGGGATCCCCTGGGCTTCACACAGGATCTGACGGACCCAAGGTGGAAGCCAGGAAATAAATGATGAATGAACAGGCTATCTTTTCTGACGCGCGCAGCACGAGGGAAGCAAAGACAGAAGTTAGGAGAGGTGGTGCATCTCTCTCCACCCCAACCAATAAACAAAAACACCCTTAAACCTTGAAAATGATTAAATCTATACAGGCTGGAAACTGGGAGAAGATGGGCTGTCTTCCCTCTTTGGTTAGCTCCAGCATCCGATGGGCCACAGCTCTGAGCAGGAAGTGTTAACCCAAACATCATCAGAGTGCTTGGGGAAATTTTATTGTCTCCCAGATTTACAAATTGGAATCGATCTTCATTCAGCCAGTTTCACCAAAGTTTTCGTGAAGTGAACATAGCAAAAGATAGGTGCCTTTCAGATCACCTGTGATTAAACTCACTGCGTTTGTCCTCAAACAAAAGTGTTTTTTTTCCCTCCCCGCAACATATTTTAGTCAGCTAACGCTAAATTAGACACCCGCTCAGATTTATTATGATAAGAACATTCAGTAAGCTAATTTCAAGATGATGACTCCTATAAATTCTTATAATTTATTATTTAGTACTTTGGTTTTTAATCATTAAGTACGTGGAGACTTTGTAGGTCAAACCTGTATTAATGAAGACAGTAATCTATTTTCCAAACTCTTCTCCTCACCCACCTTTCAAATTGTAAATTAACAGAAAGAGATTTAAACACACTTGTAAGAACAAAGGCAATAATTGGGGGGTGGGGGGGTCAACATCCCCCCTTTGCTAATCTTTCTAGGTAGACTGTCAATCATAGTCCTGACTTATTTATGATGAATCATATTGATTTTTTTAAAATAAAATAATGGAGTCTAAATTTGAGAAGCCATTACGTCATTAAGAAAATAAAACACATAACCCATATTTAAAGTTTTGTTAAAAAAAAAAAGCTGCTGTTCAAAAATCAGCAAACAGAGCTGGAATGGTGGCTCACGCGTGTAATCCCAGCACTTTCAGAGGCTGAGGAGGGCAGATCACCTGAGGTCAGGAATTCGACACCAGCCTAGCCAAAAGTGGTGAACCCCCATCTCTACTAAAAATACAAAAAGTAGCCAGGCGTGGTGGCATGTGCCTGTAATCCCAACTACTCGGGAGGCTGAGGCAGGAGAATCGCTTGAACCAGGGAGGAGGAAGTTGCAGGGAGCTGAGAACGCGCCACTGCACTCCAGTCTGGGTGACAAAGCAAGACACTGTTTTGAAAAAAAAAGAAAAGAAAAGAAAAGAAAAAAATTAGCAAATACAGATATCATTAGGTGTTAATCTCAAGAGAGCAATTTTTATATTCTAGGGGTGTCACAATTTCAGAGAGGAATAGACAGAAGTAAAATATTAACTGGATACATATTTGAGAAAGCTATTGATGTTATCTAAAGGACAGTCTTCATCTCCTGAACTCACTGCCAAATTAGAATCTGTTTCATGATAATTTCAAACATTTGGTGCTAAAAGACTTAAAGGTTTCATTTTGCTGAATAAAGGAATTCTATTTGATAAACTGCATGCAAATAATAAATAAAGTTACCTGCATAGTAACATCTTTTCATTTTCTCTAAAATAAGATGAAGTTTTATTATAATAAAAGCTTATTACAAGCAACCTGAGTAATTAGAGTAGAAAGAACAATGTTCACAATTATTATTTTAACTGAGAAAAAATATCAAGATGCAAAATGAAATAACGGTTCAGCAAAGTCACTACTATATAAAAACAATCGTGTAAATGCTGAGAAAAATATAGAAGGAAATATAGCAAAATGATAGCAGTACTTATCTTCAGATGGAGGTACAACACACAATTTTATTTTTCATTTCCTCTGTTTCTTTTTTTAATCGAACATTCTGGAAATTCCTTCAGAAATAAAAAGGCATATGTTTGGATCCATGATACTGAAAGCATTTTAAATTACATCAGTGTCTGAATCTTCATATGACAGATAAGACAGTCAGCATCCATTTTACCTGAAGACTTATTGTTGAGGGGTTTGCTATTAAATTATTACACCAAGGACCCCTTATGGCATCTCTTGGTTCAGTGAAAACCTCCCTGGGATGTACATATATGCTTACAAGCTGAGCTTCGTAACAGGAAGCCCACTACATCCCCACCATGCGGGACGGTGCATGCCACATTACTTTAGAAGTATCGATCCTCCCCTCCTCTCCACCCAGGGAAAGGCGAAGTACTGCAGGTTTTTAGATAAAATCCTTGATGAGAAGAACATACAAAGATTCTGCCTCATGGTCAAGAAGATTCATGAAGAATGGAGGGCAGTGAGGGGGTTTTAGCATATTAGGTTATGGAACGTTTGCTGAAACCTGATTTCTGGATGTTGACGATCAATAACTAAATAAATAATGATAACCACAATAATGAAAACAATACCAGCCTGGCCAAGGTGGTAAAACCCTATCTCTACTAAACATACAAAAATTAGCCAGCCGTGGTGGCATGTGCTTGTAATCCCAACTACTAGACAGGCTGAGGCAGGAGAATTGCTTGAACCCAGGAGACAGAGGTTGCAGTGAGCCAAGATCACGCCACTGCACTCCAGCCTGAATGACAGAGCAAGACTGTCTCAGGAAAAAAAAAAAAAAAAAGAAAAAAATAATAATTACACCTGCTATTTACTATGCGTTTGCCACAGCTATGTATGGCAACATATTAACATATTGTTATAACATATAACATATTGTTATGCAACAAATTAAACATCTTACAGATATTAAATTCCCACGCTAACCCCATCAGGTATTCTCATTTTGCAGATAATAAAACTGAGATAGCACATCACTAATTATCTGTGTGACCCTAGGCAAGTCAACACTGGGTAGGGGCAAGATATAAATTGCAGTTCATCTGACTGATCTCCAATATGTCATTTAATGATGAGGAGAAAGAAGTCCGTTACCAAACTACTTTTTGAGCAAGTGCTAGAAGCAGAGGGAACAATGAATTTATTAATGTGAAAAAGTTTCTGCCCACAAATGTGTACACTTTTAACCTCAAGACACAGGTGGAAACATTGAGGAACTCCTCAATTTTTTTCCATTTCAATTGTTGTTAAGCTATTGGATTATTTATCCTGTAGGCAGTGCAAATGGGCTCTGTATTAATATTGGTGTGTAGCAAATTACTCCAAAATGAAGCATCTTAAAAATTAATAAATATTTACTCCCTCACATAGATGGTGTGGGTCAAGAATTCACGAGCAGCTTAGCTAGCTGATTGGGGTTCGGTGTCTCCCAAGTCAAGATGGTCATTTCATCTGTGGTCATCCAAAAGCTTAAAGGGGGATGGAGGAACTGCTTCCAACATGGCTCACTCAAGTTGGCTAGCAATCTAGTCTGGCTGTTGAAAGCCTGATTCCTTGCTATGCAGATCTCCCCACGGTGCTGCCTGAGTATCCTCACAACATGGCGTCTAGCTTCTGTCACAAGGAGTGATCCAAGAGAAGCAAAGCAGAAGTCTCAATATATTTTGTCACCTAGATTCAGAGGTCATGCCCTGTCACTTCCCCTGTCAGTTACACAGGGCAGTCCTGTTCAGAGGAGGAGAGAAATATACCGCAATGTAAAACCCACGAAGTGAGGGTCACTGGAGGCCATCTTGTCCTCTGGCTACCACAGGATCTCATCTCCCTTTGTCTAGACAGTCCCATGTTCTCAAGTATTTAAGGTTGAACTCTAACATTTCAACAACAAAACGACCTCAAAATGGGTGACACGACAGAATGAAAAGTCGCCTTCAAGAAATACAAACCTGTCCCAGTCCAAGTCAGTCTTGACTGTGGGACCAGCATTATACAAGGATCCCAAAAGTGTTGTGTTTCAAACAGCCGAGGAATGAATGAAGATTACAGGTACAGAAACCAAGAGGCTTTAGCAATGATGCTGAAGATGGGCATGAAGGGTTTAAACGAAATTATTTCATAAATGTAAGGATATATAAAAACTCCAGTCTTTTAAAATGAATATATTACTTGTGAAAATGCATTAACAAATGAAATCTTAAAATAAAACTTTTGAACAATTCATCTACAGCCGCTGAAGTTTATAAACTGGGAACAAAATTTAGGGGATGTCCACTCCATTTGAAAACAAAAAAACATTTTATGTTTGGAGTCACCTTGGATTTTGAAACATATTGACTCAACCAAGATTTATTGAGCACCTCTATGTGCCTGACACTGTCCTAGGTTGCACAAAGCAGTGAAAGAGACAGATAAAGTCCCTCACCTTCTAGTGGGAAAGATGGGCAATAAACAAATAGAAATGTGCAATATAGCTTCAGTGTGAAAGTATCAGGCTCATTATCTTCTGAGGCAACCAAGCATTTGAGTCATATAGGCAATGACCTTTGCTTTAATCATTTGACAATTAAATAACTTATAATGTCACTTGGCTCAGTCCCTGTACTTCTGCCTATATGAAAACTCTTTTACTGTAGTGCTACCTATAAGAAAATTCTGATCTTCTCTTCCTATTCAAATTAACAAGAGCCTTTCAAACTATGTGATAATTATAGTTCCTGTTGAAAATTATTTTTTTGTGACCCTGGGTTTACACATCAGTTTCTGCGAATTTGATTATTGTGAGTCTGCACCTAACAGAAAGATCTACTCTTAGTGGGCTCACAAAGTCTAATTTCTGAATGAGCAAGTTTGAGGGTGAAAGCCATATTGCTAATGAACTCATCAAGGTAAATACCACAGGCAAGCTTCTGGAAATGAAGTCACCTTTCCTCACTGTCCACACCTACCCTCTTTCAAATGATAACTCACACGTAATACATTAAAAAATTTGTATCTAGGAGCTGCAAAAGAAACACTACATGCAGAGAAACCCAGAATACTGACAGAGGTGTCGGCACATTCGCGACTGCCATCCCCCGGTTCCTTATTCATGACTGATCGATAATTGATCACAGAAATCTTCCATGTTGAGCCAATTTGGAACCAGAGTTCTGCTCAGACACCACAAAGAGACACTAAAAACTCATCAGTGTGAAAAGACAATGGGGCTCAAAGACCAGGGGTATCAATATCTGTCTGTCCCAATAACACTGGGTTCTTTTTTGAATTGAGCCCTGAGTCCACGCGCCCCTGGTTCATAGGCAGTGACTGATGCAGAGACACTGGATGAAGCTCATCATTACATAACGCTTCAACAATGGTGAATGTGGATGGTGATGGTAAATATGAAGTAGGAGTGGAACTCCAAGGAATTGTAAACAATGGGGGAGAGAGGACTAAACAGTGTTATACACGAAAGTTTCATTGCAACATTATTTTTAGCAGTAAAAAAACTATAAACAGTATAAATTCCCAGTTACTGAAGAGTGTATGAGCTATAAGAACTCTCTATCACTTGAGAGCTTTTATCTAGCTGATGTTTGACTTAATAATCACTATGTTACAACAGGGGAAGACACTTGTGCTATAACGCAAAGTGAAAAACTCGGGATGTAGTATCCACGTATTATAACTAATATTACGGGGGGAAAAAACTCATTCATAGGGGAAAATCTGAATGGGTTAACCAAACATTGACAGTGGCTGTTGTCTGGAGTGATGATGACACATTGGCTAGTTATTATTATTTTCTCTATTTTTTTTTTTATTTTCCTCTGGTATTTTACAGACAGACAGACAGACAGACAGACACACAGAAACTGGTAGTAAAAACTTCTGTAGACTAAAAGCCAAATTCCCACTCTATCACTCTATTTTTCTTTTTTTTTAAGAAGGAATTTCACTCCTGTTGCACAGGTTGGAGTGCAACGGCGCAGTCTCAGCTCACCACAACCTCCACCTCCTGGGTTCAAGCTATTCTCCTGCCTCAGCCTCCCGAGGAGCTGGGATTATAGGCATGTTCCACCACACCCGGCTAATTTTGTATTTTTAGTAAGACAGGGTTTCTGCATGTTGGTCAGGCTGTTAGCGAATTCTCTACCTTAGGTGATCTGCCCATCTCAGCCTCCCATAGTGCTGGGATCACAGGCATGAGATACCGCGCCCAGCCTATCACTCTATTTTTTATGGGTCCATTGACTCCAGTAGGAACAAGGCAAACCTCTCCCTTTGCTCACTGCATCAAGATTAGAAACCTAGTCTAGGGAGGGAAACAAACGTATTGTGTTTTGTCCACAAATACAGAAACCAAATCAAAGTTTGCCGAGGAAGGCCTATCTCAAAATGTGGTTGTGTTTTTTGACAACTGTGTGATTCTGCAATTCCTAGGAATGAGTGACTCTGTAGCAACATGCCCATAGGTGAGTGCTCCCAATGGTAACAGAGACTTACATTGACTCTTGTACATTTGGGCAGATCAGTGGCCCAGCTGGGAGGCGTACACAGTTAACATTGACTTGCTGTACAGATTGTCCTCTATGGGACACCAAGTAGACCCTGGGGAGCTGTGGCAAGATTGTCAAGTTTTCTCCAGTGACCATGCCCATGGCTGTCTGGTGGCCACCCATCCTCCTGCTGCTCATGGCAACTATGTCTTTGTGAGTCATCGCAGCAAATGGTTTTCAGCACCTTTACCCCTAAATAGAAATATGATCACAACTAGCAGAAAAACAAGCACACTAACTTATCTGCAAGGATAAAAACTGGGCTAAATAGATGTATAGTATCATTAAGGAAATACAGAATCTCAGAGGAGGTTTAAAAAAAAAATAGTGGAGGTCTCTGAGTAACTCCCGTCTATTTTGGGAATCTCACGTATGGGACTGAGAACTGGTGGTTCAACCTCATCATTACCCTGTTGGTAGGAGGAGAGCAGACTGATCTAGGCTTCGCTTTCTGCTTCAGGGTCAGCCCTAGGCAAATCTGTTAATTAGGCTAAATTTGGCCACTTACATACTCCTGCACTTCCTACTCTGCACCCTGTTTCCTCCCGACCCCAGGCCAGGCTCCCTGTACCCTTAGGCAACACCAGATAAAGGGTTTTCCATTCCCCAGCATACACAGTGCTCACTCCACCTCATGCCCAGTCTCTCCTGAGCTCTCTCTTCCTTGGTGTGAGCTGATAAACACACACAGAGCCTTACATTTTAACAGTGGTTCTTTCTCCAGGTGCTAGTCTAGTCCAAAAGCCAGGTTCCAACAGTTAGCAAATACAGTGCATTTAGTTAGACTGTCTGGGAAGGTGTATGGGGCAAATATGACTTGAAGTTTTTCTCAACATTAACAACAACGTCAACAACTAAAAGCAGCACTGACTGGGAGTCCACGGTGTACAAAGTTACTGTCTTTCTTGTTTTCCATATGCCAACTCTAATTCGTTGGCATTTGCTGGATATTAAGCCACTGCAAAACCCACTGAGTAAAAACAGTGACCATTTTTCTTGTATTTAGTTTCTGAGTCTATGAATGGGCTGGGCTCTTTCTCTGGTGTAGGTTGTCTTGGCTGATCTCTACTGGGCTATCTGGTGTGTCTGGGGTCAAGTGGTAGCTTGGCTAGTAGCTAGATGACTCTAAAGGGACCTCACTCATATGCCAGGCACTGGCAGGCTATCAGCTGGGGCAACTACTCTCCCTGTATGTGGCCACCATCTTCCAGCAGGTTAGCTCAGGCTTGTTCATGCAGTGGTCACAGGGTTGTAAGTAACAAAAGAGAAAGTCCCAGTATCCAAATGCTTGTCATGCCTCTGCTGCTAAGGTTCCACTGGGCAATGCCAGTCATATAGGGTGGGTGTTAATGCAGAGAGGGAAAAATTGTTTTCCTTTTTCTTTTTTTTAAACAAGCTACCATTTTTACAATTTACCATACCTTCCCCAAATCCTCACCTTTAGTTGTTATTATTTCCATCTTACAGAAGAAGAAACTGAGACTTAGTTAAATAACATCCCAAGGAAACGTCAGAATAATAAACCCAGTTGTGGCTAGATGCAGTGGCTCACGTCTGTAATCCCAACACTTAGGGAAGCTGAAGTGGGAGAATCACTTGTTCCCAGGAGTTTGAGACTAAGCTGGGCAACATAGCAAGACACTGCTCTCCACAAAAAGAAAAAAAAAAAAAGTCTGAAAAAACCCAGTTGTTGTGTTGGATTGGAATTAGGTACAAACACACATTAAAATGTACATATATATATATAATTTATAATATATACGGATATGTAATAAATATATGAAAAATGAAATGTGCCCAGATAGAAATATAAATAAATATACTAAAAGTATAATATATATACAGATACAGGAATAAATGGAGATAGGTGTATGTGCATGGGTTAGTATAATACACACATTTCTAAATTCTATTGAGAAATTCTAAAAGCAATGACATCCCAGCAGTAACTAGCACCCAGATCTTGGTTCTAAATGTGATTCTACAATAAAAGGAAGCGAGCCTCCACGGAAAATAAGTTAATTCCAAGATTGAGGCAGGGAAGTCCAAGATGAGTACGTAAATCCTCTTACAGTGCCAAAAAATAAGAAAGCGCTCAAAAAAGAATGGGGCATGTCAAAAGGGTGCAGGAGCCTGCTTGAAAGACCTCCTATGGGCCAAAGCTGGAACAATTTGAGCAACAAAATACATCACAATACTGCTGTGTTAGGACCTAAAGGATAAAATAAATATTCACGTGCCCGTACCAATATAAATGGAGAAGAAGAAACAGCCTTCCACGTAGAGGAATTCCAAGCAGTAAACAGAAGGCATGAGAGAAAGACAGTATCAACCATGAGAATACCACAGTATTATTCATTGCAGGCAAGGTCCCCGGAGGGATGCTAAAATTAATGGATGAAAATTTGACAAGTAGTCCCAAGATATTTGTTAATTACAAAGGCAAAAAAATGATCTTTTACAGTGGAGACATCCGGCAGATACCACTTTCACCAAGAGGTCAAGGCTAACATCACTAGTAGTAAGGTATTTTCATATTATACATCCTCTGAGTTGATGGCCAAAGAAAGGCACATCACTTATGTATATTCCTCCCCAAAAACGCACCACCTCATTCTAATCAAGAGAACATATCAGACAAACCCAAATTATGGGCATTCTACAAAATAATTGACCAGAACTCTTCAAAAATTTCAAGGTCATTAAAAAAGTAACGCATGAGAAACTGTCCCAGACCAGAAGGGACTGGAGAGATATGACAATAAATGCCAGGTGGTACCTGGTTGTAAAAGATGGAAGAGGACACACCGTCAAATCCAGATAAAGTCTGTTGGTCAGTTATAGTCTGAGTTTAGTTAATAGCATCATACCAAGGTTAATTTCTCAGTGTTGAAAAATGTTTCATGTTAGTATTAGGGGAAGCTGGGTGAAGAGTACATGGGAAATCTTTGCAGTATTTTTTATGACTTTTCTGTAAGCCAACATTTGTTTCAAAATTTAAAAATTACAACAAACCAACCAACCAACCTTTCCCAAGGTCCCACAGCTCCTGACGACTAAGTCTGAATTCATATCCACTTCTGCCAGATTCCAAAGTCCATGCTTTCCCTCCTGTGCAGTGCCTCCCGCATCCACGCTACCATCTTAGAATTGGTTCAGACTGGACTAGGCCACCCCTTCCAAATGAATTATTTTATGGGAAACACTGGTGGCACAAGTAGACATAAACCCATCTACCTTAAATGGGGAAAATGAGGCACAGGCTCATTAAAATGGACGTGGAGAATATTCACTCTCATATTCACTCTCAGCTCCATGCCTTAAGTGCCAAGATATGCCAGCTTATAATGTCGTTTCTTGATTCCATTAAATTAGAACAGGACTACATATCTCAACCTTCAACCATTTTGTCACTTAAAATGAATGTCTGGAAGGCCATCCTTCCGGAAATATTAGTTACCTTGTCCATTACTTACTTAATCACAGCTCGGAGTTATTTTTTGCCTTGTGGAGGCTGACTGTAAATTATGGACTATTACGCAGCAAAGCCACACTTAGTAAATTATATGGCATTGGGAAACCCTTGCTTTGGGGGGAAAATTACACATTTCTTTAAAAATATGTTTTATAAAAATATTATGTTAAGCCTATAAAACAAAATCCATGAGCATACTTTGTGGCCTTAAGGACATATTTGACAGTTGACACCAGTTTCCAGGCTGCTCCTAAACAGGGTCTGGAATGGAAAACTTCTCATTTGAATTCATGACAGAATGGCCGTGGTCTGTGAATTTCTACACGCAGACAGATACGAGGAAAGGCTAGACACCTTGTTGGTCTTCGCCCATGATGCAGTAAATAAATTAGCCATGCAGCCTTAAGATTCATTTTGAGCCGTAACAGCAGACTAATAGGCAGTATTTTTTCACAGTTGTGAATGGATTCCATTTTTTTTTTTTTTTTTAAAGAGCAGTCCATAGAAGTACTTTGGTATTTGATTAAAAAAAAAAAAGACAGCAAGATAAAACAGTGCATGAATGCTGGGCTATTAAATAGGAGGAGACAACGACCCTTTGGAATGAAGGTTTTCCATTTGTCTATAGCTTTTACAAGCGCTTCACTGGGCTGTGTCCGCATGGCTGGAGACAGTCTTTCAGGCTGGCCAAGGAAGTTAAAACTTCCTGCCTCAATGAGCCAGTCTTTGTTATTCTGTCAGGGCTAAAGATCCTGGGAGTCAGCCACCACTAGCTCTGGCCACTCTGGTGTATGGTCAGTCCCTGGTGAGCTGGAGCGAGGTCACTGGGTCAGCTTACAGGGTGACATTGCTAGACTATGCCCCAGCCAACTCTGGCCAGGGAGAAATAAATATAAAAGACTCAAGAAGGAGGACGGCATTGGGGTTTCCAGATGAATCTTGTACGGCAGCCAGTTGCCCAGCTTAAAAGTCTGCAAAATCTTTCTTTAAAAACGTATGTTTTAATTTGAGGATATTAATTGCACGGAAATTATTTGACTGTATGATTTATAACCCCGCCAGAATTCTGCGGTCTTTCCCTCCATATGTGCTGTTGCCATTTTCCCTTTTGTATACCTATCATTTCCCATTGTTTATCTTCCCTGATTGATGTTCGGGCTCGGGATGTTTTCTATTATGAGATTCATAATTATCACTGGTAATAGAGAAGGCTTCCCTATTATCTTCAGTGAGACTGCCCAAATTATTCACTGTAGCCCACTGGTACCACACGGCAGGAAAACAAGAATTTATTTCCCGTCCCAGGCATATGGTAGATAAGAGGATGTATTTATTTCTCCATGTTTCAAAAGGATTAAGCTTTGAAAAAATAAATATCACTTAGGCTGTCAGTAAGCAGAACTTTATGGTTCTGAGTTTAGAGGGCCTCTCTTGGGCTAAGAATAGCACATCTAAACTCTGGTTTCAAAAAGAAGGGAAGGTATGGAGAAGGGGAATCACTTACAGTTTTACTTGGCTAAATAAACAAATGCGATAGATTTCAACCACGATACCGGTCTACAAGGCACCCAGCATCACCTTAGACCCCCACGTTAAATAACGCACCAGCTTATTTATAAAAATGTTACCAAATTCCAGCAGTCTTTAACCCGTGGCTATTCTCAGAGCATGTTGAATACATCATCTGGGTTTTGCCTAATTACACATAATTAGGAAATGTAATTACGCTTTTCGGTGTTGCTCTGCCATTAGGAACCGAGTGGACAGCTGAAACGCTACCAAGGATGCAGCGCTTCAGAGAAAACAAATTAAACATATGAGCCAACCTCTAAAAATAGGGATTGTGCTGAAGGTTAGTAAATCAAACTTATTTAAAAAAACATAATAAATTGCTGTTGGCTCTGGCTAAATATTTGATGCAACAGTTATGCTAGCTGTCTTTGTATTGGGGACTTACTTAATGATACATTATTTGCATCCGTGCTGAGCCAGGGACAGGGAATGAATTATTTTGCTCCTCAATGACTGTGATTTGCTCACTTTCTCATATATTTGTGCCTTTTTATTTTTACTTCCTCCTTTACACTGGATCCCTGCTCTAGCCAAGGAAGTGATTTCCAATTATTCTGTGTCAAAGAATCACAACACTTCATTCGTGGGTTTGTTGCATATGGAGGGCGCTGATGCCCAAAGCTTAGGCAAAGCTGACAGTTATCTCATCCCCGGAGCTGGGCATTCACATCTTAGAAGCATAGGAAGGGGTGACTGGCTTTGTAAGTCAACAAAACAGGCACCACAATAATCAACGTTTTCCAGATTGGGTTGAACATGGCACTGACCTAGGTGGCTGTACCACCCCAACAAGTAAGAATTTTGCAGGTGGGTAAATACAAAGATCGCATTCTTTAGAGGTACAAGCTCATGAAGGCTCTGGAACTGGAAGCTTTCTATGTTCTAATCTTTGCTTTTGTGTTTATTGAATTTTCCTCTTCTAGGACAGTGGCTGACAGTAATAAAGTCACACACTCCATTAAATGCACTATTTATGGAAACATTTCTATGGTGCCAAAAAAAAAAAATTAACAAGAGAAGTGATTGCCAAAAGCAAAGACCCAAACATTAGTGCAATGTTTGCAGCACTTACAGTAAAATAGGCAGCCCTGTTAACAACATCCTCTCCACCTGCCAGTCCTGTGAAGAGTGCCTGTGTGTGCCTGCGTTTTTCTAAATGAGATTCCTTACCATACTTCTTACTTTTTTCTAGAGGGTGTATCTTAAGTCTATCATCATCCCCCCTTGTATTCCATTTTTATTTTGATTTGAGACAGGGTCTCTCTCTCACCCCAGGCTGGTGTGCAGTGGCGTGATCTTGGCTCACTGCAACCTCTGCCTCCTGGGCTCAAGCGATTCTGCCACCTCAGCCTCCTGAGGAGGTGCAGCTATACGTATGAGTTGAGTTTTTCACTTTTTGTAGAAATGGGGTCTCACCATGTTTCCCTGGATGGTCTCAAACTCCTGAGCTCCAGAGATCCACCCGCCTTCGCCTCTCAAAGCGCTGCGATTACATGCATAAGCCAGCGTGCCCAGGTCCTCTTGCATTCTATGTACACAGTTTCCAATAATTTTAGACCCTTTCCCACTCATTTCCAACTTTTTGTTTTTTCTTTTTTGAAACAGGGTGTCACTCTGTCACCCAGGTTGAAGTAAAGTAGCGTGATCCTAGCTCACCATAGCCACACACGTCCAGGCTCAAGCAATTCTCCCATCTCGGCTTCCCAAGCAGCTCAGACTACAGGTGTGCAACACCAAGCCCAGCTAATTTAAATTTTTTTTAATTTTAGAGATGGGGTCTAGCTATGTTGCCCAGACTGGTCTCAAATTCTTGGCCTCAAGTGGTCCTCCTGCCTCAGCCTCTGAAAGAGCTGGGATGACAGGAGCGAGCCTCTGCACCCAACCCATTTTGAATTTTGGCTTCCTCCTCTTCAAGTGCTCCATTGCTGAATCTGTTGAGAATGAACTCCTCCTGGATTACTTTATGAGACGCATTGCTGATCTCTCTAATCTCAGTTCAAAACACACTTCCACAAAGGCACCCAGTCAGCTCAGATCCTCCCGGTCACCTTGAAGGGGAGACGCCGATTATCATTCACCTTTACAGTGTATCTCTTATATCCCTTCCCTTCAAGAGAATAGTTGGGTGTCCCACACATCTGCCAGCTCTGCCCAGTGCATTAATTAGATCAGGATACTCAAGTCCAGCAATCTAAGACCCTCCTTTAAACAGAAATATTTTATAACCCCTTACCAAGGTCCTGAAATGAAATTCATGAATAACACCATCTACCCACACATATAATTAGCAAAAGTAATATGTCATAAATATAAAAAATTTTTAAAGAAAACATAATTGACGATAAAATAGTATGCATTTTCAAAGGTAACTGCTCTGACAGGAGTATATCAGAAGCCCATAATGAAATAGTCAAGTGTTTGTACCTACTTATAGGTTTGGATTCAAGAAACATAAGACAAAAATTCACCAGAATTTTGTTAACGTCTTCTCATGATACTTAACATTTTGAAAGCAGCATTACATATATTTTAATACAGACATCATATTGGTAAACCAACTCTGAAAATTACAAAATGAAAACGGAAACAATCATCCTGATTAGTAGCATTTGCCCATTTCCATGGTGTAAATATTCTCACCATGGTCAGTTTCAAGTTACCAACATGGTATCACCGAATGCCGATTTTGGAAGAAATAGGCAAAACCTGCTCTCATGAGCTGCTTGCTGGGGGCAGCTCTAGCACACAACTATCTAATCCCCGTGAATACAAACAGCTACATATGTAGACAGATCACATGTTACGGCGACTCAAATATTATGAGCAGATCCTCATGATGTTTCAAGATGGTATTGAGACCTTGGTAAAGATTTGAACAAAACACCTCACAATCTTCCCTTGATTTAGAAGGCCCCTGCATTTCTGGAAGACTCGGTGCATGTTGTGTATCTGTGTAAGCACAGTGAGTTCTGGGGTCAGATCATTGCAAACAAGTTTTTTACCGAAATGAATGTGATCGGGACGTGGGCAGTTCTTTGTTATATTGGACTGCCTATGGCATCACAGGATGGACCCGTGGACCCCACCTAAGCGCCAAAGGCAGTCAAAATGCCTTCCCAAATTTCCGAAATGCCCCCTCCACTGGCAATAGTCCTACTACTGAGAACTACATCTAGATGTTTCCTGCTCAAAGTGTGCTACCTAGTACAATAAGACAGGCATCCCTTGGGAGATCAGCAATTTAGAAGAGACACAGACCACAAATATATACATCTACTATGTACCTACAATTTTCTTGGAAAAAATCCACATATATACACATATATACATATTTACATATATACATTTATATATATACATTATATATATATATGTACATACACACCTACTAGGTACACACAAAAAATTAAATTAAAATAGGAAACAAAGACTCTCAGGCCCCACCTAGACCTACTGAATCAGAATCCCAATTTAACAAGATCCCTGGCAGATTATTGAGCACATCACAGTTCGAACAACTACTAGAGTAGATAGTGAGTTTTAAGACTTACCAACTGTGTAAGAATACTGCTTAATGCTGACATAAACAATGCAAAATAAACCACTGGCTCTGTAGACACTACATAATAAGCCTCCCTTATAGCGGAATCATGCCATGCCATCGCTCCTCTTCATTATAACCATGCTGCAGAGGCATGACGACTTTTGCATCGACTGTGGGCCTACTGAATTTGTCAACCACAGACGTATGGTGTCCTTACCATGCCTCATGCCTCCTCTCCCTGATTTCACGCAAGAATCACTCTTCAAAACTAGAACAAGACATGAAAGAAATCAAGGCGCAAAGAGGTTCAGGATTTTGTTCAGTGTCACAGAGTCAAGAACGTGTACGGTTAGGACTAGTGATGGTAATTATTTTATATTAAAAAATTATTCCATGAGTACACACTGGGGGTCAACTGCGAGGCACTGTCCGCAAAGGGTTTCTCCCATCCCATAATAACTTATTTTGCATACAACTTCGTGCAAAGCATGTTCTCATGGGCTAATTCATTTGATCTTTCAACACCCAGTAACTTGTTAACTCTACTGAAAGATGAAGAAATTGTGGCTTAGAAAAAGGAATGGAGGATCAGAAAAATGAAGCAACTTGCTCAAGTCACTAGAAAATGTAGGATTTGTGCACTTACCTGCCTGGAGGCTTCGCTAGTGCCTGGGGTTCGGAGGTCACTGGAAACAAAAGCACTTGGAGAAGTATCTCTAGAGGATGATGAGATGGTTTGGGGAGCTGGGTTCTTCAAGCCTTCTCCTAACCCATTCCTCAGTCCCAGTTTATCATCACCAACCAAGCATGTCACTCGGTAGGAACATAACCAGGGATGTATTTTCCAAATCAGATATGCCCTCCAGCCTAAGCTTATTCTACCCCCTCCCCACCCTCCATAACAGTAAGAACTTCGAGAAATTAAAATGAGAAAATAAATATGTGCTGACAGTCTGGGATGCAGTTCAATTCACAGACATAAGTAATATTTATTGCAAAATATTAACACCTATTAGCGTGAGGAAGGGAAAAAACAAGAGGTCACAGCCCTGTACATAAAATGCATCCATTCTGAATCCACAGTAATCCACATGGGTTCCTAGAAAGGGGATCTTGTTGCTGTCTTTCGTCAAAATCAATGCCAAACCAACAAGTTTCAGCACAGCCTTTGGACCTCTCTGAGGACATGCAAAGGTTGGATATTACCAAGCCAGGCAATAGTTAGATGTAATTACATTTTAAAACCTCTCCATTTTATATCTAGGAACAGAAGAGAGAGATTGGAAGGGAGGAAGAGAAAATATATCGAAATAGAAGTGGCGACTCTCTCTGGGTGGTGGGCTCGTGGGTGATTTGAATTTACTTGTCGATTTTTCCCCCCAAATGTTGAGCAGTTCTTTGATTTTAATGACAGTTTTTATTTTTGAGATAAGTGTAGATTCGCATGCAGTTGTAAGAAATAATACAGCAATCTCACGCGCCCTTGATCCAGTTTCCCCCAAAGGTGATATCTCAAAAAACTCTAGTACGATTTCACAACCAGGAAATTGACACTGAGACAGTCAAGATGCAGAACATTTCCATCTATACCAGGATCCTCCACCTGCTGTTTTATATCCACTCTGCTTCCCACTTGCCCCCAACTCCTCTCCAATCCCTGGCAATCACTCATCTGTTTTCTCTTCTCTTTTTTTGAGACAGAGTACCACTCTGTTGCCCAGGCTGGAGTACAGTGGCACGATCTTGGCTCACTGCAACCTCTGCCTCCCGGGTTCAAGCAATTCTCCTGTCTCAGCCTCCTGAGTTGCTGGGATTACAGGTGTGTGCCACCACGCCCGGCTAACTTTTTGTATTTTTAGTAGAGACAGGTTCTCTACTGTTGCTGGCAACAGCCCTTCAATAATTCACTACCTTGATCAGGCTGGTCTCCAAACCCTGACCTCAGGCGATCCACCCGCTCGGCCTCCTGAAGTGCTGGGATTACAGGAGTGAGCCACCATGCCTGGCCATCTGTTTTCTATTTTTATAATTTTGTAATTTCAAGAACGTTATGCAAATGGAATCCTATCACATGTAATCTTTTGGGATTGGCTTTTTCACTCTTTTATAGTTCTTTTGCAGCCAAAGAAAATATTCTTATTGTGTATATGTGTAAGTCTCAACATTTTAAGATGCAATTGTGTCTTTAGTTCTCTAAGAATCGACACGTAGGAGCACCTAAAGTCTCCTCTGAAGTCAGCTCTTTGGTCCTCCAGGGTGTGGGTAGCTTTTCTGTCCTTTCCTTCCTGAGTGCTGTCCTCACCCTGACTCACTGTCACTCTGCAACGCCATGGCCCAACTACCCTGCCTTTTTTTGATGCTCGCTTTGCTTCCTGGGAATGACCAAGGCACAGCCCTCCACGTATCCTGCTTTGCACACCTCTGCTTCACCACCACCCACCACAACCTGAAAAGCTACCTTCCAACGTGCAGCCTGACAGAATTGAACCAGGAGGCCCTTAAGCTACAAGCCTTTCCTACAACCCCAGAGACAAAGCAGAAGGCACACGGCCAAGATGGGCTCCTGGCCTCTCACTGTGCCAGTCTTTCTCAAAATGATAATAGCCTTGGGAGATGAAGAGACCTTTGGAGAAACCTTTGGAACAACACACAGTAAATTTACTCATTCAGGCTTTCTGTGCCCTTGAGCAGGTAGGTCCCTGGGACTCTATTTTCTCATCTGTAAAATGGGGACAATAATACTTATTTATTGATTGATAGTTCTATATTTTTTCATATTTCTACACAGGATGACTATGAAAATTAACTAAAATACTAAAAATAAGACTCCTAACCCCATGCCCAAATCTAGGAAGTATAGATACATGGTGGCTATTGTTATTACAAATTACCAAATCAAAGTAATAAATATAAATTCCCCTTGGATTTCTAATCACTCAATCTTTGTCCATCCCTCTTTCTTGCTATATAATACAAAATATTTGGTTCACCAATAAATGGTTTCTACGTAAGAACTACGCAGATGCCTCCCTAAGAGGTCTGTATTAAATCTTCAATCTTGCATTGCTAGAAAATAAAAAAAAAAAAAAAAAAAAAAAGCATATCACTCCTGAGAAGTGCTCAGGCTTTGAGTGATGTCAAAGGCCTTTGAACAAGCCTCATAAGTGACATCCATATTTGTCCATTTTTGACTTAAATTGCTTTTGGTTCAACCACTGCCATGAATTGCCTTGATGCAATATCATACAGAATGACACAAAACACAGAGGAAGAAGCAAGTTGCTGGGCGAGGGCTAGGGAATAAAGGAGTCATTGCCTTGTTCACTTCTCTACGTGTTGGAAGAAATGAAAATGAAACTCGCATTGAAAGGTAATCTCTATGAACCGTGATAAGAGCAAGTGACATTTTACATAGCTGAAGCCGTCCGGTTCAGTCTAGCAGTTATAATAAAAGCCATTTACATGCAGCTAACCATTTTTTTAAGTTTCCCCCTGCTATTTTTCTTTTTTCTTCTTTTTCTCCTTCTTCTTCTTCCCCCTCCCTAAGTAGCAAGGTGCCATCTGCAATTCTGGAACTTCTTGTTAACATAATCTGGGCTCTGGTTTCCATTGTGTGGGATGAAGAAGCGGCTTCTATGTTCTAGAGAACAACCTCCACTCTCCCTGTTTCTCTCTTTTGCTGCACTTGACCTTCCCTCTCTCATCTTTGGCTGCCAACCTCTGACTCTGAAAAAAAAAAAAAAAGTTCTTGGCAAAAGCTCATCTACTATTTGGCCCCCTCTGCTAAGAAATTCTGTTTCATCTCAGTCCTGTGATTAGGAATCCAAACCACAGGGGCTTTTGGTGTACAGAATAATTATGGAGATCAGAAATTAGGTCAGAAATCCTGGGGTCCAGCCTCATCTCTGCCACTTACCAGATGCCTGATATTAAGTGAGCTGCTACAATATTTCTGCATGTCATTTTATACAGCCAGCAAATGGCCTAATGCCACCCACCTCAAAGATGGTAGCAAGAATGAAATGAGGGACTGTATTTGCAAGCCCTGGTGCAGTGCAGGGACTGAGGAATGCTCATTCTCTTTCCTCCCAAACGACATAGATGACTTATTAAACGTGGCAAGGGGCAGAAGCATCTGAAAATACCAATGTGAGATCCTACTAGAAGAGTGGATGCCGCCCTTCAGGTGGGTCCACAGTGGTATGTCCTTGCAGAAATAAGTTTCAGGAGTGTTCAACCCCAGGGAAACCCCCGTCGAAATCACAAAGAGGGCCTCCTATCTCTGCCGGGGCCACTGGCTTTGCAAATGGAGCACAAGGTTTTAGCTCCTCATGTGGCCCTGCCAGTTGTCCATCCCTAGGCCACAGCGGTACAACTTTCCAAGGAGCCCTCCCTGGATTGCACATCAGTGTGCTATTAGTCTGTGAAAAGGAAGAGTAAATCTAGGTGTTAAAAAAAAAAAAGCATGTTAACCACTGTTGTTCCTCATACCCTTACAAAGAAGAGGCCACGTGGTAATATATAGATCTCTCCATTTTCACGTGTGCATACAAGGTCACTTTCTCAAGGAATCAATAGAACATCTGAATGCACAATTTTCATGTCACTATGTATTTTGGAGTTGAAATGCATTGAAGGGAACAAGAATAACGAGGCTTTGAAGAAGTGGCAGCTTAGGTAGTAACGTAATTTTATATTTCCTTATTGTTAGTCTCAAATATATCTGAGGATACAATTCAGAGCTCTGCTTACATAAAAAGTCAGAAACAAAAAATAAATATGTTGAATTCAGATTTGAATTGTTCCTCTTTTCCTACCAAAAGAAGTCGAAGACATTTTTCTAGATGTCTGCTAGCAATATTTTGGCATGACATTTGTTGTTGTTGTTGTTATTTTCGTTTCTCCCTCGATCTTAGCACAGGTTGAGTTTCAGAACTGCTGTGTGTTCTTAGGCAAGTCACATTGCATCTCTGTTTCCTACTCTATAAAACACATTCATAATAACTGGTCTAGCCAACGGGACTGCTATACGGTCTGATATCAATATGTGTGTGAACAACTGTGTGAACATTCTTAAGTGTTGATTGTGTGATTTCAAGGGTATTCAGTGTAACTCCACCTTCTCTTTCTTTAACACACAGCTGCTCCACTAACATGCTCATGGGCACTCGTAACATTGAAGGAATATTTCCCTTTTAAAGTCATTTTTGTTGCTGGCCCCTTTAAGAGGATTTGACCATTATTGACGTGTGGGTTTAAAGCCTCTACTTACTACTAGAATATTTTGCACAACGCTTTGAATGTTGTAGCTAAAGGGATAAGAGCTACAGACTAAAATATTAAATAATCTCGGTAGTTGGATAGATTTTAAATGCTGGCACTTGTTTTGTAGGTAGTAAGAAGGCCACTACAATAATGACAGCCAATGTCGGATAATGACAAAAGCAAGGCTTTCGGGGTAAGATACACTGGATGCAAGCCTATATATTAGCCTAAGATCCTTGGGCTTCATTTTTGGAGCTTCTCCCTCCTCCTCTGTCAAATGGGCACATTAACACTCTCCAACCCCCTTAAAAATTCGAGAGGAAATTGAACAAAAAAAAAAAAGACTGGAAATGAAGTTTGTAGAACACTCAGCACAGTGTCTGGATCCTGACAGCCCTTCAGTAATTATGAACTGCTAATGTGATTGCTCAGACTAAGGTGGTATGCATGATTATTACAAAAAGTCATTATCATAATGTTATTATAAATAATCATTAAAAACTAAAGCTTCATATTTATATATTGCATAATTTTTTTTGGTTTTGGGTAAGCTAATATAATGATTTGACATATGCAAAATCCTGAAGTTAGCCTTCCTCATTGTCTGTATCCCTCTGTACCCAAATCTATAAATTATCTCTGCAATGTACAAAATCTTTATTCTGTTAAGAAGTCAGTGGAATGTTTATGAAAAATCAAGAATTCCCGGAACCCTGTCTCCATCTGCAACCAACTATGCTGTACTTTCCGATCACTGGCAACGGGGATTTTACATTGCGGACCCCTGTCCTTGCTGCCAGCCTTCAGACCTTGTTTACAGACCTCCTGAGGATACACTTTTCTCATTTACTACGTTTCTTTGGATGGCAACCTATACACCTCTCAATAAATTTTGGTTTACCTAGGAGCTGACGGGCACAGAAACCTAGATTCAATTTGTGCCGATTTATGAGACACATGCACGACAATCCTGGAAACTTTCCTGTAGCTCACTTTATAAATTAACCCCTTATTTAAATATTCTGCAGACTTAGCATAGGGCAGCGTTCAGTGGGGACGTGATCCCAGATCAGCCTTTTGGGCCTCCCCGTCTTTGTTACCAGAACACACGGGCCCTGTTCAGCACAAACAATGCAAATGTACAAGATTTATGAGAAGAAGGGAATGTTCCTATCCCGTTGTTATTCAGGCCACAGCATCGCTGGTCTTAACAGGCTCCATACTGCTCAGTTCCAGACGTTCAACAGCTGGACTTGGGATGCATGTGTAAGCAGTGTTCTGATTTGACTGATGGCTTCACTCATTCACTCATTCACTCATTCAGCTGAAATGTTCCAAATGCTTTACAAATGCAAGACACTAAGGCTGAAGCCAAAGGGATATAACACAGAATGAGACACAATCCTCGGCCTCAAATAACTTATATTCCACTGGGAGACACAGCGCCTGTATGGTACGATAGAAAACTCATGAAATGCATAAGCCAGGAAACCTTGGCTGGAAGCCTGCACTTGCTTGTGAGCTGTGCGACTCTGGTAATTTACCGAACCCTCTTATGCCTCAGTTTCCTCATCAGTAAAATGGATGCAGTCACACCCAGTTTCACAGAGGATGCATTGAGGTAACAGCATTCAATAAACTGCTGTGAAATCTCTAAGCACCACACAGATATTCAAGATTCTTACACATGTCAGTAATGTACAAGAGAAAGGAACATGTGTGCAGTAAATTAACAAACGAAAGACTAGGAAAAATCAGATACGAACACCATAAGCCTACAGGGGTGATGATAAAAGAGTGTCCTCACTGCATGTTGTAGGTATTGTAACCCAATATTCTGAACTCATAGAAGAGGACAATGATGAGGAAGGAGAATAGAAGGCAGGAGGAGGAGGAAAAGATGGTCAGGCCATTAAGTAAACATGAGAACAACAGCCACATTGGAGAAACAAGCTGTATGTAGGAAAGAGTGCAAGCTGAGGAATGGTATAAACAAAGAAAGAGTTTATCATTCCAGTGCTTTGAGAGGATGAAGTAAGAGGATTGCTTGAAGCCAGGAGTTCAAGACCAGACTGGACAAAAAAGCAAGCAAGCCCCATCTCTACAAAAAATAGCCAAAATTAACTAAGCACAGTAGTGCATGCCTGTAGTCCCAGCTACTCAGGAGGCTGAGGCTGGAGGATCGCTTGAGCCCAGGAGTTGGAGCCTGCAGTGATCTGTGATTGCACCACTGCACTACAGCCTGGGCAAAAAGAGCAAGACCCTGTCTTAAAAAAGAAAAAAAAAAAAAAAAAAAAGATCAAGAGAAAAGGCTGAGCCTGGCCACTTTGCTTTTCTATATCCCACCAACTGATAACACCAATGGGGACCTAGGACATTGTCCAAATGGCAGAAATCCTTTAAAGAAAGCTTCTTACTTTCAGAGAGAAAAATAAATAGAACTGCTTGGGCTCAAAAGTCACTGCTGAAATAATTATAAATGGATGTCATCTGTCTTTGGGTGAAGTTCTTTAATGAATATGACAGAGGAAGCTCGAGCTTCCCACTCTAAGGCATCTCCTCCACTCACCTGCTGGCCTCTATGCTCCACCATGACACAGGATTCCCTTGGGTTGTCCATTCTCTAATCACAATCCCTCCTGAGAGGGCCGCCATAGGACATGGATTCATACTAGCAGGGTGACGACTTTTATAATCCAAGAAGGAGACAGGGATGCATTTTCCCATACTCCATGCCACTGCCAATAACTGAACCAGTGAAGTGAGCAGGTGTTATGAGAGTCAGAGTGTGTGGAGTGGCAGAGTGTGGTGGTCTTAGGATATGCCCATAAGTTCTTTGATAGACCTCCCTTCCAATGGTGGAGCCAGGTTCCCCTCTCCTAAGTATGGTCTTTACTGGTGTACTTCCAATCAATAGAATGTAGCTAAAGGTACAGTGCATGATGCCTAAGCATGGGGCTTACAAGGCCATGCCACATCTTCCTCACACTCTCTCCGAGATCAGTCACTCTGTGGGAGGCCAGATGCCATATTGTGAGGCTGCTCAAGAAGCTGTACAGAGAGGCCCCCACGGTGAAGAACTGAGGCCTCCTGCCAACAGCCACATCTGTGAGCCCCTTGGACGTGAAACCTCCCCTTCAGTCAAGGATTCTGAGACGGCAGCCCCAGCCAAAGCTTGCTGGCAACTTCAGAAAAGACTGTGAGCTAGAACTACCCAGCTAAGCCACTCCCTAATTCCTGACCCACAGAAACGATGAGATTCTAAGTGCTTACATTTTGGGGTAATTTGTTAGGCAGCAATGGATAACTGTGGCAAATACCTAGGTGGTGAGTTAGTGGATACAGGCAAAAGTGACAAGAGCAACACAGGTAGCTACCACCAAAAGCAAGGAAAGAGGAAGGGTATTTGAGAAAATTACAGAGATCACCAATATGAAAACCTGCCAAGGATGTTCTCCTCCCCCATATCTCCTAAGAGACTGCATTCTAGCTCGGCTTGACATGCAGCGCTACAGATAGATGCTCATTGAAAGTTTCTGGAGGTCATAGTTGTAATCATTATTTTCACTGGCATTTACTGAGTACTTATTGACTATCGGGGATTATGCTTTGTGCTTGACATAAATTATCTTATGTCTTCTTCTCAATGCCCCTCACAATGGAAATAGTATTATGATCACTCTTTCACAGATGAGAAAAACTCAAGAAGAGAAAGACTGAGTGACCCACCTAAGGACTTTCACTTAACCATCACACAGCCTGCCTCCTGCTGTGTAGGTCACTGATGCTGGCTTTGTGCACCTGGGCAAGGGCACCGGGGACTCCCATGTAGGGTACCAGTGTATACTCAAAGCCACAGGATAAACTCACTGCATCTCCCTAGAGCATCCATTTCATTCACTGCTAAGCAACTTAAGACATCATTTTTACATTTACATGAACACAGATATTTTGAGTGAAATGTAAACTTCCCCAGGAGCTTTTAGGATACATCTTGGAGGCTGGTCAGGGGCTACTTCAGGGGATATCAATGCTCCAGGATCATAAGTGTATTCTTTGCTGAAAGCACTAGCTAAGACACAGCTTGGCAAGGGGGAAATGAGGGCTGGAGGGCAAACACGACCTCAAAAGTCATAGGGATGGTGCTCAGAGGGTCAGGGTGTTCAGCCCCCAAATTCTGAGTGGTTCTCAGCTCTGCGAACCTCTCCAACAGCCAGGCTGTGACAGCTGCAAGGTCTGGGGGGCTTGGAACGAAGTCCCTTCTTCTCTTACACAATTCACTCCCCAAACATCACATTCTGTCCCTCCCCTTCCACTAGCATTGTGATTACTGCTGCATCATTAGTGCCCTTAAAAAGAACATGGTTTCCAAATCCTTCTAAACATGTTTGCAATGATTGTAATGGCCCTTTTGATAAATAATTGAAGAAGAGGCAGCTGACCTGGCGGCTATAGTGGGTGAGGATGGGCTGTAGGAGGAGGAAGGAAAGGATGCTCTGCAAACGACAGAAATAGTCATTTACAGTGGCAAGGAGGTAAGGAACTCTCTGACTCCCAGGGGGCCCCGAGCTGCTCAGATGTTCCCTCCAATACAAGCTGATGCCGTCCTGCTTGGCCAAATCGACCTGAACAGCCCAGAAAGCTGCATGGCCATACCTGTCAGCCTCAATCGGCGCTGCAGAAATTTTGTTAGGAAAATAGATGTACTGAGATTCAATTTTTCGATTGTCTGAAGGCTTAATTTAGTGACCTTGGAAAATATCTCCTAGAGGTGAAAGAAGACGCTGGGAATCTGCTGGGGGGAAGGAGGCTTCCCTGGTAATGGGTAATTTGTTTACTCTAATTTTCAGGCCTCTTCAGGAAGCCATGAAAATAGTCAGATAGGTACTACCATTTCTTACAAAAAGTGGGGGAGGGGAGAGCCATAGAAACCAGTGAGAGAAACCTCCAGCCACACTGCACCACTTTCTCAAGAGCAGGTAGGCATTATGATAATATGTACATATATGCTTTATGTGTATATATATAAATACGCTTATTATGAAAATGTTAAACACACACAAATAGAAGACAATAGTAACCTCACATACTTATCATTCAGATGCAAACATTACTAGAATGTTAACATTGCTTCTTTCCTTTCTTCATCCCGTCCCTCCTCTTCTTTCTTCTTTCACTGCGGCAGCTCTTGCTGCTGCTGTTGCACAAGTATTTTTTTTTTTTTAATTTTTTATAGAGATGATGGTCTCTGTATGCTGCCCAGGCTGGTCTTGAACTCCTGACCTCTAGTGATCCTCCCACTTCAGACTCCCAAAGCACTGGGCTTACAGGTGGGAGCCACTGTGTCTGGCCCCAGAGTATTTTAAAGCAAGCCCCAGACCTCATGTTATTTTTCCTCTGCTGAACGTATATGTCAGATGGTATTTGGAGGAGGCGGGGTTGCTCTGGTGCTCAACAGCTTTTCTCATTAATAAAACTGCTAGCAGGAAGGAGGAGCTCTGGAATTAGGAGTTCCAGTTTTGGCTACAATCTGCAATTCCTATAGGATCCTGCGATACTCTGAACCTCTGGGTCTCAGTTTCCCTAGATTGGGGAGGATAATGACTCATAGACCTGTTGGGGGAAATGAACGAGACATGATTTTCTAAAATCCTTGGCACAGAACCTGGTACAGGCTAAGGGAAAGGGGTGATGATTGACTGTATGTGTCTTGGACACAGGATGACAACACCAGTAATTAAAAGAAGGCAAAAAAAATTGTAGGTGTCAACTTGACTGGGCCACAGGGTGCCCAGATATCTGACTAACCATTATTTCTGAGTGTGTGTCTGTGAGTGTGTCTGAGTGTGTTTCTGCATGAGATTAACCTTTGAATCGGTAGACTGCGTAAAACTGATTGCCCTGCCCTGTAGGGGCGGATTTCATCTAATCCGTTGAAGGCCCAAATAAAACAAAAGTCTGGGTAAGAAAGAATTTTCTCTCTTTGCCTGACTGTCTTCAACCTGGGACATTTGTCTTCTGCCTTTGGATGAGGTTTCTACCATAGGCCCTTCTGGGTCTCCAGATTACTGGCTACATTTCTTGGGACTTCTAGCCTTCCATAATTGTGGGAGCCAATTTGACAGTTCCTAAAATCTCTATCTGTCTATCTAGCTATCTGTATGCCTATCTCTCTCTCTCTCTCTTTCCATCCATTCACCCATCCATCTTCCAGAGGGACCCTAACTTATGATGATTCTACTTACGATGTTTAGAGTTTATGATGGCACGGAATGGCAAGCAGAAGGCCAAGGGTTTAAATCCCAGCTTTGCCATTCATGGCTCTGTCACTTTGGAAAGTCCCTTTAACCACTATAAGTTTTGATTACCTTATCTGTAAAAGGGGGAAAACTACTCTACATTTTAGGATTACATACAAGAATGCAAATAGAATGCAGAAAACGCTGCTCAAATGACAGTGGCCTGAGAGTCTCCATTATACAGTTTCCAATCCAGCTGAGGCTAAAGGGCAATACCAAAGAGAAATAATAACTGCGCCCACTTCATAGGGTTGGAGGACTAGACACAATATTGGTAACTAGAATGAATAAAAGTTTCCTGCACATAATTGGCACACACATAATTAATAAAGGGCAGAGTGTGACGTTTTATACATAATGATAGATTATATCATGTTGATTATTAGGACATCTGTCCGATAGAATTTGGTCCATAGTAGGACCTTAATAAGTATGATGTATTGTTATAAATGAAATTATTACATATAATTATATAGTAATGACAATTAAAAATGCCCAGTGCAGTGCTGGACTTGAAATGATAGACACCCCATAGATACATGGCAGGAAACAGTAACACTGATGGTGATGATGGTGGTAGAATCCTGTACGTGGCCGTGTTGCCTAAATGTTGGTCCTAACCATATCCCTTCTTCTCACTCACCTCCAGCCCAACCTCCTATTCTGCATCCCCCAGTTTTCACCTGGCCCCTGGATTAACACCCAGGTCCATCGAAGGCTCTTCTCTCTGGAGGCTGTGCTTTTACAGTCATTGTCTTTGCCACTGTGACACGGAGCAGAAGCCAGGTCTTGGAGTCCCCAGCCCCCAGGCCCCATGGGGCATTCAGATTAGATTATCTGGCCTCTCTCTTGCCTACTATCACTTGCTGCCTCCTGTAGTGTTGGTAGGGGTGTCATTAAGGCCTCCTGGCTCGAGGAGCTATTAGACACACCAGGGCTCCCAGCTGCCAATGCCTGCGGTAATTTGCACCTCTTGACACCCAGCAGCTAACTTCCTTTCATAACCTGACAATTTCCACAGCAACTCTGTCCCCAGTCATGTCACCCAGCCTAGTCCCCTTACTCTGACTCCTACTGAGGAGGTGCAGTGCCTGGTTCCCATCCTGAAATAACAACACCGGCTGCTGGATCCATATGTTTTAGCTGTTGTTGCTGTTTTTCTCTGAGATGGCATCTTGCTTGTCGCCCAGGCTGGAGTGCAGTGGTGCCATCTCGGCTCACTGCAACCGCTGCCTCCCAGGTTCAAGTGATTCTCCTGCCTCAGCCTCCCAAGTAGCTGGGATTATAGACATGCACCACCACGCCTGGCTATTTTTTTTTTTTTTTTTGTAGTGATGGGGTTTCACCATGTTGGCCAGGTTGGTCTCAAACTCCTGACCTCACGTGACCCACCGACCTTGGCCTCCCAAAGTGCTGGGATTACAGGCATGAGCCACCACACCTGGCCCCTTTTTCTCTTAGACCTCACTCTTCCAGCTCCTTTCAACCCTGGGGTCTTCCTGCCAAAACATGGGGCTGGAAATGTGTTAAGGAGAAACTTGGAGAACAGAGGACAGCCTTGGAGATTACACACCTGATCTGGAGCCACACAGACCCCAGCTCCAATTCCTCTGTGAGTTTATGTCACCGAGCCTTACTTTCCTCCTCTGTAAAATGGTCAGGATCATCATGCTTCCCCCCTACATGGTGCTTTGATGTCATCTGCATGAAGCTCTGAGCACAGGGCCCAGCACTTGGCCAGTGAGCAATTAACGTCTGCTCTCACTGTGTCAGAGGATCAGCCATTCAGGTTTTCATTCATTTACCCTCTCACTTGATGCCTATGTACTTTGCAGTTGGGGGAACAGCTAAATTTGATTTAGCTCCCAAAGAAAGGCAGCCTGGAGTTCTGGAGAGGACAGCAGGTTTGTGACCAGAGAAACCAGGGATCAAAGCTCTCTGGTTCCCTTGCACCATCTATACCATGTGGGGGCAGGAAAGCCATATGAGGAGGAAATCATCTAAACCCGGCTGGTTAGTCCTAAAGAGGGAAGGAAGAAACATATTCAAAAAATGGAATAGCTTGGTGTCCGGCCTGTAGTGTGTGATCAATGAATACCACTTCCACTTACAGGGAAAGGGAGACTGAGGCAGAGGACAGCTAAGGAAATCCAGAATTGTCACACAGCTGGTGAGACGGGCGGCTGTGACTGTGACCTCATACCACCCCTCATACCTCACCATTGTGCTCTTATCATGGGTCGAAAGGTGGCCTCCAAAAAGGCAGTTCCATATTCAAATACCCGCAACTTGTGAAGGCGAGTTTATTGGGAATCAGGTCTTTGCAGATGTAGTTAAGTTGTGGATCTTGAGATGAGATCAGCCAGGAAGACCCTAAATCCAAAGATAAGTGTCTTCATAGGAGAAAGGCAGAGGGAGATGTGAGGCACACAGGAGAGGAGAACACAGGAGAAGAGGAGAAGGCCATGTGGCCTCAGAGTCTGGGACCGGAGTGATATGCTCACAAGCCCACAATCACCAGCAGCCACCAGAAACAAAAGATGCCACGAACAGATTCTTAGCTAGAGTCTCTGAAAGAAGTGTAGCACTGCCTTGATTCTGGATGTCTGGCCTCCAGAACTGTGAGACAATACATTTCTGTCGTCCATGATTTTTTTTTTTTTTTTTTTTTTTTTTTGGAGACTGAGTTTCACTCTTGTTGCCCAGGCTGGAGTGCAATGGCACGATCTTGGCTCACTGCAATCTCGGCCTCCTGGGTCCAAGCGATTCTCCTGCCTCAGTCTCCCAAGTAGCTGGGATTACAGGGCACGCCTGGCTAATTTTTGTATTTTTAGTAGAGACGGGGTTTCACCATGTTGGCCAGGCTGGTCTTGAACTCTTGACCTCAAGTGATCTGACTGCCTTGACTCCCACAGTGCTGGGATTACAGGCATGCCCGGTTGTCTTTGTACCAAATTTTATTAAATGTCTTTACAAAGTAACATCCAGACTCCAAATACAACCACCAAGGAGAGCCCGTTATGCTATGGGGACTGGCTGGGGCACAGCAGGCGGCTCTGGCTTCCCACCCTTCGGTTCTGACATGGGAGTGGTAGGCAGTATCTCATCTTTGGGTTCCACGATGCTCACGTGGTCAGGCAGAGGCTTCTTAGGGCCAATCCTACCAGCTGGGTCCCAGGGCAGCACGATCTTCACCGTGATGCCCAGAACACCTGTCCGAGCAGCACATGGCACATGGCAGCACCAATGTACTAGTTAAAAGGGTCCCCACTGGGGATCGTCAGGCTATCCACAAACTCATGCATTTGACCCTTTGTCCTCAGAGTCTCCCAGAAACCACAACTTGGCAGCCTTTGGCCCCTCTATTCATGATAGGGGGGCCAAAGCCCACCTAAAACCTAAACTAAAACCTAAAATCTAAATTAAAACCACAGCCCACCATCGCAGGCCGTCTGCACGGCAAGCCCTCCTAGGAGTTTGTACTGCAGACTCTGCCTGGGCAATGGCTCGCAGACCTCTGGGGTCATCTTTTCAGCATAAAGCTCTACAACACCCACTGGGATGCCAGATCTCTTCTGAACTACAGCAATCAATGCCAGAATCCCCGGCTGTTCTCACCAAGAACATTTTGTGTTCTGGAGGCTAAGATAATGGTTTCTGCCCTGATGGGTGTAACCTGAATCTGAGCTTCAGAGCAGCATCTTGAGCCAGCTTCTGAGTAAGAAACTGATCACGTTCAGCTTTGAAGACGCCGTCAGCGACTAACATCCTCTTCGTGGAAATTCGCGCTGCCATGATGCTGCCACACACCATCAAAAGGAAAGCAGATTGTGCCTTTCTTAGATCTCGCTAGAGCAAGTCAGGACAGTGCGGTAATAATAGGCTGCCCATGTAACAGACCTGGGTGGGAGTCAGCCCTGCCACTTGGTTGCTCTGTGACCTTATGAAACTCACGTGACCTCCCTGAGTGCCAGCATCCTCATTTATAAAGTGGAGTTGTTCATGAGTATTAGCATTTTCCCCTAGCCTTGTAGGGTTTAGGGGATCGTGAGAGGGAATGCACAGAGCACTTTGTTTATGGCTACAGCACTGCCATTTTCTACTGCTACTATCACTACCAGGAATGAAAACAACAACAAATAAAAACAAAAGCAACCCAAAAATTGCCCCCAAAGGAAAGGTGTGTCGCTTCCTCTCTGTTCTGTTTCCACACAAAGTTGCCTAGGACCCTGATATGGCTTGGGTGTGTCTCCACCCAAATCTCAACTTGAATTGTATCTCCCAGAATTCCCATATGTTGTGGGAGGGACCCAGGGCGAGGTAACTCAATCACGGGGGCCGGTCCCTCCTGCGCTATCCTCGTGATAGTGAATAAGTCTCACAAGATCTGATGGGCTTATCAGGGGTTTTCACTTTCCCTTCGTCCTCATTTTCTCTTGCCACTGCCATGTAAGAAGTGCCTTTCACCTCCTGCCATGATTCTGAGGCCTCCCCAGCCATGTGGAACTGTAAGTCCAATTAAACATCTTACCCTTCCCAGTCTGGGGTATGTCTTTATCAGCAGCGTGAAAACAGACTAATACACGCACTGAAGTGCTTGGCTTGTTTCTCCCCAGCACCTAGGAAAGTATCTGACGTGCAGCAAGTGCACTATACATACTGATTAGAGGAATGAATGAATGAATGAATGAATGAATGAGGAAAACAGAGTTCTAGAGTCAATGGGCTAACCTTTGGGAGGAGCTTGGACTGAATCCAGTAAATCAACCAATCACACATTTGAAATCAATAACAATTTCACCATCATTGGTCATTATTAGAAAAACTTTCTATAGGCAAAATGAAGCATCTGAATGTCTCTATGTGTAAGAGTGGACTGTTTATAAAAACCAAAATGACAGTTATTTTTAACCTTTATATATTTCTAAAGACTCTTTAAAATCAAATGAATTTTTAAAAACTTTTATTTCAAGGTTTCAATCAATAAAAAGTAAAATAAAATAAAGTACTAGAAAATAAAATTTGGATTCAGAGGCTAGAAACCTACAATGAAGACATCTATCAAGGCAGGAGGATTCCTATGAGGCCAGAAGTTTGAGACCAGCCTTGGCAACATAGCAAGACCCCATCTCTATAAAACACAAAAATGAGACCAGTATGGCAGCTCTCGCCTGTAGTTCTAGCTACTTGGGAGGCTGTGGCGGGAGGATCACTTAAACCCAGGCATTGGAAGTTATAGTGAGCTATGATCATACCATTGTACTCTAGCTAGGAGACAGAACAAGAGTCTGTCAAAAAAAAAAAAAAGGTCTAGGAAGCTCAGGGTAGCCAATCCTTCCATTCCCTTAGAGAAACAGCAAAGTTAGGACATGCATATCAGCTGAGGCTCGGCGGGCCTTAAATGCACACATTTGCACAGATATGTGCATACCTCTATATAAACTCCCTGACACCAGTGACTGGGTCTGTTTTATCAAACAATGTGTCCATTAAACTTCAGATGAAGCCTTTATTAAACATGTGTTGAATGAATGGAACATCTTTAGAATGCTATATGTGATTACACAGACAGGTGACCTCTCTCGTTTTGCAGCATCCTGAGATGTGGTCACCATGGTGAACATTCAGGTGGTGATAAGCGATGATGACTTCCCTTACATTTTTCTGCTTTAGGAAGCACCTGCCTCTTTGAACCTGGAATGGTGGGATGGGGTGGGCGTCTATCCTTCCTTGTTCACACAGGCGGCTGATACAATAATGTGATCATCAACTCCCCGCTTCCTGCAGCCCCCTACTAGCTGGCTGCCCCAGCTGCAGAATGCAAACATCTGCCGGCATCATTAAGGCATTTCTATACAGCACCAACCAAGGCCTGACCCTGTGACCATTTCCACCATTAGATTTGAATGACCTCAGCAGCAGGGCTGAAAGGCCGGAGTATTAATTCACAGAACCACAAGCTCAATTTAAGATTTAATTTGAGATAACGAAGAGCTACTGAAAGTGTATTCAAACTTCTAAGCATGCAATAAAAGACCTTTCCCTGTTTTCCAGGTTGAATATGAATCCAATATTTCTTTAACAGATTTATTCATAAATTTACAAACAACATGAAGCCTCTTTTCTCTAATTCCTTTTTTTTTTTTTTTCTTTTAGTTTTTTGGCTTTATCCAGCCCTTTTATGATGTTTCTTGCTAGGAATCTTTTTTAGTTCTTCCTCCCTAATTTACAAATGCCTGTTCTTTAGGAATTACCTTTCAATTCTATAGCATTCTTGAAGAGAAAGCAGGCTTCCTTAAGACTCTCCCATACCTTTAGTTCTCTTGCATTCCAACCTAAATACGCTAAGCATCTGTTTGTTCAACAATGATGGGGTTGCATAAAAAGCTTTCACCCAGCAATGTAACTCTCATTAAGAAAAGGTGATGGAAAGATTCAAAATAATATTCCACCCATTAGTAACGCGGGGCCACTTGGTTTTAGTGAATGCTTAGGCTCTGAAGGCTTTATTCATAAAATATTTAGAACTCTAGGTGGGGACGGGAATTTTAGTTGGTTCAAGTAGATTTTTGTTTTTTTTGTTTTGTTTTGTTTTTTGAGACAGAGTCTCACTCTGTCTCTCAGGCTGGAGTACAGTGGCACAATCTCAGCTGACTGCAACCTCTGCCTCGTGGGTTCAAGCCATTCTCCTGCCTCAGCCTCCCGAGTAGTTAGGATTACAGGTGCATGCCACCACACCTAGCTAATTTTTGTGTTTTTAGTAGAGACGGGGTTTCGTCATGTTGCCCAGGCTGGTCTTGAACTCCTGACCTCAGATGACCCACCTACCTCGGCCTCCTAAAGTGCTGGGATTACAGGGGTGAGCCATCACACCTGGCCTCAAGTAGATTTTTTGACACTAAAGAGTTTATTTTAGGCTGGGCATGGTGGCTCACAACTATAATCCTAACACTTTGGGAGGCCAAGGCAAAAGGATCACTTGTAGCCAGGAGTTTAGGTCACTCTGGCCAATGCAGTGAGACCCCATCTCTACAGGAAATTTTAAAAATAGCTGGGCATGGTGGTACACACCTGTAGTCCTAGCTACTCAGGAGACTGTGGCAGGAGGATCGCTTGAGCCTGGTAGGTCGACGCTGCTGTGAGCTAAGATGCCACAACACTCTAGCCTGAGCAACACAGTGAGATTCTGTCTCTTAAAAAAAAAGAGTTTATTTTGGCCAAGGCACGGTGGCTCACGCCTGTAATCCCAGCACTTTGGGAGGACGAGGTGGGTGGATCACAAGGTCAGGAGATCAAGACCATCCTGGCTGACACATTGAAACCCCGTCTCCACTAAAAATACAAAAAATTAGCCGGGTGTGGGGGTGGGCGCCTGTAGTCCCAGCTACTCAGGAGGCTGAGGCAGGAGAATGGTGTGAACCCGGGAGGCAGAGCTTGCAGTGAGCTGAGATCACACCACTGCACTCCAGCCTGGGCAACACAGCGAGACTCTGTTCCCCCGCCCCCGCCAAAAAAGAAAAAAAAAGAGTTTATGTTAATATTTGAAGATGGGAATTGGAGATGAGAATTTGTTGCTTTGGACTCAGAAGCCTGGATCTATGAGGGCATTTGCAGACTATTTTGTGTCTGACACTGTGCTAGGTTACTCTGCATTTTCTCAAAGACTCAGTGCAGCCTTAGAAATAGACTTGGGTTTAAAGCTCAGCAAGCAACCTGAGCCTCTGTCTTTGTCATCTGTGAACGACCACATGCCTCGGTGCTTCCTGACAACAACTTTAAAAGTTATAAACATTGACACATATATGGGTATAAAAATACCACAGGTCACCTGAGCTTGACCCTGGGACACTGTTGGGAATGGGTGAACTTCCTAGGAACTGCAAACACTCTGGTCACTGTGAAGATTACACTACGGGCAAAGGCCAGGACCACAATATTTTGCAATCCTGAAACTCATCTACTTTATTAGCCATTGGGTTTTCAAAATAAGAAGCCATGTGGTGGGCAGGGGAGAAGGATAGACCAGAGGCCTTACAGCTGTTGTGGAGTGGAGGATGGGAGAAGCTTGGCTTTCAATCCATCCTCCGTCATTACTAGCTGTATAACCTGGGGCAAGCCTGTGCCTCAGTTTCTTCACTTTTATCATCCTTCTGCTTATCAGGTAAGAGACGATGCTTAACATGCAGGGATAAGTAGATGGGTGTAAAGCCACAATTCCCAACACAGAGAAGGCAAATAGGAGAAAGGCCAAGAGAAAGTACACCCATACGTTTGATGCAGTGCAGTGGGTTAAATAGGGTCCACCGAGAAACATGTTCACTCAGAACCAACGAATGTGACTTTATTTGGAAACAGGGTCTTTGCAGATGTAATTAAGATAAGGACTGAGATGAGATCTTACTCAATTAGGTGGGTCCTAAGTCCAATGACTGGTGTCCTTATAAGAGATGGAAAGGACACAAAGTCAGAGGAGAAGGTGATGTAAGGATGGAAGTAGAGGTTGGAATGTGGTGTTTCCAAGCCAAGGGACACCAAGAATTGCCAGCAGTCACCAGAAACCAGGAAACAGGCATGGCATGGTTTCTCCCTTGTAGCTTCCAGAAGGAACCAACCCCACCAAAGCCTTGATTTTGAACTTCTAGCCTCCAAAACCATGAGACAATGAATAATTCTCAGTCCACCCAGTTTGCGGTAATTTGTTATTGCAAGCCCAGGAAACACATGCATGTGGCATGGTTGGTATTAAAATGCAAGGCACTTGCCTGAAGAGAGGCCCTGTGGTCTTACTTTCACGAAGGTTGTTATTATACCTCAAGGAGGGGACCCACTAATCCTAAGTCTGTCCACTGATCCCAAGAAAAACCACCTAAAGTTTCTTAGCAGGCAATGGCCAACTCTACTAATGGAAATGAAGCTGACTGGAAGTTCTCAGATCATCAGTAAGGAAGATTTTTATTTAAGGATGGGAAAATGATTTAGGAATACTGAGATGTCTCCAAACAATACTTCGAGGTCTTAGTTGACTCCACCATTATTTCTGGCATATTCAGGGCACCACTTCCACTGTTGTAGGGCATGCAACCTCTTCAGTAGCCAAAACTTTGGGTCACACATGTAAAGGACATTCTGGTACTACAAATTTGGCTCTTTGGCATCAAAACTTAGCAGTATCCATGACTAGTCTTGCTTTATTACAGCACCCAGATGTCAGTGGCTGGGGGCTTCTCTTATGTCTCCAGCAAGCAGGGACTGGGTCAATGTGCATCCTGAGAGCCTATTAGAGTGCCAGGTCCATGACAGGTGCTCATGGTTATCAAAGGAATGATAATGATGACAATACAGAGGTAAATAGTAAGAACAATAATTGAGTTATTTTATTTTCCTCCATATCACCACATTACCACCCCCATTTTACAGGTGTTGATATCAAACTAAGAGTATAAATTAATGAATGGATGAGTAAATACATAAATAAGTAAATAATGAGTCTATCTAGGAGGGAGCAGACTCAGAATCAAGTTCAAGTCTCACTCAAAAAAGGCTGAGTGCAAATCTCGCTGGTGCAAACACCTAAGCTCTTACCCAACATCAGAGATATTGCTAAGCCTTGTTTATGGATGAAAATGCTGGGAGTTTGTGGCCTTCAACTGTGCTGGTGATGCAGGGCAGGTGAGCCCCAGAATTGGGGCTTAGCTCAAAAGGGCCCAGGAAAGAATTCAAGGGCAAGCTGGTGGTGTTAGCAACTTTTATTGAAGGGGCAGTGTACAACAGCAGCAGAAGTGCTGCTCCTTGCAAAGCAGGGCTACCCCACAGGCAGAGTGCCCACAGTGACAATTCCGAGGCAATTCTGCCATCACATTTACACCCATGTTTAATTATATGCAAATTAAGTGGTGGATTATGCAGAAATTTCTAGAAAAAGGGTGGTAACTTCCAAGTTGTTGAGTCACTGCCATGGAAAGGGGCAGTAACTTCTAGGTGTTGCCATGCAAATGGTAAACTGACATGACACACTGGTGCACACGTCTTATGGAAAGGCGCGCCCACCCTATCCCCGTTTTAGCTAGTCCTCAATTTGGTCTGGTGTGTTGCCCTATCTATGGAGTTAAGTCTCGCCTCCATAGTCAATTCCCACCTCCTGCCTCACTGGGGGGTCACTGAAGACATTGAATGACAGAATTAACTGATGGCTGACTGGAGTGCTCAATCAACTGGCCTGCTGACCTGGGCTCATTTCACCTGGTAACCTGATGGGGCTGAGAAGATCCAAAAGAAGTGAACTGAACAGTAGTGGCCAACTGACTGGGAAAGAGTGCAGAAGAGTGAATGCTTTGCTGTGGAATGAACACCTGAGTACTACGGGCCTACTCCTGTGCTAAGTGCTTCGCCGTTATCATTTCCATTTAATTTTCTCAACAAGCCTCCATTCTAGAGCTAAGCACAATGAGGATTAGAGAGATTAAGTGGCTTACCCTGGAACATTCGATTCAGAAATCAGGATGCAAGTCTAGGTTTCCCGACTCTGCTCTTAAGCCGTACACTTAACCTCCACTTTATATTCCCTCTCTCAGTGCTAACGAATTTCTGCCAATATTCTCACTTACACTTAAAAGCAACCTTTGGAATTACGTATATTGGCTCCAATTCAGGAAAGATGAAACTAAGGTCCCGAATAGTTAATGAGTTGTCTGGCAAGCTAGTTACATGGTAGAGGAAGCACTCAAAACTGCCCAGGCTAGAGTGCTGTGGCATCTTAGTTCACTGCAGCCTCGACCTGCCAGGCTTAAGTGATCTCCTGCCTCAGTCTCCTGAGTAGCTAGGACTACAGGCATGTACCACCACGTCCAGTCAATTTTTAAATTTTTGTAGAGATTGGGTCTCACTGTGTTGGCCAGACTGATCTCAAACTCCTGGCTTCAACTGATCCTCTTGCCTTGGCCTCCTGAAGTGCTGGGACTACAGGCACGAGCCTCTGTGCCTAGCCTCAAAAGTGGGCCTGCCTTGTCCTAGGGTTTTCTATTGTACTTCAAGTCCTGAGTCAACGAAAGCTGTAGAATAGCTCAAGCAATCCTAATCAACAGAGAAGGGCTGTGTGTGCTGGAGAGGGTGATGCTGTGGCAGGGCTGGGGCAGGAGCTGGAACATGTCCACGCTGGGAAGGAGATGGCCTCTGATGTGCAGCCCAGGTCTCCCTTCCAGGGTAACCTGTAGCCTTCAGCCATCGGCCTTTCCAGGGAGTACCTGAACATAGAGAGCTACCTTACGCAAGGGCACATCCTTCCTGGGGCAGCCCACCCAATCACAAGTCAAGGCAGGTTTATAAAAGCCTGACCACATTAGCGCAATAGGGATTAGCTCTGATGGGTCCTCTTAGTTCCATGAGGTTGACTGAGACCCTTGCTGGACTGCATCTCAGCTCAACTTCTCCCTCTGCCCACTCCATCTTCCATAGGTGTTAATTCCAAGGCATGCGTTCTCCGCAACACACCTGCACTCAGAGTCTACTTCCTGGAAAGCCCAGGGAGATGGTTTCTCATTTCTAAAGAAAATGACCTATGACAATAAGAAGGCTTGACCTCATCAGAAAACTTCACTGGGGCGACTGGACTGCCTTGGAACTCTTTCCATCCAAGACAGAGAGCGAGGAGGTACACCCCAGGGAAACAGAAAGGGCTGGGACCTGAAGAGGTCCTGGGAATTTTAGGAGGTCGCCAAGCGAAGACAGGGCCCGTTTGCCTCCACACGAAGACTCATCCCCGATACCCAGGAGTGCAGGACTTAACAGGGGCTAAACTTCAACTACTTGTTGACATAATTAGTGCTGGCTCCAAGCAAGAGGTTTTGTAGCCAACTTGGCGTGGGTTCGTGAATTTTGATTGGCAAATTTGAAGCAAAGTTCAGCCAAGCTCTACATCTATTTTGTAGTGTGCCTTACGCACATCCAGAGAAGCCAACTCTTCCGATAGATTTTTCAGTTTTATGGTTGTTGGTAGCTGAAGATATTAGCTCTTTAAGGAGACAAATGCTTCTGGCAGGCTGGCCTGCACTAGGAATAGGAGAAATGCCTTCGGGTTTCTTCTAAAATTAATGTAATAAGATGTATTAATCAGAATTCTATCAAGTCTACACACTTGGCCTGGGCTTAAGAAACAATACTTTGAAATTGCAGTTGGCTAAGCTTCCCTATTCTTTGTGAATCAGAGTCAGGGTTGGAAAGAAAAAAAATAAAAGAAGAATAGAGCTAATGTTTAAGAAAAACTGGCAACAGGAAAACATTTAAGCAACTTTTCATTCCTTAGTTCCACCAGAGGGTTAGGGGAAGTTTTGACCTTTGTATTTCCACAAACGTACTTTAGATTGTGGGATCAAAAACAGTTGGTCAGACCCCACGCCAAGTCAGGACTGGTTTGGGCAATAGCTCAGGTCCAAGGTATTTACTTGTTTGTTTCTGTCTAATAATAACTTACTCTGGGACTTGCAATGGAATCTTGGCTATTTCTTGCCTTCAGATGTTTGTAACCAGGTGATGAAAAATTTTGGAAGCCGAACTAGATTACACAGATGAGTACTTGCATTGCATAACTTGTGACTTAAAGATGATCTTCTCAAGAAACCAAAAAAAAAAAAAAAAAAATGGAGCCACAAAATCAGAGCCAGCCCCAGTTTCTTCACAGCAATTGCTCATTTTTAGATGACACTCTACATTTTAAAGTGACATAAAGGTATCCTGAACATTGTACAGCAATTTGGTCGTGCTTTCAATGTGACACAGCTACATCTGTATTTACTATTACAACTCAGTACCCAAGAGATGAAAAATTTTAAAGACAAAGGGCCAGGCGTTTGTGGAAACATTTCCCCTCCTTGTATCAAAAAAAAAAAGTGGCTCCTTCTTGTCTGGTAGATTTCAGTAATTGGCAGGATTTTGAGTAAGCTCTTTTAAAAGCCCTCCGTTTCTATTTTCACATTAAACACACTTGCAATATCTATTAAAAGCACAAATACTGAAGAACACACCAAGACTGTCAATGAGCTTACATCTGGAGTCCTCAATATATCAGGAAAAAATGAAGTGAACATTCACAGAGTTTTACTTCTTTGGGAACCCAAATGCTAGGAAAGAAAAGGGTGCCTTCTTTCTCTCGCCTTCTGGTCCTATCCAGTGTCCCAAATTTTACATCCATTCTTTATCAGAGGGTTTATCAGAGGGGGCCAAGTCAGGGATTTAGTTAAAACAACAGATACTGGATTCTGCCTTCATTCTGGGGAGTATTTACTCACATTAAGGCACAGGGGATTCCACGCTAGGAAAGCAGAACAGAAGCATGAGTATTTCTGCCACGTTCTGGCTACGACCACTTGGCCTTACAGTTTTAGGGTGATTGAGCAACATCCCAGGAAGGACACACAAGGTCACCCAGGGGACTTGGGAACATCGAGAGAGAGCAGGGCCAGTGAGTGGGACGGGGAGAGAACCTCTGAGCCCCGTGTGTATCTTGGAAGTCACTCTCAAGTTTATATTTGGGCAGACAGAGCCAGATGTGAGCACGGACTCACAGGCAGCCAAGGAGCAAGACGAGGGTCATTGAAACACGGGCAGAGAGGTCTGCTTGCAACTGCCCTTGGCCTCAGACAGATGCAGTGCAGTTCTAAAGCTCTTTTGCTCCTTTTCAGATTTCCTTAAAAGAACAGGAAGGGAAGGAAGGATTAAAACCCAGGGGAAGCAAAAGGAGCCATAGCTCAGCTGAAGTTTCCTTCCAGAGACTCCCTCTGCCCCCATAAATGTGTGTTTTGAAGGAAAGCTTATGCATTGGGCAAGGAGGTCATCATGGTCTGAGATTTCAAACTCTTGGTCAGGGTCCTGGCAAGAAGCAGATGGTACACTCAAAACGGGTAATGTAAGAAGTGTTTGGTAAAGGCACTGTTTGTAAAGGTCGGTGCAGAGTTTAAGGAAATAGCAAGGTTTCATGCAATGTACTAGAGTTAGTAACAGCAGGAACAGTTCCTGCCCTTGTCAGCCAAATGGATGAAAATGGATGAAACCTCCCTTTTTTTTTTTTTTTTTTTTGATAGTGTTTCACTCTCTCGGCCAGGCTGGAGTACAGTGGCACAATCTTGGCTCACTGCAACCTCCGTCTCCCAGGCTCAAGGAATTCTCCTGCCTCAACCTCCTAAGTAGCTGGGATTACAGGTGTGTGCCACCATGCCTGGCTAATTTTTGTATTTTTAGTAGAGATGGGGTTTCACCATGTTGGCCAGGCTGGTCTCGAACTCCTGACCTCAGGTAATCCACCCGCCTCGGCCTCCCAAAGTGCTGGGATTACAGATGTGAGCCACCGCGCCCGGCCTGGATGAAACCTTCTGCAGAGGAAAGTGGTGAACTGACACCCTGCAGGGAAGAAGCCTGAAAAGTAAATTGCCAAATCCAACCAGAAGAAGAAAGGGCAAGAGAGCCAACTACTGTCAGCTTCCGGGCCAGGTGGAAGAATCTGGGGAGCACAAAGGTAGCTGGTGCACAGACCACACCTGACAGAGCCCAGGGGTGGTTTTTCAAGGGCAAATGACGGGCCTAGTGGGGACAATGCCCACAGTTCCCCAACGTCAACCAGAAGGCCTTGGCTGTAATGTCTAACATACTGCCATGTCACATTACTTGTTATTTGAAGGAGGAATTTTTCCCCAAAATACCTGATTGGAAAACCTTGACCCTGGATGTCACCCTCATTTCTCCCAGGTCTAAGGTGCATGATTCCGTAGAAAAAACCGATGTAATCCACAAAGGATACATCTTGAAATTGGATAGGTTCGAAAAGAACACAGGTGCCTTTATCCAAGCCATCACTGCAACCTCTTTTGTTCTGTACATATATGAAAAGCCAACATTCTCAAGTAGAGGTTCATTTAGTTTTTTTTTTTTTTTTTTTTCAAAAGAGGCTTCTTGGTAGTTTGATTAGACAGTGGTATGTAGGGGATATAAGGATTACAGAAACTTAATTTTTTTAACATACTGTATTTTTTAAATATCATTTGAATTGACACAGAAAAGTGCATTTTTTCCAGTTTTTTAGGGAAAAAGAGAGACTTCACCAGGAGGATAAAAAGGAAGAAGAGGGGAAGGGGAAATAAGAATTCCAGAAAGATGAAAAATTGTTGACATAAGAAGGAGGCACATTTTTGCCAAAATTCTCTAGAAGAAAGAATTATTATGGCTTCCCAGTAACTGACTCCGCTTGCCGGCAGGGGGAGGATCTGGCCGGGTTCCGTCTTCTCTTGTGATGACACACTGTCCTGTGCTGAAAACTTGAGCCACAGCCTGTGTGCCTGGGCAGTATTAATAAATGCAGATATTCAGCAAGGAAAGAAAAGAAAACTCCTAAAAGTAACAGCAGGTGACTTAAACCAGGGGAGATGTAATAGAACCTATAGAATTGGGGGTGGGGAGGCAAGCTTCAGGAAGGTTAGCACTGGGGCCTCTACATTTTCTAATATAGATTAATGGCTTGCTCAGGCAAGCAGCTACACGCTTGCTAAATGTGCTGACCGCCTGAAATTAGGAAAGGTGGTGACTAAGGAAGGGAGAAAAAAATAAATAAAATGAGCTGAATCTGAATGTGCCTCACTCATCCTGGTCTGACATATGACAAACAAAATTAACGGCGACAAAGAGAAAGCAACAAGTAGCAGGTAGTAGAAAACAAACATCAAATGAATGTGATTGATCTCAGAGAGGCCCTTTGTTGTTGTTAAGACCTTGGAGTCACAGTGGATACTTGAGGAACACACACACAGGTGCTCACACACACACACACACACACACACACACACATTCCTGCCCACATATACATACATCAAAGCCAGACCGCCACAGAATTAGATGGGCATCGTTATATCTCTCTCTAACCAGGATAAAATGTGTGTCTCCAGAAATTAGAATAGATTATCTTGGACTCTGGCAAAACTCAGCTCAAGTATACTCCATTCTGCTCATCACCTTACAAAAGTTATTAATCTAACACATGAAGAAAAGCAGGATTCTTGGACTTAAATGTCTGAGTGTTTTTTTTTTTTTAAGGCTGTATATTTATAGCTTAGGAGGTTGAAAAAAGGAAATTAAGGGGAAAATATCAAATGAAAAATACTTAGGACCTAAAATATCTCGGTGAGGTAGATAACGCTATGATAGCAAAACAACAAAAATCAGAAGCAATATTAAAGGTACATTTGAGATGCTGAATATTTTTTTTTCCTAAAAAACAATCAACTGCTTATAGAACAACGTGTATACAAGTTGGAAAAAAAAAAAAAAACACACACCTCACAAGCATCTCAGTATTTTCCTATAACTAGACGGAAATAAGAAATTACATGGGTTTGGTAGATTCCCTAATTGTGTTTCCACAAAGATTCATAACAAAATTCTTATATTTGATTTTATTTTTCCATTTTAAGACAAATTCACCAGTGAGTCAAAATCTCTTTTAAAAATAGATGTGTTTAAGAAGATGTGGAATGATAGTATTTTCCCCTGTCTTTTCTATTAAAAAAAATGTTAAAACTTATAACACATACATGGGGCCTTTAGTTTATGGGGCTTGTTAATTAGTGCTGATTATGCGTTAGTCAGGGCCTTTGGATAGAGTTTTTGTGGGGGCGGGTGGATGGAGACTCACTCTGTCACCCAGGCTACAGTGCAGTGGCATGATCTTGGCTCACTGAAACCTCCGCCTCCTGGGTTCACGTGATTCTCGTGCCTCAGCCTCCCAAGCAGCTGGGATTACAGGTGCCTGCCACTACTCTTGGCTAAGTTGTTTATTTTTAGTAGAGAAGGAGTTTCGCCATGTTGGCTAGGCTGGTCTCGAACTCCTGACCTCAGGTGATCCGTCCACTTCGGCCTCTCAAAGTGTCAGGATGACAGGCATGAGCCACTGTGCCCAGCCATATTTGTTTTCTTAACAAATTATTTTCAAGAAGTTGTTTGAGATTACACAAGAACATAAGACCTGCCGTGCTAAATCGGTGTCACCTTTAAACCCAGTGTCTCTAAACCCAGTGGCACCAAGAGATGGTCTGTGGCTGGCTGCTGATGTCCTCTATAATGGGGCATTATCCTAAATATGCCACAGTCGATACCATCTTGTCTTTTAAAAAAATTAGCAGATACATTGCCAAGTTAGGACACCTAGGTCCTATACACTGCCATGCATTGGTATTTGGTCTCTGTGCTGGCTGGGGACTTTGGGGATCAAGAGAATGAAACCTGATCCTTTTTGCAAAGATCTTATTGTGTGATAGCGTAAACAATGATGAGGGTAAGAACCACAGCTTTGAGGGTGTTATCATAGCTATAGTTTAATCAAGTAATTATCACATGTCAGAAACAATTCTTTAAAAATTCCATTTATTCCTCAAAAGAACCCTAACAGGTAAATTTTATTATCCTCATGAGTCAACAAGAAGAGAGAGGCTTACCAAGCTTAAGTAACTTGAACAAGCGTTAGGGACTGAATGTTTGTGTTCCTCTACCCCTCATTTATATGTCAAAGCCTTGACCATCAGTGTGATGGTATCTGGATATGGGACCTTAGGGAGGTAGTTAGGTTTAGATGAAGTCTTGAGGATGAGGCCCCTCATGAGGGGATTAGTAGCCTTATAAGAAGAGGACAAGGGGGCTGGGCATGATGGCTCCTGCCTGTAATTCCAGCACTTTGGGAGACTGACGCAGGTGGATCACCTGAGGTCAGGAGCTCGAGACCAGCCTGGCCAACATAGCGAAACCCTGTCTCTACTAGAAATACAAAAAGGGGGAAAGAGAGAGAGAGAAAAAGAAAAAAGAAAAGAAAAGAAAGAGACAGGGAGGGAGGGAGAAAGGACAGGAGAGGATAAGGGAAAGGGAAAGGAAAGGAAGAAAGGGAGGAAGAGGGAGAGGAAGAGAGAGATGAAGAAAGTTAACAGATACAGTGAATGTACACAATGACAGCTTCTAAATGGAATTCTACTGACATAAATGTACTAGTAGATATAATTCCCAAAAGTGATTTATCCAACCCAGAGAGCCTATGAATCACAGAGAGGATGAAGGATCATCAATTAATCAGCAATTGCAGAATAATATACCTACGTATTCGAGTGACCATGTGTATACAACATAAGGTAGATCACAACTAAGAATGTCACAAAACACTGATATTTTTCCAGATGCTGAATTACCAAAGTCCCTTCAGACTTTTTCATCATTTGTTCACTGCATTCTTCTAAACTTCAGACGAGAAGAGGAGTCATCTTACTGGCACACTGCTTTCCTGTCTCTTCCCTTTATAAACCTCTGAAAGGCAGTGCAAGTTACCGAAGACCAGAGAAGGCCTTTGATGCATCCTCACTTCACTAAATATGCTTCTGGCCACGGAAGCCCCAGCTCTGCCTGCAGTATTTTCTAAGTGTCTGAATGCATAGTCCACACAGCATTCCTGTCTCTTCTGGCATTATGACAAAATGACTGAGCACTTGCCTTTTTGGATCTTGTGCTGTCATTTGTCTTTTTTGTGGAGTTTTTTTTCCCCCTGCATAAGATGATTTGTCTCCAAAAAGAAAGTCTTAATAGAGTTATTCCTACAGAAGGGAGCAAATCTAGTTTATACTCCCACCTTCTTCCACACTTGATATTATGGCCCGCTTCAATCAGGATTAGGCAGGCTTAACAATTAGAACCAAACGCCCTATTCAGCAGGCAAGAGTCACTCAGAAGAAATAGTGGGAGGTGAAATTCTTCTGCAGTACAGAATTTGTCAAGGCAATCATGGTAGCAGGGAAATGTTTCAATCAGCTGTTGACTATTAATTTATTTTGTTAACAGCAAATATGGATCCAAGAATCTCAAGTGATACATGGGTTCCCATAATACTTCCTAGGGATGTTTTCTGAGTTGACGTGTCATATTTGATAGCTTATATTAACTGCCAATATGCTGTCATTCTCAAATGTTAAAAACAAGCGTGGCTGCATGTGTCCACATAAATATACGGGCTGCTCATATGAGGCAGGGTAGGTAATTGGGCAGAACCTGATATTTCATAGGTAAGCTGCCATTTAACAGATGCAGGTGGAAATTGGAAATCAGCTCAGAATAAGACTATGTTCTGATAGAAATGTTTTGAAATTTTCAGTGTCATTTTGAAAATGTATAGGCAATGGGCACCCGTCACTCTGAAGAAGAGTATTAAAGGATCACTTAATGAAACTGTATGAGGGCTCCCCTTCCCCATACTCTTAACTCACTGGTTTAGGTCTGGAAATTTCCATCAAGGGCTGAAAGATTACCAGGAAGCACAAAAATTGAAACTTCAACATTTTTCCTTTGATGAATCCATGCTCTTGGTGTTTCTATTGGTGCTGTGAGATTTGCTAGATGAACAGCACACCAAGGGTCCCCCACGGGAGACTTCGCTTTGAGAAGGTGAGTGTGGAATGCTGACCCAGGGGAGGAGGCAAAGCTCAAATGCACATGCAACTGATCTACCACAGAGGGTCGTCATCCCTTGGGAACAGTGACCCAAGAGTTTCTAGGAGCTCACACACTGAACACACTGCTATCCTCTCCTTCCTTCTTCCTGTCCCAGCTAAGCTCTGAGAAATCTGCATGACAACCGCAGGGACAAACGAGGCCACATGGCCTCATTCACACCCCAGTCCTCTTTCTAGAAGGCATCTGGAAACAGGGGTGGCCCCTACATGCTAGGTTAAATTTCTGGAGTTCCTAAAAAACTGATGGAAGGAGGGAAAGAAAAGATGACACCAAAAACAAAGGCTAACTTCCACCTATCTGGGGCAAGTGGAAGTTGGAAAGGAATACTGCCAGAGGCTGGCAGAGTCCTTAGGGTACAGGGATGGGCTTCAATTATAATATTAACATGAAAATTAAGAAGTGATTTCATCTCATTCATACATACTAGGGAAGGGAAGCAGAACATACCAAATATAATGAAAAGTTTTCATTTGAAAAATGGTTTTTCCTTCCTCGAATACCACGGTGGATTTTTTGTTTTGTTTTGTTTAGATCTCTATTGGCTTTGCTTTGGTTTCTGTTTCCCCCCTAAAAAAAAATCTAACTTCTGAAAACATTCTGCTCAGACATCCATTTCAAGTCATAGGACACATGCTCTAAAGGAAACCATCCAGGAGAAACATTTGCACTGTTCTCACGTGACTTGAGATTGCATCTGAGAAGGGTGGAGGGGGAGAACAGACAGAAACAGCCCTCTCTGTGTGCAGAACGCCGTGTGTCCTCAGTGCTTCTCAGGGCCCATAGCTCATTAGCTGCAGTTGGTATGACGCCTGCAACCTATGAGGCCATAAAATTCCCAATCATAATTCATCAGGTCCTGAGAATTCTCCTAAGTACATTTAGATCAAGTGCGTGACATTTCGCCCCTAATAGCGGCATTGGCTAATGGCCTAACGGAATTTAGATGGCTCCACCAAGCCACACAACTATATTATGTGTGTTCAAATGCGGGGCAGCCGTGGAGGTTGATGGGTGGACATAAAATAGCAGTTTAGGCTAGTGGTCACGATCACACACCCAGGACACCGGGCAAATTAGAACCTTCGCATCTCAATTTACTCATCTTTGACGTAGGATATTCATATGGAACCACTCAATCTAGTGTGAGGATCACATGAAATAAATGTTTGGCTGGTGCAGGAAATTAAAGATGATGGCATGTTTTTCTGTTGGAGTTTATGTTTAAACCAATGAAGCATCAAGGAAGAGGCCTCTACTTCCCAGAATGTTGGCTACTGACTTTTCTAGTGAAGAACACCCTTCTGTGACATCGGAAATTCACAAAGATCCACGTTTTTAGTAATCATCAATTAGTAAGTAGGTAATGATCATGTTACTATGGATTCAGTAACACTGTAAAATGGATTTCTACTTTACACATCCCAATAGCATTTACCCATATTTGAAAATTATTTGCACCTATAAGACCTGTTATTTGTCCTACCTAGAATACAATACTTGCAGCATATACAGGTTTGAAGAGGCCATACAGTAGTTGCTTCTGGGTTGCAAAGGGATCCATAGTCCAGAGGGATGAATGACTACTCTTGAGGACTAGAGGTTCAGGGTCCCTATGGTATCACAGGAGGAGGATATTTAGAGGGGTTGAAAGACGCCTTGACCTTCAGGCGGAATACCATGGGTGCTAAAAATTGAGGAGGGGGGGTTTACTACAGGGAGTCCTGGCTGCTTGGGCCTAGGCCCTAGAAGATTCTCCAAATGGGGAAGGGGATGCCTTTCAGCACAAAGATCTGTGGGGAAAGAGGGGACATTTGAGCTGGTTGACTTTAATTCTGGAGTGAACATGGAAAAAGCAAAAGGAGAACCAGTCTCCAAAGCAGTTAAACTGTCCGATGAAATGAAAATGTTCTGTCACTCTGCTGTCCAGTGTGTTAGGGACACATAGCTACTGAGCACTTGAAATGGGGCTAGTTAATGAAACTGAAGAAGTGATTTTTACAAATGTCATATAACTTTAATTCATTTAAGTTTAAATAGCCACATGTGGCTAGTGGCTACCATGTCAGACAAAGAAGCAGCACTACAGTTTGGTCAGGCCACTTTGAAGAAACACCAATTATATAACAGTACATTGTTTCCTCTTTCTGAGAATCAGCTAATGCCCATTAAACGCTGGCACCTTTCAATCTTAAGGGAATATTTCTTTCCATAAGCCATTAAATGCTCCTAGATGAAACTGACTCGCTTCATCCCATGGCACTCCACGTTTGCCACATTTGAATCAGGTTTTAGCCACTGTCATTAATTAGAATCCATGTAGAAGCAAAAATATTTAAAATAAACCCGGGCCCTCGATGTTAAAGCTGTCATTTTGTTACATGGCCTCATGATTCAACGATTAATGGACCTTAAAACAATCATAAAACATCAAGGCCTGTGTTCAAGCTTAGAAGAACAAGAATAGTTTTACTTCTGCTCCGGTCCTCTTGTTTTAAATTCATTGGGTGTCACCGGGCTCTGTAAACACTTTTAAGTATTTTGACATTGTGGTATGAGATGTTGTTAATCTGTTTCCTCCCTGACCTTCATTGGCCAGTGGCATGTTGCAACTCAGTGGAAAACTCATGAAAAACAGCAAGGAGGTACTCAGTGACATAGATTAGGACACAATAAACCTAAATAATGGCCATAATGTGCAGATTCCAATTCAATAAACTGACTCACCAAAGATTTATTGAGCATCCAGTCTGCACCAGGCAGTTGGTGGACACTTGTACAAATTACAGATTTTATTTGCATAATCCTCATCACAAATGTGGGGTCAGCATTAGTGTCCCCCATTTCATAGATGAGCATGCTAAGACCCAGTCATGTGGCTAGTAAGGGGCAGAGGCAGGATTCCAAACCAGGTTTCCTGACCGGCTCCCAAATACCACTTCTTTTCCCAATATCCCGTTGTAGGACATGAACTGTTCGCTTATGTGGCAGACTGAATCTCTCAAAAGTGGCCATAGCAGTATGTCCAGTCCCACATTCTCTTCCAGAAGAGGTGGGGTCTATTTTCTCTCACTATAAATCTGATTGGGGTGGGTCTGACAGTCTAAAAAATAGAATGCAGGAAAACCAGGGCTATGTAACTTCTATGGAAGGCCATAAAAGGCAATGCAGCATCTGTTTCCTTCTTTCTTTTGGGATGCTCACCCTTGAAACCCAGCCACCATATTGTGAGGAAGCCCAGGACACATGGAGACAATGTGTAGGTGTTCCAGCCAATAGCCCCTCCAGCAAGAGTCCCACCCACCAGTCAGCATCAATCCTCAGACTCATGAGTGAACAACCTTCAGGTGATCTCAGACCCTGGCTTTCAAGCAGCTTCAGCTGATGCTAATTGGAGCAGAGATAAGCTGTTCCTGAGAGCCCTGCTGAAACTACAGAGTCCTGAACAAAATAAATGTTGTTGTTTTAAGCCACTAAATTTGGGGATGGTTTGTTATGCAACAAGTTTACTGGAATATCGTCAAACTTTAATGAAACTCTACAGAATAGGGAAATGCTTCAATTCCCTCATCAGTGATATCCAAATGGCCAGAAGATGGGTTCTCATGAAAGAAATCCTGAGAGGAAAAAGATCAAGGTCTTCGTTGTAGAAAAACACCAAGAATTTGGAAGGCTTATTATATCAGGGAATTAAGCGAAACATTTGAAGGAAAAGAAAACAGAGAGCCTAATGAATATACCACAAAGTTTAGATTTACGGGATTATACATTTATTGCTTTGACTGCTAAGATCTGTCTAGAGCCTCAACCGGCTTTGGACTAATTCATTACTTTGGGTTTCAAAGATTTCTTAAGAGGATCCTCCACTTCTGTCTCTTGAGGTTAGAGGGTGGCACTGGGTGTTATTCCGTAATGTTCAAAAGATGAGAAAAATGTTCCTGGCATGCTAGAAAGAGGACCCAAACAGGCAGGAAAAAAGTCTTAATCTTTCCATATTCACAGATCTTGGCACTGTCAATGACAGTTTGGAGAGGAATTGAAAAAAAAAAAGAAAAGAAAAAACTGGATATCTATGGAGATACAGCCATACAAAGAGTTAAAGGAAGTTGGCAAAGAGTGACAGTGACTTATTTTTGACACTCCCATGTTTCACCCAAATGAGAAGCTGTTTAGGTCTTAACAGTGAATAACCTAAAAATCCAAAGTGGACCCCACTCTTTTGCCTCTACCTTCAAGATGCCTCAAATCTATGCTGTTGGCCCGGCGTGGTGGCTAACGCCTGTAATCCCAGCACTTTGGGAGGCTGAGGCGGGCGGATCACGATGTCAGGAGATTGACACCATCCTGGCTAACATCATGAAACCCTACTAAAAATGCAAAAAAAAAAAAAAAAAAAAAAAATTAGCCAGGCGTGGTGGTGGGCGCCTGTAGTCCCAGCTACTCAGGAGGTTGAGGCAGGAGAACGGTGTGAACCCAGGAGGCAGAGCTTGCAGTGAGCCGAGATCCTGAGATCACACCACCACACTTGAGCCTGGGCAAAAGCGTGAGACTCCGTCTCAAAAAAACAAAAAAAAAAAATCTATGCTGTTTTGGGTTTGATTCTCCAGAGTTGGTGGTGAACTCATCAGGTCTCTCTCAAATACACTTTTCCTCTCTTGGTTAAACATTCTTTGCCTACCTTAAACATTTCACAATCTAATTCTTAAATTTTGATATTTTGGTAGTGATAGTCTTAATTTCATGTACAAGACCACATGCACAAAAGTACTTTTAAGATGAGTTGCAAATATCAGGAGAAAGGGGCATTTTGCTCATGCAAAGCTTCCCAAATACAAATGAAAACTTCCCAAATATCAATGGAAACCATCCGTAGATATTGGTAGCAATATTTAAATCTTTCAGTAGCTTTTAGTTTGGAAGAAATTTAGATTAATTGGGTTGCTTTTAAAACCTGTAATACAGCCATGGTGACATCCTCAGGATCACGGAATGCCTAAGGTATAAACAGGATTTTTTTTTTCCTTTTTATTGATGGCTGTGAATTTTCTCTGCACACCTGTACTATCAAGGTAACTTTTGCTATAAACAGCATTTTAAAATTATCACATAAAAAACTATCAAGCACTAAATTAGAAAAAAACAGAAATTTGAAAGTGATAGTTAAATTTATGAAGCAATTCTGCTACACTCAAAGGCTCATTGCTTGACATGTAAAAAATTTTGAGCTGCGTGTAAGACCTGGGTATGAATTTCCCTCCACTGGGAGAAGCCACAATTCACACCAGACTCCAAATGAGAGCCACACGCAGAACATATGCGCTTCCGACGTGCGCTTGTTTGCATGACTAATGGAGTTAATATTAAAAGTCTTTTCTCATCATTTCAATTCTTTCTTTCTTTTTTTTTTTTTTTTTTTAATTTGGCTGAGAGCCTTTTTTGCTACCTCCAAGAGCTGTTAATTTTGTTCGCTGCCGAGCAAAAGTCAAAGTCAGAGTCTAAACAGCTTGTAATGAGTTTTCAATGGCCCATCTCAATGAAATTGAGGGCAAAGACCAGCCGGCTCAGGCAGTGTCAGCCCTCAGAATTTATTAGTGAGGGCGCATTGTGTTCAGGGGAAGGCACAGAGGAGGGACTGCAGTTCCTGGGCTCTTCAAGAGGAGCCCCAGCCCTCATTAAAAAGTGGTGACAGCGACAGGACACGTGCTATCTGACCCATCTGCCACAACCTCCACTCTGGCAGGGTCGAACCTGGTTGGGAATGAAGGAGAGGGAAGTCAGCTGAAGGAAAGAAGGGCTTCCATCTCACAGTGATGTGGCTGTTTCTATCTATCTCATCGTCAATCAGCTAAGAAGGAGGAGCACCTTCCCTCCTCCAAGACCATGAAGTACCACCTGCCCACCTCCCCCATCCACACACACACCTGTTTGTCTGGTGATGGTGATTTGGGAGAAATGAAGCAGTATTTTTGAGTTCTGACTGCTTCTGACTACTTTATTTGTTCAATTCTTTTTTTTTTTTTTTTTTTGAGACGGAGTCTCGCTGTGTCGCCCAGGCTGGGGTGCAGTGGCACGATCTCGGCTCACTGCAAGCTCCGCCTTCTGGGTTCACGCCATTCTCCTGCCTCAGCCTCCGAGTAGCTGGGACTACAGGCGCCCGCCACCACGCCCGGCTAGTTTTTTGTATTTTTAGTAGAGACAGGGTTTCACCATGTTAGCCAGGGATGGTCTCGATCTCCTGACCTCGTGATCCACCCGCCTCGGCCTCCCAAAGTTCTGGGATTACAGGCTTGAGCCACCGCGCCCGGCCTATTTGTTCAATTCTTTTAAAATTCCTCCATCATGCCACTTCCAACAGATCCCGTGGTTTTACTTTCAAGAACGCTCTTCAGGCTGGGCAAGAGGGGTCACGCCTACAATCCCTGCACTTTGGGAGGCCGGGGTGGGAAGACTGCTTGAGCCTAGGAGTTTGAGACCAACACGGGCAACATACGGAGACCTCATCTCTACAAAAACAAAAATTAAACTTAAAAACATGTCCAGGTATGGTGGCATATGCCTGTGGTTCTAAGCTACTTGGGAGGCTGAGGCAGGCGGATTGCTTGAGCCCACAAGGTCAATGCTGCAGAAAGCCGTGATCGCACCATTGCAGTCCAGCCCGGGCAACACAGCGAGACCCTGTCTCAAAAAAGAAAAAAGAGTACCTTTGAAACCCACGTAATACTTTTCTGCACGAATTTAAAATCTCCATATAAAACAGAATTCTGCATGAGCTGGAGAGATAAATCCTATACTTAAGCATGAAGATCAATTTGACAATAGACTTTCTGGCCAAAGAAATACTCTGCAAAGCCACTACAATAACGCACATGAGCAAGTGGTGGTTTGAATCGGGGGGCGGGGCGGGGGGGAAGTCTTATTTCTTCATAGCCACACTTTTTTATTTAAGGAAGAATCTATGGGGTTTGTGTTAAGAACTGATTTGTCCTGTGAGTGGAATGAATCAGAATTGTTGGATCCTGCAAGACTAATTTTTATATAATTGATATTAAATTATGATTGATTCCAAGACATTTTTTAAAAAATAGAGTGCCTACTAGATACTCTTGCACCTACTGGCTACAGTGCAAGGGGCCATGAATTCCATGGCAGGCCTGGTGATAAAAGTCAGTTCATCTTTCTTGCCACTCATTCATTCCTTTTTTTCTTTTCTTTCTTTCTTTTTTTTTTTTTTCTGACATTGAGTCTTGCTCTGTGACCCAGGCTGGAGTGCAATGGCATCATCTTGTCTCACTGCAACCTCTCCCTCCTGGGTTCAAGCAATTCTCCTGCTTCAGCCTCCCAAGTAGCTGGGATTATAGGCACCCACCACCACACCTGGCTAATTTTTTTATTTTTAGTAGAGACAGGGTTTCACCATGTTGCCCAGGCTGATCTTGAACTTCTGACCTCAAGTAATCTACCTGCCTTGGCCTCCCAAAGTCCTGGGATTACAGGCACGAGGCACGGTGGCCAGCCATTCAACCATTAATGCATTGCTTTAGTCACTCACTATATTCACAGATATTTATTAATTAGTTGTTAAGGACAAAACTATTGACTAAGTTTTGGGGAAAATGGTTGGTCTTTGTCCTCAACTATTAATAACTTAGGTTCTGGTAAAATTTCATAAAATTCCAGATTAATATAGTAGATTTCCAAAGCCTTCCATAAACCACTGTTTATTTAAATACACTCCTTATTTATTTAAATACACTTGTTTCCTCAGCCTTGCACGCATTCAGTAAACACCAGCAAACAACAACAACAACAACAAAAACAAAAAAAAACCAAACAAACAAAATACAAAAAAACTTTGCTCTTTGTGTTGAATATATCTGGATATTTCAAAAGCATGTCTGATCTAAGAGCGAGATTCATGCACAGGCACATTCCTTGTCACTTTCACAAAGACAAGAATGCTAATAACAACAACCAGCAGCACCGGCAAAAGCCACCATGGCACACCAGCCGGCAAAAGCCACCACGGTGCACCAGCCGGCAAAAGCCACCATGGCGCACCAGCCAGCAAAAGCCACCACGGTGCACCAGCCTCTGGGATAGGCCCTTTCCACGTATCATCTCAGTTAATTTTCTGCAAGGCAGGTTCTGTTCTTATCCCTTTTTGCTGAAAAAACGTGGAAAGAGGTTAAGCGATTTACATCAAATAACAAAACCAGTTCATTTTAGATCAGGGGAATCGGACTCAACAATCTATAAAATATCAACACCCAGTTTAAATTGTACATCTTACACAGCTTTAATCTCCTAAAAAAACTGAAATGTCCCTTTGTCTGAAAGTGAAATGTTGTTAATCCATATACGCTAAGGAGAGGGACAATGGCAGGATGGGGGTGCACCTGCTCGGAAGAGGTATCCACAACTCACCACTCACTTTAAAACTCTGTGGATAACTTCATTCAGAAACAAAGGAGAGAAATTGTTAGTGAGGGGTGAGAGCTCAAAAATTTCCCCAGTAAGGACTTTGGCTGCATTCAAATGCCAAGAGGATAGATATCCTCATTGGCAGCTAAAATGGCAAACGTTTGTTTATTTTTGAGATAGGGTCTAGCCTTCTCACAGGCTGGAGTGCAGTGATATGATACCAGCTTACTGCAACCTCTACCTCCCGGGTTCAAGTGATTCCCCTGCCTCAGCCTCCTGAGTAGCTGGGATTACAGGCACTTGCCACCACATCCAGCTAATTTTTGCATTTTTAGTAGAGATGGGATTTCACCATGTTGGCCAGGGTGGTCTCAAACTCACGACCTCAGGTGATCTACATGCCTCGGCCTCCCAAAGTACTGGGATTACAGGCGTGAGCCAGCACGCCCAGTCCAAAAATGGCAAGTGTTTTTTTTTGTTTGTTTTGTTTTTTTTAATGAGGTAGAAACCACTTGAGATGAGTGTCACTTGAACCTGGGAGGCGGAGGCGGAGGCAGAGGCTGCAGTGAGCCAAGACTGCACCACTGCACTCCAGCCCGGGCAACAGAGTGAGACTCTGTCTAAGAAAAAAAAAAAAAGAGGTAGAGAGAGAATGACAATAACACTGCCCAGAAAAGTGTAGCATGAAATAAATAAACTATTACATGGGGTAATAGTTTGCATTTATGCTCACTTTTTTTTTTTTTTCTATTTTACGAAACTTCCATTCTAGAGTTTGATGCTTAATGGTTATATTGGGGAATGCCTTGCAAAAACTTGCTAAACTATCAGACTGTCTGTTGACAGAGCACTATCTGTCACGTGAGTGCTCGGGAGGACATGCTATCTCCAGAGAAGTTTGCTGTGGCTGCTACATGCCTGACCCTAGCCAAGAATGCATTTGAGATTTTAGACAATTCCCTCATTCTGAAAAGAGGCCTGAAGTCAGGAACCCCCTAAAATGTTTGCAGTTGAATCTTTGCTGTTCTCAGCTTCCCCTTTGGCCGTCAGCTGCCACCGCAAGCCATTTAGCAAAGGAAGCGAACGGCAAATTCTATCACAGTGGGGACAGACTCTGCATAGTAATTCGTGTCGCAGGCTAATTCTGACTACACAGGCTTACCCCTGTTCCTAGACCTCCCAATTTGTAGGAGAAAGAAGAAGTGTGGATATCACTTTATTTGGGGCCATTTTCATAGCCAGTGACTACAGGCACCTACACAATCAAAGCCTGCGGATATCATATAATGTCAGCTGGTCACTCTGCTCCAAGCAGAATATTAGAGCAACATATTTGTCTTTGTGATAAAAGCACATGGTACACATTTACAGAAAACCAGGCCCGGGCATTCCTCTGAAATACTGTGGCTGAAAAGCCCGACTTTTTTTTTTTTTTTTTTTTTTTGCCACGGAACAGTGAACATTTATACAATCATTAAAATCGCATCTACCACCATATTTTTTCTCCTTCCCAGTTTTAATACATTTTTGTAATTGCATTGAAGATATTCTAACCCTGTTTTTAGTGCAAAGATAAAATTTATGAACCGTGACAAACGTATCATCTCCGAGCCAACCCGAAGGATAACAACATGCTTGGTGAGACCCAAGTGTTCCTTCCCTTCTGCCCATTTTAATGGGGAGGCAGAGAAGAAGAGTTCATCGGAACCTCAGACCTGGAATGCCAGACGCGGGGGAGGTTCCTGACCAGTGCCTGAGATTGAGGACACATTTCAGGCAAAAGTCGTCATTCACACAGACATTTTTCTAAAGCTATCTAACTGGAACTTTGACTAACATGCATTTAAAATTTGTAACTGGGTATAATTGGGCAGCTTCTGTCAACACAGCCAAAGATATCTAAATAGATTTGTTCTCCCAATGGCATGCCCAATTCCCCCTTTCTCCTTTTGTGTACTTTCTTTAGAGAATGTTTTTGGATGACATTAGAGAGCAGGTAGCATAAAATAGCAGAAAAGTCAGTACACAAAGTGGCACGGAACATGAGCTTCAAGATTCGGAGGGGGTCGTCCAAACCCATGTGACCTTGGCCAAGTCCCTCTGCCTCTGACAGCCTCTCCCCTCCTCAACTCCATAAGGAGAGATTTGGAGTGGACTTTTGAGATCTGAAATGACGTGTGATGATGACATTATTTAAAACAAAATAAAATACCTCCAACTTTGAGACTCTATCCCTGGTGAGAAAATCATTTTCCTAAGAAAATCTTAAATGCCGGTAAGTTCTTAAAAATCCAGCAAGCACAGATGTGCGAGCGTGTGTTTGTTAACTCAGACGGACACCATCAATTTTTTGAAAGTGATTTTTGTAAGCATCTACCCTGGGGTTTTCATTCCTTCTCGCAGAGTGTACCCTGCCCATGAACTCTCCGCTAAAGAGACAGCAAGAGAGAAGACTAACTCCAGATGAACTTTTCTGCACCGTGTCCCTGTTTCTTTAGAAAGGCAGACTTTTAAATATTTCCTAACTTCACATAATAGCCTTGCATAAGACACAAATGCCAGGAACCATAATGAAGTGGAGGTAATCTAAACAATTTAAAAACACTTATTGTGACAAAATGGATTGACAAGGTATAGACGATACAAGCACATATAAATGAAATGCATCCCACCGGAAAACCATTTTGCTCACATTGTCATTTACGGCTCCTGAATTAATAGACCAAGAAAGGCACCACCGGCCCCAACAAAATGCCGTAAAACCACTGGCAGCGAGTGGTGTCTCAAACTTTAATTCCCCTGGGGAGAAAAGGACACTGCCTAATCTGTATTCAGTCCTGACATTGGCCGCATCTGATATGGAACATTAGCTTCTAAGTCTCTCAATAGACTAGTGTCCTTCAGTTTATATTACTTTATGTTAATAGTAGAAAAATTACACACAACATCATTTATCATTGTTATACTCTGCTATACATCCCATAGCTTATTTTAATATATTTATTTACCCCTGAGATGGCGAGAAATTAAAAATATATATGTTTCGAGAAAAACCTAAAGGGAAAGATCACTGTAAATCTCTTTAAAAAAAAAAAAAACAAAACCCCAACAACTCCCTTGTGGGGAGGGGGGAATATACCGCATAGCTAAGCTCGTGAATGATAAGATGCTTTCTGCCTAAGGACTCAAGTACAGGCTGTACAATAATTTCTGGGGCATGAGTACATAACAAAAAAGCGGCATATTAATGATAAGATAGCTTTTGTTCCCGTATTGCACCTGTTTTTTTTTTCATTTGTCGATGACATCCTTGGATTCTGTTATTAGCTTTTTTGACATCTGACCTCCAGCGAGGGAAAGGCAAATTTTTTTTTTCTCTCTCTCTCTTGAAAAGCAGTCAATCTGAGCCTGACTTCTACTCTTTTTGACCCAGATTCTGGAAGCCCAGAGCATAACTTCAGTTTGGATTCAAAATAGCAAGACTCTCCTTTCCTGCTTACGTTGTGTCGAAGGTGCCTTGGATTTGGTATCATGACCTCTGTGCTCTGGTCCAAGCTCTGTCCTTTGCTCCCTATATAACATGAGCAAGCTCCATCTCTCTGAACCTCAGTTTCCCCAGAAACAAAGGGAGAAGACTGGTTTCCATGGGCTAAGATTTCTCATAGCTCCAGTGAGTTTTTAGTAGATTTTGTTTTTTGTTTTTGTTTTTACAGACGGGGTCCCACCCTGTCACCCAGGGTAGAGGGCAGTGGTGTGATCATGACTCACTGCAGTCTTGACCTCCTGGGCTCACGCAATCCTCCCACCTCAGCCTCTTGAGTAGCTAGGACTACAGGCATGCGCCACCATGCACAGCTAATTTTTGTATTTTTTGTAGAGACAGAGTCTTGCTATGTTGCCCAGACTGGTCTCGAGCTCCTAGCCTCAAGAGATCCTCCTGCCTCGACCTCCCAAAGTGCTGGGATTACAGGCATGCACTAATGCACCTGGCCTCCAGGGGATTTTTGGCTGGAGATTTTTCTGGGAGATTGTTTGTTACTTATCACAGTTCCGTGAGACTGGACGAATCTTCCTATTTTTCAAATAAGCAAATGGAAGCTCAGGAATATTGACATGACTAAAGCCCCAGGTTGAAAAAGCAGCCAGACTGGAACTGGAACAGTGCCTCAATCCTGCCTGGCACTCTTGTCTTGACTCCAGGCTGCCTCGAGACCATCTCTACAAATGAGAGCAATGGGAATGGGTCTACTTTAGGCATGTCGGGAAGTGACTGCAAGCTCCTGCCTGCTGGGGCTGCCTTTTTATATCTGATGTTTCAATTTTTTTTTTCAACCACTTTGATCCTTAAAATTGCATACCTTGTGTCATGCATGATTATACAATACAGTCTTGTAATTTTGTGTTCTTATTTGGGTCAGAGGTAGCTGACTTGACATTAGCTTTTCCCTTTAGCAGGTACTCTTCATTCAGAAGGCACTCTCATGGATTATGTCATTTCTTCCACACCCAATGAGGCAGGCAAGGCAGGTACAATTTTCCCAATTCTATCGATAAAGAAAGTTGGGGCCCGGCACAGTGGCTCACGCCTGCAACCCCAACACTTTGGGAGGCTGAGGTGGGTGGATCACTTGAGATCAGGTGTTCGAGACCAGACTGGCCAACACGGTGAAACCCCATCTCTACCGAAAACACAAAAATTAGCCAGGCATGGCGGCCCATGCCTGTAATCCCAGCTACTTGGAAGGCTGAGGCAGGAGAATCAGTTGATCTCGGGAGGCAGAACTTGCAGTGAGCCAAGATCGCGCCACTGCACTCCAGCCTGAGCGACAGAGTAAGACTCTGCCTTAAAAAAAAAAAAAAAAAAAAAAAGAAGAAGATAAAGAAACATGAGATCAAAGGTTCTTAGTGACTAGCCCCAGCTCACATAGCAATGAGTGGCTGGATGGCTGCTGGGAACTGAAGAATGGTTCTGGCTGCTAGCCCAGGCAAGGGCCTTTTCTAATACTTTGCAATGATGCTGATAAACAGATATATCTGTAACAAATATGACAGTAACTCCTTCCAAAAGGCAAAATAAAACTTGTATCATTTGTACAAGACCATGCAATTTTAAAGCAATATTGTAAACAATCTACAGTAGAAGGCAAGGCTGAGAAGGCAATGTGTTCACTGAAAACATTTCTCTTGCCTCCTGAAGGCATCACTAGACTACATTTCCCAGACTCCCTTGCAGTTGGTTGTAATCATGTGACTGAATTCTGGCCAATGGGAAGCAGGTGGAAGTGATCTCACTGCTTCTAGGCTTGACCCATAGTAACTCCTTGGAATCTTGTACTTTTTCTTCCCCTGTCAGATGACTGGACTTAAAGGATCCAGCAGAGAATTCGCAGGCTCCAGGGTATAGCTGAGCCCCAGAAGTCAAAGTCTGGGTCCCTGAATCACAGTATGGAAGGCCAGTTGCTGAATGTCCATACTGATTGTTACTACAGCAAGTAATCAACCACAGTTCTAGGAGTTGTTTAACAGCTAAGTCGATCCTGATTAAAGGAAGAAAGTTGTGGAAGGAAGGCAAGGAGCGTTTCTACATGTCATAGCTGGGTAGACATTCAGAGCCATTCTCTTAGCCAGCCTAAAATATTTATTATATACACTGTCCTTCAGCAAATGTTGCTACAAACTGCCCCAGTGGGTCTTAGGATATTTAAACATTCACAAAATGTGCTTTGCCTTATCTTAGACATCATCTGATTTTCTTCCTCAATTATCTCCCATTTTGTTCACTTACTTAAACCTTATACTTTTGTTTCCACTTGATAGTAATAAGAGCCAACATTTATTGTATGTATTGGGTACTCACTACATGCTAGCCACTCTACTAGATACTTTATATTCAATATCTCATTCCATCCTCAAGGATAATAGGTAGATGTCATTATTGTCCCCATTTACAGTTGAAAAAACTGAGGTTAAGAAATATGACACTTGCCCAGTAGATTGAATCTCCAGAGCCACACCCAATGCCGATTGTGTATCTGTTAATAAAAAAAAAATAAAAATTCAAAAGCCAGAATTATACATGAGTGTCCAACTGGTAAGTGAGGCGTGGTGCTCCCAGAAAGCACTGTCCCAGAAATCTGTGTGAGAAATTATACCCTGAATCCTTTTTTCAGAATTGGGAAGACTCAGCACCGGACTAAGGCCCCAGGTTTGATGTAGAGGATCTTGTGAGCACTCCATCTAGATGGAGGTTGAAGACAATTACTTGTTGTAGTCCATGGGGGACCTTCCCAACTCAAGGATCCCCTTTCCATCCTACTCATTCACAAAACAGCCAGGAAGACAGAAGAATATTGTGTTAAAGAGCCAGCTTTCAGGCGGTTGGACTGCCTGGACTTAAAATCTACCCTCTACTTAAAAACGTGGGTCAATTATGTAAAGTATTTATGCCATTTTTTCCTTACATGTAGAAAGAGAGTATCTGTGAAGTGTGAATAACATAATGCCCGTAAAGCACTTAGCACATTATGTGGCACCTTTTGAACACTCAATAAATGTAAGACATTCTTGCTGTCATTATCAATATCATCACCATCACCTCCTCCACTAACAGCACCACCCTCCAAAACAGGATATGCTTAAGCACCAACGTCCAAAATGAGTTGACTGGAAAAATTGCCAGCTCAAAGATCAGTGTGAAGCCTCCAACTCCCATTACTTACAGACTTCCCAAGATGCTTATGTGATGATAAGATTAATTTATCAACTACAGATATTTGCAGTATGCCAGGCACAGGGCTAACATACAAAAGGAAAGTCATTTCTTTGTCACTAACCCACTCAAGGGCAGACAGGTTCCAGCAGCCACAGTTGGCAGTTCTGTGCCCTGTGTCTGCACCTTCGGCATTAGACAGGGTCTGCCTATGCTCACAGTCTGAAGACATGGGTCTCCATCTTCTCCGGCTGGAGCATCACTCTGATAGCAGAGCTAATAATAACAGTAAGCGTAATGACAAAGATAGCAGCTGCAGGAATGACAGCAACAGCTATAACTTACCAAGGTCTTGCTAGGGGTCAGCCATTGTGCTGACCACATGAAGATGGTACTTTACTTAATTCTCACAGCAACACTAAGAGGTATTAGGGTTGTTACCTCTTAAATTTTTTGTTACCCATTTTTTTGGATGAGCAAATTGGTATTCAGAGAGTTTGGGTATTTTGCCTAAGAAGACATAGATAGAAGGATTTGTCATAGTCTTTTGGGGCTTTTATGACAAAATAACATAAGCTGGGTAGCTTTTATTTATTTTGTTTTTTGTTTATTTGTGTTTTTTTTTTTTTTTTTTTTTTGTAAATAAGGCAGCTTCCTGAGCCAGAACAGGCTCAGAGAGACTCCTGGGGAGCTTTGAAAGAAAAAAAAAATTATTTCTCATGGCTCTGGAGGCTGGGAAGTCCAAGATCAAGGAAGCAGCAAATTCAATGTCTGGCCAGACTCCCACCTCCTCATAGATTCCCTTCTTGTTGGTTCTCACATGGAGGAAGAAGCAAGGTAGCTCTCTGGGGCCACTTTTATAAGGGCACTCATCCAATTAAGCAGGCTTTGTTCTCATGTCCAAATCATCTCCCAAAAGTCCCCATCTCCTAACAAATGAATGCTGGGGTGATACAGACATTCGGACCACAGCGGGATTTGAATCTAGCCTGTTGTAACTCAAAGCCTGTGTTACTAAGAACTTTGCTATATGGCATGGGTCTTTCTGAGCCCTAGCTGCCCTACAACCTCTTCCATATCAAAAATTTCACTTTTTTTTTCAAATATTTTATTTTTTGTAGAGATGAGGAGGTCTTGAACTCCTGCCGTCAAACGATTCTCCTGCCTCGGCCTCCCAACATACTGGGATTACAGACATAAGCCACCTTGCCCAGCCAAAAATTTTCATTGTTTCTAACCTGGATTCCTCTTCAAACCCTTCTAGGCAATGTTTACCCCAGTGCAAGGATGAATTGCATTTGCAACGTTTCTGAATGAAATCATAAGTTATTTCCGTAATGCCTGAATAGTCTGAAAAAAAAATTTTCTTTTGCTGTGTGCTATGTGGGCACACTGAATAATATTTAAACAATAAAGGTTACATTTTATGTACTACAGCTGTGTTTTATGCTAATAACCAGAATCATTTAATCATTATGAGCTAATGACCTGCAAAATTTCATTTAAAAAATGAAGTCATATCTGGGTCTCTGGAAAGCAAAATTGGATAAAAAATGAGGAAAGTCAATGTTCAATTTGTAATCTTGAGTGGAGAGCAGCCGTATAGTCTGTGCAGTTCCACACCAAGTTTGAGCATTTAAATAGAAGCAGGAGCCTGGCATGGTGACTGATGCCTGGAATCCCAGCACTCTGGGAGACCGAGGCAGGCAGATCTCCTGAGCCCAGGAGTTCCAGACCAGCCAGTATAACATGGCAAAACCCCATCTCTAAAAAAATACAAAAATTAGCTGGGCATGGAGGTCCCAGTTACTTGGGAGGCTGAGGTGTGAGGATCGCTTGAGCCCAGGAGGCAGAATTGCAGTGAGCTGAGATTGCATCACTTCACCCCAGCCTGGGCATCAGAGTGAGACCCCGTCTCAAAAATAGATATAGATATAGATATAGATATAGATATAGATATAGATACAGATATAGATAGATAGATAAGATAGATTAGATAAGAAAGAAAAGGAAAAGGAAAAGGAAGGGAAGGAAATTCTGCATCTTAAGGGACTTAATGGTATCACTTGAGCAGCAACCAAATAAAGAGATTTCCTGTTGCACTGCCATGGTTATCAAGGTTTGGGTCTTTCCTTCTGTCTGCACAGCCACTCTGTCCTTCCAGTGTGGATTCTGTTACTGCTAAACCCCAGGGGTGAGCAGAGAGCAGAGCTGTAGACAATCAGAGCTCCCTGCTGGCAATCTTGGTGAGGATTCTGGCCTTCCTGGGCTTTCCCATCCCAAACCACTCTGTGCTTTGGCTAACCCTCATCTTAAGATTTCTACAGGTAAGATGCCCCCATAGACTTGTATGGTAAGCTCTATCCATTGCCTGCCCCAAAGATATCCTTCCTCCTTCCTTACTAAAATAATTGTGATTCTGTTTGGGCGAGAGAGCAATGAATCAAAATCAGTCTAAGCCAGGGTAACATGACAAATTTGTATTAAATGGCCTGAAGTTTTTATGAACCCCTTATCCATGCCCTCTGCCATGCAGACTTGCAGCACCTTTTCAGTCTCTAAGTGGGATATAATTCCTCACCCTGGAGTAGGACCACATGATTTGCTCTGGCCCAGAATGAAGAAGTGATAGGAAGCCATCTCTGAGCTTTTTATGTTTCTGCCTGTTTTTTCTGTTTCTACCTTTAATCATGAAAAGGATTCACGTGGGAAGCAGAGGAGAGAGATCCAAGGTGGGGCTGGGTTACTCCAGCCAAGTCCAGCCTAGATCAGCCCATTCCCAGCCCAATGCCAGACTCATGAGAAAGGTGAGCAGAGCAATGCAGGGGAGCTTAGCAAAGGTCAGTTCAAACCCAGAGATGGCGAGAATCGAATGTTTATTGCTGCGGGCCACTGAGGTCTAATGGTGGTTAGTGATGCAGCAAGCCTGCGGCAATAGCTAAGGGATACAGGCAACAGTCCCGTTCCCTCGCATCAGGGACAGGTCTAAGCTGACTATAGGACGTAGCTCAAGGTGAAATATGGGAAAATTCACCACTGGCTTCTGAAAGAAATTTCCCCCCTAAAAAAAACAAAAAATAGTAACAAAAACTTGTGAAGAGAAGGCCTCTTTTGTTTTTTTGCTTCTTGTTTGTTTGTTTATTATTGATGTTGTTGTTGTTTTTGAGACAGAGCTTCACTCTCACCCAGGCTGGAGAGCAGTGGCACGATCTCAGCTCACTGCCTCCCCGGTTCAAGTGATTCTCCTGCCTCAGCCTTCCAAGTAGCTGCGATTATAGGCGGGCGTCACCACATTCAGCTAATTTTTTGTATTTTTAGTAGCGACGGTGTTTCATCATGTTGGCCAGGGTCATCTCGAACTCCTGACCTCAGGTGATCCACCCATTTCATCATCCCAAAGTGCTGGGATTACAGGTATGAGCCACCGTGCCCAGCCTTTCTGTTTGCCTCAGATTCACTAACTTGAGATGGCCTGTGAAGGTGTGATTCTTAGAGCAGTGGAACCCATCTGGGGAACACAAGGGAAGGGCCAAGACCACGGCAGGGCAAAATGTTGACATTAAGGAGTCACTCAGCCAGCCCTGGAACCATCTCCTCCAGACTATATGTTTCAGGAGATGAATGATATCTCCACTGCCCATGCCAGTCTCAGATCGGCTGCTCCTGCCTGCTCAATGCTTCCTAATACATACGCCTGAGACTGCCCTTCAGTCCAAATCCACAACACCCACCACATCAACAGACACACAGGAAACCCAAGTGCCTGGTGGATGGGAGGGAGGGTGTGTGTTTGCTTCCCATGAGTTCATGAGGCCACCCCGTCCCGGCACCTTACGCAGATGCAGCCCACATCCAGGTGGTAGTCAGGACAGCACTGAGTCAGAGAGGTACTCCTCCCACTGACCTCCAACCCCCTCCTTCCCTGCCCTTCCTTTAGGGGCCCTGTGTGAAGGCTTCTGATGAACAACAAAGATTTTCCCTTTTTTTCACCTTTTTTTTTTTTTTTTTGAGACAGGGTCTGGATCTGTCACCCAGGCTGGAGTGCAGTGGTGTAATCTTGGCTCACTGCAACCTCCATCTCCCTGGGATCAGGTGATCCTTCCACCTCAGCCTCCTGAGTAGCTGGGACCACAGGCACACACCAACACACCTGGCTAATTTTTGTATTTTTTGTAGAGATGAGGTTTCACCATGTTGCCCAGGCTGGTCTTGAACTCCTGGGCTTAAGTGATCCTCCCACTTCGGCCTCCCAAAGTGCTAGGCTTGCAGGCATGAGCCACTGTGCCCAGCCAACAATGAGATACTACTTATCTGTACAACATAGTCTTGTTTTGATTTTCTCAGAACCTTTGTACTTGGGTTTCATGTCCAAGGCTTGGGTGAAGAAAGAAAGAAAATTAATCTGCCAGAGAGAAAACAGGATGCTGTTTTCTGTTTCTGCTTATCTCCTTCATGTTCAATAGGGTTGTCCATGGTAGTGGATACTGGTCTCTTTTGGATGAATTCTTAAAGTTGTACATAGACCTTCTGACTTTTCTAGAGGAGATTTATATTCACTGTGTTAGACTAAAAATAATAATCCTGAGCTAGGCACAGTGGCTCACACCTGTAATCTCAGCACTTTGGGAGGCTGGGGCGAGCGAATCACTTGATGTCAGGAGTTTGAGAGCAGCCTGACCAACATGATGAAAACCCATCTCTACTAAAAATACAAAAATTAGTCACGTGTGGTGGTGTGCACCTGTAATCCCAGCTACTCGGGAGGCTGAGGCAGGACAATCACCTGACCCGAGGAAGCAGAGGTTGCAGTGAGCTGAGATCACACCACTGCACTCCAGCCCGGGCAACAGAGTGAGACCCTGTCTCAAAAAAATAAAATAAATTTAAAAAATAATAATAATCCTGAAACAATAACAGTATTTGATTTTATGTATTAATGCTTCCTATGTGTGAGGTGTTATGCTAACAGCCTTACATGAATAATCTTTAATTCTCTTGAGTGTCCAATAAGGTAAGAACAACTATTTTTAGCATTTTGTAGTCAGGGAAACGGAGGGTTGGAGAGGTGGAGTAACTTGTCCAAAGTCACATGGCTAAGTGGCAGAATTGGAATTTAAGTTCACAACTGTCTGATTTGGGAGCCCAAGATTCTAACCATGCTGCCATATGGTCAGAGAAATTAACAAAAATATGTCCCCTAAAGCCAGAGGGAAAAAAACTGGAAACAGAGCCTTTCCTGCAAGTTTTATGTCATGGTGTTTGGGAGCTGGCCAACCCTTGCTCACAAGAGCTGATGACTTTTCAAAAAATATGCAAGCCAGTTATTAAACACTGCCATGATTAAAATTTAAATTATATTGATCTTAAAATTCAAATGGAAATACAAGGTACCCAGAATACCCAAAACAATCTTGAAAATAAAGAACAAAGTTGGAGAATTCACAATTCCAAATTTCAAAACTTACATAGAGTTATGGTAATCAAAACAGTGTGGCAATGGCATAAGGATAGGCATATCAACGGGATATAATTCAGAGTCCAGAAAGAAATACTTACATTTATGAGCAACTGATCTCTGATACAGGTACAAAGACCATTTAATGGAGAAAGAATTATCTTTTCAAATCGATGCTTCTGGAACAAATGGATATTCACATTCAAAAGAACAAAGTTGAATGCCTACCTTAAACTATATAGAAAAATTAACATAAAATGGATCAACAGTCTTAACATAAGTGCTAAAACTATAAAAGTCTCAGAAGAAAATAGAGGGTTCATTTCAGGGAAATACTATTTTCTGAAACCATGTTCCCTTCTGCTCTCACACCACCATGACAATCAACACAGAAGACTCCTCTCACCAAATGTGAGAGGAGGGGTAATATCACAGGAGTAAATGTTTATGACCTTGGATTAGACAATGGATTCTTAGATACAACACCCAAAACATAAGCAACAACAAAAAGTAGATAAATTGGATTTCATCAAAATTTAAAACTTTTATTCATCACAAGACACTACCAAAAGAATAAAAAGACTACCCACAGAATGAGAGAAAATGTTTGCAAATCATTTACATAAGGGTCTAGTATCCAAAATATATAAACAACTTTTACAACTCCACTTTACCCACATACCAAGCAGTGGACAGCAGCTGGGTGTCCTCCAATTTGATTGTGACACTGTCTACCTGTAGTTGGAGGTTGGAGGCTTAGTTCCTAAGACTGTTCCCCATACCCCCAGACACCAACAGCAAGTCAGAGACTCCAGAAGGACAGGAGATGGAGAGATTCTGTTTCCTGATGCCTAACACACCCAACATTGTAACAAAAGACTGCAACAAGGACTATGAGAGTTATGAGCCAGGAACCCTATATGTATCATAACACCACAGGAGTAAATGTTTATGACCTTGGATTTGGTAATGGATTCTTAGATACAACACCAAAAACACAAGCAACAACAACCAAAATAGATAAAGTGGACTTCATCAAAATTAAAATGTTTGTTCATCAAAAGACACTATCAAAGGAGTAAAAAGACTACCCACAGATTGAGAGAAAATGTTTGCAAATCATTTATATGATAAGGGTCTAGTATCCAAAATATATAAACAACTTTTACAACTCAACAACAAAAGACAGATGACCCAATTAAAAAGTGGGCAAAGGACTTGAATCAACATTTCTATTTAAAAAAAAAAAATACAAATAACAAATAACCACATAAAAATACTCAACATCATTAATCATTAGGGAAATGCAAATCAAAACCACAACGATACAATTTCATACCTCCTAGGATGGCTATAATGTAAAAAAAAAAAACAGAAAATACAAGTGTTCACAAGGATGTAGAGAAACTGGAACCTTCATATATTGTGGGTGGAAATGTAAAATGGTGCAGCCTCTGTGGAAAACAATTTGGTGGCTCCTCTGAAAGTTAAATATAAAATTACCATATGACCCAGCAATTCCACTCCCCAAATATGCCGAAGAACAGAAAACAGGAGTTCACAGAAAACAAAAAACAGTACATGCATGATCATAGCAGCAAAATTCGTAATAGCCAAAAAGTAGAAACAACTCAATGACTATTCACTGGCAAATGGATAAACAAAACGTGGTATATACATGTAATAGAATATCACTGTGTCACGCATCCGGGTGAAGAGACCACTCACCAGGTTTGTGGGAGCAACAAGGCTGTTTATTTCACCTGGATGCAGGCAGGCTGAGTCAGAAAAGAGCGTCAGCAAGGGGTGGTGGATTATCATGAGTTCTTACAGGTTTGGGGATAGGCTGTGGAGTTAGGAGCAATGTTTTGCTGGCAGGGGGTGGATCTCACAAAGTACATTCCCAAGGGTGGGGAGAATTACAAAGAACCTTCTTAAGGGTGGGGCAAGCAAATCACAATGGTGGAATGTCATCAGCTAAGGCTATTTTCACTTCTTTTGCGGATCTTCAGTTGCTTCAGGTCATCTAGATGTATACGTGCAGGTCACAGGGGATATGATAGCTTAGCTTGGGCTCAGAGGCCTGACAATCACTCAACCATAAAAAGAATGAAGTACTGATACATTCTACAACATGGATGAACCTTTAAAGCATGCTAATAGCAAGAAGCCAGACACAAAAGGCCACATATTATGTGATTCCATTTATATGAAACATCCAGAATAGTAAAATCGATAGAAACACAAAGTAGATGTGGTTATCAGGGACTGGGGAAAGGAGGAAATGAGGAATAACCTCTTAATGGACATGGTGTTTCTTTTGGGGGGATGGTAAAAATGTTGTGAAAGGAGTACTGATTGTGGCACAATACTGTGAATGTATTAAAAGTCACTGAATTTTACACTTTAAAATGGTCAAAGTGGTGAACTTTTTATTTTTTTTTGTTTTTGAGACACAGTCTTGCTCTGTCACCCAGGCTGGAGTGCAGGGGTGCGATATTGGCTCACTGCAACCTCCGCCTCCCAGGCTCAAGCGATTCTCCGGCCTCAGCCTCCCGAGTAGCTGGGATTACTGGCGCCCACCACCACGGCTGGCTAATTTTTGCATTTTTAGTAGAGATGGGTTTCACCATGTTGCCCAGGCTCGTCTCGAACTCTTGACCTCAAGTGATCTGCCCACCTCAGCCTCCCAAAGTGCTGGGATTACAGGCGTGAGCTACCATGCCCAGCCCCAAAGTGGTAAATTTTACGTTATGTAAATCTTACCGCAATTAAAAAATCCATAAAGCATGTATTAGAAAAGTTCTTGTTATGTAGGAGATGTATAAGTGCCTGCTGTCTTTAATGACAAGCTCTTTAAAGGAAAGAGTAATGGAGTGATGTGACAAATTGACAACTATGGGCACCGAGTTACTTTTAGGGGGACAAAGATATTCTAAAATTAGATTTTGATGAAAATTACATACCCATGTGAAGATACTAAAAAACACTGAATGTTACACTTCAAATGGGTTTACTGCAAAGTGTATGAATTATATCTCAATAAAACTATTAAAAGAAAAAATTTAAATTATATAAGATTACTGTTAAATAAATTATACTAAAACGTATTAAGTACTCAAAACTCATGACTTCTAAATTGGTTTACTACATTTTACTGTTACCTATGTTCTTGAAGTCATTTACTGAATCACGTGTGTGTGGTGAAAATACTATATAATGACATGTTCCCTAACTCCACATTCGGTGATCTCATACTTTTAACTTAAAACTGATCATGGTACCGGTATTTACACCATGGAAAGAGACATTCGCTACAAATCCAGGTGTGATTTATTGCTTTATTGATTGTCTAGACTTAAGAAAGTGGGGTAGAAAACATTTATTCAGGCTGGGCGTGGTGGCTCCCGCCTGTAATCCCAGCATTTTGGGAAGCGGAGACGGACAGATCACCTGAGGTCAGGAGTTCAAAACCCGCCTGGCCAACACAGGGAAATCCTGCCTCTACTAAAAAAAAAAAAAAAAAAAAAAAATTAGCCAGGCGTGGTGGTGGGTGCCTGTAATCCCAGCTACTCAGGAGGCTGAGGCAGGAGAATCGCTTGAACCCAGGAGGTGGAGGTTGTAGTGAGCAGAGATCCCACCACTGCAGCCCAGCCTGGGCAACAGAATGAGACTCCATCTCAAAAAATAAAATAAAATAAAAAAGAAATATTAATTCAAATTCAAAAGTGTGTCGCTCTACAGATGCTACATTCTGAATAGCAGAAAAAAATTGAAGAAATATTTTTTAGTATTTTAAAACCATTATCCAATTCAGCAAAGAAGGATAAGTGAAGTTTTGACATGTCTTAGTTGTTTCATTTTCGCCTTACTTCGTAATAAAAATGAAAATATCAACCAATATTCATGTTGCAGCTACATACTACAATTTTATACTGCAACAATGGTTTTGTAATGGATGTAATAGTGCAGCAAAAATCAGCAGAAGCATTAGGTAAAAATTCACTATCTCAACTTTATAAGAAACAGTACCGTGTATACTGTTCTTGTTATTTGTAAATGCTACGCATATTTCAGAGCAATAATAAATAATCTGTGTGTGTATATGTATAGGTGAACAGTTTGTTTGTTTTTCAGAGAGCCAGTTGTGAACCATTTTTTTTTTTTTTTTTGAGACCCAGTCTCACTCTGTCACCCAGGCTGGAGTGCAGTGGCGGGATCTCCGCTCACTGCAAGCTCCGCCTCCCGGGTTCACGCCGTTCTCCTGCCTCAGCCTCCTGAGTAGCTGGGACTACAGGCTCCCGCCACCGCGCCCGGCTAATTTTTGTATTTTTAGTAGAGACGGCGTTTCACCGTGTTAGTCAGGATGGTCTCGATCTCCTGACCTCGTGATCCGCCCGTCTCGGCCTCCCAAAGTGCTGGGATTACAGGCGTGAGCCACCGCGCCCGGCCAGTTGTTAACCATTTACCAGCAGACCACCGGCTGCTGAACTGTGGGCTCCAGAGTGAGACCACCTTGGGTCCTTAAACAGCCTTAACTGAGTTTCTCCCCTAGCCGCTGCTGCCCAAAGAAACATCCAGAACAGGGTGCTCAAACCTGCTGCTGGGAAGTGAGAATTTCTGCAGCCAAAGGTTGCACCTGCCCACTGAAGATGGGAAGAGAGAGAATTACTGCAGCCTTATCTCCTTTGCTGAGAGTGCCTGCTGGCAAAAGACACTTCATCTTACTTTGCTTAATTCTTAGACAGCCAGTCACACTTGGTTATTGTTTTTAGTTTTACATACTAGTATTGAATTATTTTTATGGGTGTTATTTCTCAATTAGTGTATTCCTTGGAGACAGCCCAAGTCTTTAGAATTTAACTTCTCCTTGGCTATAATCGCTGCTGCCACACGTACCACCTAGGAGCTGGTTTCATGTTCCTCTGGCTACTCCTGCCCATGGGACCTTCGGAACAGCTGCAAAGGGACACCACGCTTCCTCATATGTGGTCATAGGTTGTGAGTATGACCCCAGGTTGTCAAGAGGGATTCGCTGGACACCAAGGAGAACACACAGACACCTTCAACCATGAGTATCCCTTGGCGATCCTTGGGACCGACAGATGTGAGTCCTTATTATGAAGGTCAGGAGCTGACCTTGCAGTCACCGCACTCTCTTCCAGACTGCCCTCCAGGCTCCCTGCCTCATCAACCACCTGACTGGGGGCAGCTAAAACAATAACAATGGGAACCACTGACACTGACTGAGAGTCTAGCAAATGCCAAACTCTCTTCTAAGTACTTTATTATCTCATTTAATCCTTAAAACAGTTTTTTGCAACAGTTCCTATTATCAATTCCCCCTTTGTAGTTGAGGAGACTGAGCTCAGAGAGATAAATAATTTGCTCAAAGTCACATGCCTGGCAGCCTAGCTCCAGAGACGGTACTCTTATCTACTATATTAATAATCCCTAAATGGGTGAGAACTTCACTCACCAGCTGCCTGAGGGTTCCTGGATGGAGAAAAACTAAGTAGCTACAGTCACAGATTACTGATTCTTCACTCTTCAGATGAAGACCTGTGATCTCATCAGGGTCACAAAAGGAGTCAAGACTTGACTTGCTGTCTCTTTTCTGCCTGTAAACTTGAGCTTATCCCTTCTAAGCCTCAGTTTTCTCATCTATAAAAGGAGAATGATAGTATCTACCTACGACGAGAGTTGAGTGATTGAATGATATGCATGTAACACAGGAAAAGCAATGGTACTGACTTACAGGGTTGCTATAAAGATTTGGTGTAATTGCATCTAAAAAGCCATAAGCACTGCATGGTACAAAGTAAGTGCTCAATACATGGTATCTGTTGAAATCATCATCACTATTATCATCATTATCATCAACATCAACATCATCCCACCATCACCACCGTCACCATTATCACCATCATCATCATCATCACCAGCATCACCATCACCATCACCATCATCATCATCACCATCATTGTCAACATCATCACCACCATCATCATCATCACCATCATTATCAACATCATCCCCATCATTGTCAACATCATCACCACCATTATCATCGTCATTACCATCATCATCGTCATCACCACTATCATCATCACCACCATCATCACCATCATCAGTGTCATATCACCATCATCATCACCACCACCTCCATCATCACCACCATCATCATATCACCATCACCATCAACATCATTACCCGCATCTTCATCACCATCACGATTATCATACTACCATCATCACCATCATCACCATCACCATCATCATCATCAACATCATCACCCTCATCTTCATCTTCATCCATGATCATCATCATCAAACTTTCTTTCAGAAGACATTTATGTCTCTGTAAAACATATGGGGTATGCCAGGCACATCCTTGGTACCCCACAAATATTAGTCCTTCCTCTCCTTCCCAAAGGCCTAGGGCTTCAGGTCTCATACACATCAACCTCTTACAGGCCCATTCTGGCCTCTCCCAGCTCTCAGTCAGAGGTCCTTGCTCTGGTAGACAGAGCTACATTCCCTTCGCAGAAAGAACTTATGCAAAATATAGCTGGGTTGTGGATACAAACTCCTTCCTCTCTTCTCTTTCTTGGTTGTGTAGCTAACAATTTCCCTCCCCTTCAAGGCGTGGCCCCATAGGCCCTCTCCATCAGCCCAAGCCTGTCTCCACTGGCCATGGCATGGTTCGTTCAACTGCACAGTGCCACACACACTGTAAGGACAGCTTAACAGGAACCTGTTGAAATCTAAATGTCTGATGACTAAGAGAATGGTTAAGTCAAGTCTGGTGCATGTATCTCCAATTATCAGGCAGCCATTTTAAATGATGGGTCATCTCTTATCCATATGGAGACGTGCTTTTGTTTTGGTTTGGTTTTTCCTGGTAACTTGATCTTAGCTGCCCATTTTTGTGGATATAGGTGAATTGCTGATGCTTTCCATATTGAATTTAAATGACACTTAAAATGACTTCAGAAAGATTACATTATGATTCAGTATTGTAACTCAAAATCATTGTGTTCAGAGGAAGGCATAGACATGGCCTGATGTATGATAAATCTATGCCTAAGTCAAAAGAGCCTTTGTAATAGATATAAAATAATACATTCTGAGAGAGAAGATGTTTTTGGATCATTATATAATTAACAATGTTCTTCCCACTCTTGGTGAAACATAAAATAACAGTACATCTTATCATTGACTGATTGCCTCACATATTTATAAAATACAGCATATGAGGCTTTTGTAGTAACATAATAATGTTGTCCAAAATACCTCAAATTGCACATATAGTATGATCACAATTGGAAAAATGCAAAACAAAACAAAACAGGATACAGAAAAGAAAGACTGCAAAGAAAGAAACGTCAAAGGTTAATGGAGTCTGTATTTGGGAGGAGAAGAAAGACGGAATCCTCTTTGCCTGGTGGAGGGAAGGGAACGCATTAATAATTTTTGGTCCATCACTCTTGAATTCAATTACCAAGCAGTTTGGATGATTTTCCTCCCTACTCCGGCAGAGTATTTAGAATCCTTGGAGTGCTGTGGAATACCAATGTTGGAAGCATTGCCCCAGGGAAAGAGAGCTCTACCTTTCTCTTAGACTGCAGGAAACAGAAATCCTCAAAGCTGTGGCAAAAAGAGTGTCCAAAGAGCGTCCAAAGAAAAGAAGCAAAATGGAGAGGATGGAGAGGGAGCAAGAGGAGTTATTGAGAAAACTCGTGCAGCTAAAGGTCAAAACAGCGGTCACTGGAGGGAAGACAGAAGCCAGGAGCAGAGAAGTCCAGTGGGGTCAATCGGAAGGGGTGGGTGGCCTAAAGAGGAAGGACAGAGTGAAGGTGATGGCAAGGCTCCAGAAGGTTGGAGGGGGGAATTAAAGCGAGGGAAGGTGGTGATTCACATTTGCTGCCAAATGTAACAGCTTCATCTATTTTTCCCAGCAGCCTCCACCTACCCTTCCAAAGACAGACAGAGAGTTCACCAATATCTGCTAGAGGTTAAAAGGGCAGGTTTTAGAACCAAATTGCTTGTGCTGGAATCCTCTGCCTCAGTTTACTTGTAGAATGAAGAGAATGTTATTTATTTTACAGGGTTGTTTTTACATGTAAAGACCTGTGAACACTGCATGGAGCAAATAAGTGCTCAATGCATGTCACCTGCTCATAATATCATTGCTACCACTGTCATCATCACTACTTTTACTTAGAAGACAATATTCATATCTTTGACTAATTTTATTTGAGATGGAGTCTCGCTCTGTTGCCCAGACTGGAGTGCAGTGGTGCCATCTCAGCTCACTGCATCCCCCACCTCCCAAGTTCAGGCGATTCTCTTGCCTCAGCTGGGATTAGAGGCATGAGCCACTGAGCCCGGCCCAATATTCATGTCTTTCTAAAACACCAAATAACTTTTGGATAAAGTTGGGGAGTGGGCGAGTAGATAAACATGTTTTAAATAGGAAGCACACAAAAGCAACAGGTATTCACCTATCGTCCCTCAGAGGGGCAGAATGTCTATACCTAGTAATGCCAGCTGATAAAAGAAAAGCAGTTCTTGAAATGAATGCCGCCTCCTTCCTGGTGAGGATGGTAGAGGGTGGGCTAGAGGTGGGAGGGTGTAGTAAGACTGACAGAATACCACTGGTGGATAGCAAGGTGGGGTGCAGATTTCTGAGATCTCAAACACAGCTCCCCTTTCCTGTCCTTCCAACTTTTTTGAAATTGAGATGCAGAATTTCCAAAATAGCTCTATTTATAGCTGAGTGCCCAGTTACAGGCAGACATTAAAGAAGTCCCACCCACACAGGCTTTGGAACAAGCCAGGGATCGCAACACACCCCATCAACACCTCAGTTGTGGTGAATGTGTCATCATTTCCCTGTCTTGATGCACCTGTCAGAAACAACAGCATTTGTTTGGTTCTAGAATGCTACCTCGTAATTTGGAGCCTTCTGTTTTCAGGAGGTTGCAGCTGCCAAAGTATCTTCCAAATGTGGAGGGGCCCCTGAGCAGTCGCGGCAATCCTTTGGCCAGACCAGTCTGCAGGTGATGGTCCAAGTCATCCTGCACATTTCTGCTGCTGCTCTCTGAACCCATGCTCACCAAGGCAGCCAGACAGATCTTTATAAAACATCACTGCCCTGCTTGAAGCCCTTCAGTGGCTTCCTTTATTCTTTCACAGTGAAATCCTAGCTGGTATCCGCCATGATCCCCTATCCCATGCTATGCCAGCCATACGGGCCCCTTTCTTGTTCTAGCTCACAAAGAGACTGAGCTATTTTCTGCCTCAGGGACTCTGTACTTCTGCTCACCTTGCCCAGACCATTCTCCCCCATGCAGCCCTTGCACTATTTTTGATTCTTGAGTTCAAACATCATCTCCTTAAAATGGTCTTCCCTGACTTTCCTCCTCCCCTGCAGTTGCTTCCACAAGGCCAAGTTTAATGCTCTCATAGCTTCTATTTATCTTGTATATTTACTTGCTTACTTGCCTGTTGTCTTCTGTTATGGAAGTCCTGTTAAGTCAGAGGCCTTTTCTTTTTTGACTTACCATTTTATTTCAGCACTCAGCTCTGCATGACATCCAAAGGATGACAGCTCAAGGAGTGAATGAATTAATCAACCAGTGAATGAATAAACCAATCAATTAATGAGTGAGTGAATGTAGCCTTAAGCTTCTTGAGTTGGGGAAGACAAGACCTTTATGGGTTCCCCTCTCCTGACCCCTAGCTTCCAGAGATAATTAGAATGGTGTGCGTGTCTTGTCTTGGAAGGGGAAAAGAAAACCAGGTGAGGGCTGGAGAGGAGGGGATGCAGGTGACCATAGCATCACCCCAACTTGTGGAGGACCCCAGGGACTGACAGGGACCTGAAGTACCAGAACCCTGGCCACACCATTAATTTATTTCAACACTTGAGAAAAAGTATGCATATGGCTTCTGCTGGGTACTGCCACTGACTGTGTTCCAAAGATGACATGGAAGAGACACCATTAAACAAGAAATGGCTTGTTGTGGTGGCTTTTCATTACTGCTTTGTGCCTGCAATTGAGAGCTTCTGTTTTAATCCACAGCGGGAAGAGTAGAGCTGGCAGAAATTGTTAGGTTCGCCCAGTTCCACAGGCCCTTCTCCTTCCCCTTTCCTTCCTCGGGACCAGAGAGAGTACAGAATGAGAGCCTCGGTCTAGATCCCACCTCTGCCACCAGCGTGCTGCTTGGGACAAGAATGTCTCTCACATCCTGGTTAGGAGAACAAGCTTCTGAACCAGATAGGCTGTGGTGATCCCAGTCACATCAATGATGAGCAGCGTGAACTGGGGCCCTCTGCTACAATTCCCTGAGCTTCAAATTCCTACTTAAAACAAAGTGGGTAATATACTCCATTCATAGACTTGTGAGGGTTAAACAACCTGTACAAAGTGCTTAGCACAATGCCTTGGACAGAGCGAACAACTAATAATGTCAGCAATCCTCTGCATTGGCAGAAACGCCCCTTTCTTAGCCTTAATATCTGACTTTAAAAAAGGAGAAAGGGGGCTGGGCACGGTGTCTCGTGCCTGTAATCCCAAGCTAGGTGGAAGGATTTCTTGAGCTTAGGAGCTCAAGACCAGTCTGGGCAACATAACAAAACCCCTTCTCTACTAAAAACAAACAAAAGTTAGCCAGGTATGGTGGCATGCACCTGTAGTCCCAGCTACTCAGGAGGCTGAGGTGGGAGGATCCCTTGAGCCAGGGAGGCAGAGGTTGTACTGAGCCAGGATCATGCCACTGCACTCCAGCCTGGGCAACAGAGCAAGACCCTGTCTCAAAAACAAACAAACAAATAAAAAAGACAAGTTGGAGCCACATTTGTGTTTTCCAATGGTGAGATATGCAGAAGAGATAATCTGAGGATATAAAGTGATCTCTATGCATCCCTTCCAGCGATAACATTCCACATAAGTAGATTAAGCTCGTTGGTTTTATTCAGACCGGTCAGACCCTGAAACAGATGGAGATCTGAAGTACGATTTGCAGTGAATCAAACAGATTATTGCCAAGGGGTGACCAAGGGCTGAAATGCTATCCCTGTCCAGCACCACCTTATGGGAACATGCACACTGCTGGGTCAATGTGGGTGCTTCTTCTAGCAGGAGATGCCGGGGCTTTACGAGCCGGTGAACACAGTTCCCTTTCCCTGAAAAGGACAGAAATGGCTCAGGGTTGGGGACGGCAATGTGCTCTTTCATATGAGTTTTTCAAGAGAAGTCTTCCTTCAGGCCAATCTGCAAACCTTCCCTTGAACTCAAACAGGAGGTGAGTAGATGGTAAGTGATGTTCCCATTTCACATACTAAGAAAACATAGCAGAGAAGCTGTTAGATAAAATGACTCTGAGACCACACCTTGAATTTCATACCTTGAATTTCTATTGCGTCGCTCTTCTGAGAAGCTTGGAACACTCACCCAAATTGTGAAATGACTTGGCCCCGTCCTCACAGTCATACTGAGACCAGGATTAGAGCCTGAACATGTGACATCCCCAGTCAACAACACATGCATCAATCATACTGAGGTCCGACATTATGTCAATACTGGCATATTTATTAGTTTGTGGTCTTGCTGTCACCTCCTTCCTTTACCAAGTGGTAAATCGGTTACGTGAAACCTGCCTTCCAGCCGAGTGTGGACGGCTGGGGGCGTATCAGTGGTTACCAATCACCAGAGTACTGCCAAGAGCCCCACAAAGGAGACAGAGGGGATGGGAGGTTATTCAAGAAATAGGCTGTCTGATATGGCTTGGAAGTCAGGCACGCCCTGATTTAACTATAAACCTAACTGTGTGACTTGGGGGGAATCATCATCAGTTTGAACTTCAGACTTCCCATCCTTGGGATTGGTAACCACAGCTACAGTAAAGATAAAATGTGAGCTTCTTTTCTTTTCTTTTCTTTCCTTTTGAGACAGTGTCTCCAAGTCTGTTGCCCAGGATGGAGTGCAGTGGCGCGATCTCGGCTCACTGCAACCTCCGCCTCCCGGGTTCAAATGATTATCCTACCTCAGCCTCCTGAGTAGTTGGAACTACAGGCATGTGCCATCACGCCCAGTTCATTTTTATATTTTTTTGTAGAGACAGGGTTTCACCATGCTGGCCAGGATGGTCTTGATCTCTTGACCTCGTGATCTGCCTGCCTCAGCCTCCCAAAGTGCTGGGATTACAGGCGTGAACGACTGTGCCCAGCTGAAATGTGAGTTTCTATGCAAAGTGCCTATCCTAGTATCTGGCACATAAAAGGTACTTAAAAAATGATTCTCTTCTTAGGTAAAGGCTTGGCACTCTGTGCTGGGGAGTCTTCCCTGAGGTCTTTTTTGACTATTGCAAAAATTAGCTTTCTCAGCACCCTGTACATGTCTCTTTGTTAATGCTTATTATACCATGCTGGGATTGTCAGTGTAAACAGCTGACCACTCAGTAGGACCAGGGGCCTCTTAGCAGCAGGCGTGGTGTCTGTCTACGTCTGTATTTGCAATGTCTACTCTGTGCTGTCCAATATGACAGCCACCAGACACATCAGCTACTTAAATTATTTAAATTACAAAAAATTAAAGTAAAAATCCAGCCCCTTGGTCATACTAGTCACGTTTTAAGTGCTTAGTAGTTACACAGGGCCACTGTCCTGCACAACGTCTCCAGAAAGTCCTCTGTTTCTTTGCACAAAGTCCTGTGAGATGGCATTGACACATGAAAGGCACAGAGTCAGTGTAACTGTCTTCTAAGTAGGAAGGACGAGAGGGAAAAAAAAATACAGCCTCATTTGAACAATGGCATCATGGACCCTAGAAACCAAGAAATAATGATTCTGAAAAAATAATCACTGAAATTTTCCTGACCTAAACTTCATTCCCAATTTTCCTCATTTTTATGACATTCATCCTAAAATTTCATGCAAAATGTGAAAACACACATACTCTGTAAAAATGAGATTTGGTGAGTGATATGGTTTGGCTGTGTCCCCACCCAAATCTCATCTGAAACTGTAATACAAACTGCAATCCCCAGATGTCCGGGGAGAGAACTGGTAGGAGGTTATTGGATGATGGGGGTGGTTTCCCCCATTCTATTCTTGTGATAGTGAGTTCTCACGAGATCTGATGGTTTTATATGTGTTGGTTTCCTCCCTCCCTCTTTCTCTCCCTCCCTCCTGCTCTTGCCTGCTGCCATGTAAGGTGCACTTGCTTCCCTTCCGCCATGACTGTAAGTTTGCTGAGGCCTCCCCGACCATGCAGAACTGTGAGTCAATTAAACCTCTTTTCTTTATAAATTTCCCAGTCTCAGGCAGTTTTTTTATAGCAGTGTGAGACCACACTAATATAGTGAGCTAAACATCCACGCTGACTCCAAATCTGTTCATTCCACAGAGATAAGTGTGGCACACACTACTGCTGCTAAACTGGTCATTATGTCAAGCTTTCCTAAACACTATTTTCCAGGCGCTATTTATGTATCATCATATTTAATTCTCATAAAAACCACTGGAATCCCCATTTTACAGGTGAGAAAACTGAGGAATAGTAGGTATGAGTTGACCCAGGTCACACAGTAAGCAAGTGTCAGAGGCAGGACTCAAGGCAGAGGGGCTTTGCCCGAGATGCCAAGGTCCCATCCCAACCACTGTGCTTACTGCCCAGTAAGAGCCAAGTCATCCCAACCACTGTGCTTACTGTCCACTAAGAGCCAAGCCAATGTAGCCTGTGCTGCTTCTGTTCACCCACAATCCTTAGACACAAAAGTTGTTTCCAGAAGAAGGACTGGAAAACGTCCTTCTCAGAGTATGGAATCATTTCTCTAACCTAACCTGTGCATTCCTTCTCTCCCTTTTACTTCCCAGTAACTTCTAAGTCTGGAAGCTGGATTAAGGTTTTCTGAACTAGCCATGGTGTTATACTCCTATAGGTTTAAGACCATCTTTGGAACACACAGTTGTGTCCTGCAGAGAAAAATACATAAATGAGGAAACTAGTAAGTGTCAGTCATCACAGTGTCTTACGTTTACAGTAGTGATGGCCACTGATTGACCTTGTCTTTGAAGGATTCAAGCTCTTGCAGGGGCTCATGATATACTATTTACCAAAGTCCAATAAGACAGGGTTAAAAGGGAAGACCACATCCACTCATGGATTCAGTAGAAAGTAGTGGACCAAAAGCCACTGCTCCATTGGCTAAAGGAAAAATAAAATCACTAGTAATGATGCTAACGAATATTACAATAATACCCACCACTGAATGAATACCTGCCCCCTAGGTGAGCCATTGCTCGCACCATAGTACTAAGGCCCACCTCTAAGAAACACATTTTCATCCTCACTGGAGCATGGTGGAGTTGCGGGGAGACGTGGAGGAGTGAAACACCATGCCCTTCAAGGTTGCAGACGGGCTGAGCAATTTCAAAGCCCATACTCTCTCTTGACATCCCACTCCCTCCGAGGGTGCTACAGTGACTTCTCTGTTTCAACAAGAGATGAGGAATGAGTCTGGGTATCTCAGTTCTTGGAGCAGACAAGCCACAAAAGAACATTACTTTGGGGTAAAAGTCAGGCCCTGTTTTACTCATCAAAAAGCTGCCCAAAAACTACACGGTGGTGGTGGGGGGGGGGCGGGGCGGGGGTGGAGAGGGGATTACACACTGTGATTCTCAAAGGCGTTGCTGTGAACAGTCAAAACACTCATAAATTTCAAACCCACAAGATATTTTTGTTTTGTGATATTACTGGCCAGGCTGAATACAGTCCTGATCATCTTTCAGTTCGATGAACAGGCAGGAGAGGAGAGGAGTCAGGGAGGCAAAAGGAATTGAGGTATTTCAGGAACCAGACACTTCTAAAAATACAGCCACATTTGACGGAGTGAGTTGGTGACTGTGTCACTCCTCCTCTCCTGAGCCTAAGATGACTCCCCACCCTCAGGAGTGAGGGCTGTGATGCCTCTCACCATCTGCCCAACTTCCCTACCTTTCTAGTCCTACCTGCAGCCCCTCTCCAAGCACACACCACATATATCCGCTACAGGGGGATCGAAGGCTGTCCATGAGTGCTACCGGCAAGGGTGACGTTTCATTTGTCTTCGTGCTCTGCGATAAACATCTGCTCAATAAGGGGACGGATTTGCAGAATGAGCATGTGATAAGAAGCACGGGGTCTCCTGGGAGCACCTCACAGCTGAGAACAATGTCATGTGCCAGGAATTGCCTTATGCTATATGTGCACATGTGTGTGTCGGCGGTGGGGGGGGGGGGGATGTACAGGCACAGGCGCGCGCACACACACACACACACACACAATGGGTCTTTCAAGGAACTGCCCGAAGTCTGGGATTACCTCACAACTCAGAACAACGCCATGTACCAGGAACTGCCTTATGCTATCGTATGTGCACGTACGTGTATGTGCACGTACGTGTATGTGTGTGTGTTGGGGGGAGACATGTACAGGTGCACACGAGCACACACACACAATGGGTCTTTCAATAAACTGCCCGAAAACCTGACATGAGACACACCAACGTGGATTCCAACACCTATCATCATTCAGAACTCTTTTTTTTTTTTTTTTGAGACACTGTCTCTCTCTGTCACCAGGCTGGAGTGCAGTGGTGCAATCTCGGCTCACTGCAACCTCCGACTCCCTGGTTCAAGCGACTCTCCTGCCTCAGCCTCCCGAGTAGCTGGGAATACAGGTGCCTGCCACCATGCCCAGCTAATTTTTATATTTTGAGTAGAGTCAGGGTTTCACCATGTTGTCCAGGATGGTCTCCATCTCCTGACCTCATGATCTGCCTGCCTCGGCCTCCCAAAGTGCTGGGATTGCAGGTGTGAGTCACTGCACCTGGCCCAGTACTAATTTTTAATTAAAACCTCCAGCCCTTCTTTCAGAAGGACCTAGACAGGCTTCTTTCAAGGAACAGGAAAATATCAAGTTGATGTTGTGTAGACACCAACATATCCATATGCATCTTTAAATACTGCGAAAAGAGTCTCATTTCAGCCACATGCCTTCAGAGTCATATTTTCAGATTCTATGAAGGACCCGGGAAAACTGTGTTAAATTCCAATTCTGGATCTCCCATGAAAGTATGCGAATGATGCCAACAAAGGTTGAATACAATAATCGTTTTGCAGCCAAGCCCCCTCTTCAGAATTCACATGCAAAGTACTGCCTGATCCCAATTAGCTCAAACTTGTTTTTGCTTCTCTTTGTTTGTCACCTCCTGCCCACCTTCCAGGGACTCCTCATTTTGGGTTATTTGTTCAGACTTCAACTCCAGACACACCACTGTGATTTCATTTTTAATAAACACTATCCAGTGAGTAGCGGAAAACAATGAGAGGCACCTGCATTCTATTATAACTTCTCATTCCACCCACGAGTGCGGAGCTATGAATAACTGAGAGCTCCACTAGTCTAAAAATAGTAACAGCGTTTTCCCATCAACACAGCATCATCCAACTTCAGCTAACACGAGGGACAAAGTACCCTGCTGCCCCACTGTTTAAAATGAGGGAGAAATGTCCCCAGGGGAGCCAAATGTCTGCTGTCTGCAGCCAATGACTTAGCCATGGGTGGGGCCAGGGGATGGTCCGTTCCATGCTAGGAAACAGCTGAACATTCCTGAAATCTTAGGGATAGGGAGTGCTAATGACTGACAGTCCAGGAGCCAGAGCCAGAAGTTGTAGTGGAAGGAACATGGGGTGTGGAATCGGAAAATACACTCAGGCTCCACTTATTAATAGAACAAATACATATTAAGTGTCCAACAAATGTTTAGGTACTATTCTAGGTGCTTAGGATACCAACAAAATCGTCAAAAGCCCCTGCCCTCATGAAGTTTACAATCTAGCCACTCACTAGCAAGCGAGCAAGTTACATAATTTTTCTTTTTTTCTTTCTTTCTTTTATTTATTTATTTTTTTTGAGACAAGGTCTCTCTCTGATGCCCAGGCTGGAGCACAGTGGCATGATGATAGCTCTCTGCAGCCTCAACCTGCTGGGCCCAAGCAATCCTCCTGCCTCCACCTCCTGAGTAATTGGGACTACAGGCATGTATCACTGCACCCCGTTATTGTTTAGATTTTCATTTTAAGTAGAGACAAGGTCACGCTATGTTGTCCAGGCTGGTCTCAAACTCCTGAGCTCAAGCAATCCTCCTGCCTAAGCCCCCCAAAGTGCTGAGATGACAGGTGTGACCCACTGCGCCTGGCCAAGTTATCTAGTTTCTTTGAGCCTCTGTTCCCCTCCTGTGGAATAAGCTAAAAATACGCCTATGTCCTAGTGGCTTGAAGCCTAGAATTAGCTAGTAGTAGCCATGCTGGTGATAACAATACCACTTTTTCGTTTGTCTGTTTAATCTCTTCCAAAGTATTTGTTACCTACAAAAGGAAAGACAATAACTTCACACTGGAGAACCCAGAAGACGTCACATTAACCAAATGATCAAGATTAACATTTTCAGTGAGAATTACATGTCTACTGGAATCAACCTAAATGTCCACCAATGACAGACTGGATTTTTTAAAAAGTGGTAAATACACACCATGGAGTACTACGCAGCCATATAAAAGAATGTTATCATGTCTTTTGCGAGAACATGGATGGGGCTGGAAGCCATTATCCTCAGCAAACTAAGGCAGGAAGAGAAAATCAAATACTGCATGTTCTCGCTTATGAGTGGAAGCTAAATGATGAAAACTCAAGGACACAAAGAAAGAACAACAGACACTGGGGCCTACCTGAGGGTGGAGAGGAGAGGACGGAGAGGATCAGAAAAATAACTATTGGGCACTAGGCTTATTACCTGGGTGACGAAATAATCTATTCAACAAACCCTTGTGACATGAGGTTACCTATATCGCAAACCTGCACATGTACCCCTTAACCCAAAATAAAAGTTAAAAAAAGGAATTACACATCCGATTAACATTTCCAGTAAGAACACACACGTACACTAATGATCCCTTGGTAAAATGCACTGAGAGGGAAGTATCATTTTTGTACTATCCTTTTTTACAAAATGATTTTTATTGCAGTAAAATGTATATAACATAAAATTTGTCATTTTAATCTTTTTTTTTTTTTTTTGAGAGAGCCAGAGTGAATTCGTTAAAGCTCACCTTTGCTGCGATCCAACTCTTATTTATTTATTTATTTTATTTTATTTTATTTTTTGTGAGACAGTCTTACTCTGTTGCCCAAGCTGGAGTGCAGTGGCATAATCTCGGCTCACTGCAACCTCTGCCTCCTGGGCTTGAGCAATTATCCTACTTCAGCCTTCCAAGTAGCTGGCATTACAGGCACCTGCCACAACATCCAGCCAATTGTTGTATTTCTAGCAGAGACGGGGTTTCACTATGTTGGCCAAGCTGATCTCAAACTCCTGTCCTTGAGTGATCCACCTGCCTCGGCCTCCCAAAGTGCTGGGATTACAGGCATTAGTCACCGCGCCCGGCTCATTTTAAGCATTTTTAAGATACAGTTCTGTGGCATTAATTACACTCATGATGTTGTATAACCATCACTTCTATCTCCAAAACTCTTTCATCACCTCAAACAATAATAACCACCTTTAAACATATATTTAGGTTGGACATGCATGTTCTTCAACCTCAGCAGAAGTTGGGGGTTGGATCACTGCAGTAACTTCCTAATTGGATACCCTGCTTCTGTCTTCACCACCTGTCCCTTGCCAATCTACTCAACAGAGCACCCAGAGTGATCTTTTTAAAGTATAAGTCAGTTCCGGTCAGTTCTGTGTTCAAGACTAGCCAAAAGGATCTCTATCTCTTAGCATGCGTGCTCTGGTCAAATGGTAATTCTCTTCCCTTCATCCACACCTACTGTGTTGCAGCTGGCTTCCTTGCATGCCATGCCGGCTCTGACCTCAGGGCCTTTGCACGTGCACTTCCTTCTGCCTAGAATGTTCTGCCTCCAGCAATCCCTTCCTTCATGTCTCTGCTCCAAATGTCACCTTTTTAGAGAGGTCTTCCTTATAGAGTCTCTACCAAACAGCACACATGATACTTCTTAGGCTCCTCACTCTGCTTATTTTCCCATAGCACTGGTTAGCATCAGTGCCAACCATCCACAGATGACGTCTCAGCACCAAGCCCAGTTAGCACTGCTCCGCTTGGGACGAAGGAAGTTTCCCCTTTGCCAGTGGCCACCACATCCAGCTTCGCCAGTAGAGGGCGCTGCAGGGACACTGGCGCACATAGGTTCTGGTGTGATGCTCCCGCAGGTGGATCTCCCTGTAGGCGGCTCACTCCAGACCCCGGGTGGGGGGGTGGGGGCAGTTTCCTGGCACTCTACCCCCGCAGGCTGATTTCCAGAGACTTCCATGGTAGGCACCTCCCATAGACATCCTTCCCTGGCACCACAAAGAGGGGTTTCTCAGTGAGTCCCACCTTTATGGGGGTTTCAGCAAGAACCTTTCTGCCATCCAATGGGCCATGGCCCGGTCCAGATCCCAGTCCTGGCCCCTGGGGACCCTAGATTTTCTCCTTCCTTGGGTGTACTGCCCCAGCCCTCACGGTACTGGCTGCTCCCAAATCTGTATTCCTGGATTCTTTAGAGTTCTTTACTTTTCTTTTCTTTGAGGCAGGGTCTCACTCTGTTGCCCAGGCTGGAGTACAGTGACGCAATCTCAGCTAACTGCAACCTCCTTCTCCCAGGTTCACACGATTCTCCTGCCTCAGCCTCGCAAGTAGCTGGAACTACAGGAGCACGTCACCAAGCCTGGCTAACCTTTGTATTTTTAGTAGAGACAGGGTTTCACCATGTTGGCCAGGCTGGTCTCGAACTCCTGACCCCAAGTGAATGGCCCACCTCGTACTCACAAAGTGCTGGGATTACATGCATGAGCCACCATGCCCGACTTACTCTTTTTTTATTTTATTACTTAAAGACAGGGTCTCACTCTGTTACACAGGCTGTAGTAACAGCTCACGGCAGCCTCAACCTCTTGAGCCCAAATGATCCTCCTGCTTCAGCCTGCCAAGTAGATGGGACCCCCATATGCACCACCACACCCACCCAGCTACTTTTTATTTTTATTATTTATTTTTATTTATGTATTTATTTTTGTAGAGACAGGGCCTCCCAATGTTGTCCAGGCTGATCTCGAACTCCTGGATGCAAGCGATCCTTCCACCTTGGCCTCCCAAAGTGCTGGGACTACAGACAGGCATGAGCCACTGTGCTCGGCCTGATTCTTTACCCTTTAGTAGGCAAAACCCTGTTGTAGCTAATAATTCTTAATACTAAATCTTCTCTGTTAAAATTATTATATAGTTTCTGTCTCCTAACTGGATCCTGACTGATGGAATAACAGATATGGTAAAAAATAAATAAATAAATAAATAAATAAATAAATAAATAAATAATGTGGGGGGTAGATGGAAGGGGTTATATTTGTTAATTACCCATTTTATCTCCATCTGTCACAGAATGCAAGCAAGGACTTTGCTTTGTTTACCACGATGTCCCCAATGGCTACAACATATGCTTGACATGTTATAAGCACAGGATAGGAAGGAAGGAGGGGAAGGGAGGGGGCGGAGGAAGAGACATTGTGGAAAAGAGAAAGGATGGAGGGAAGCAGGATGGATGCATGGATGGATGGATGGACGGACAGACGAATGGACGATGGTGACTCCCCCCAACTCCCCGGTGGCATTACCCAGGCTGTAACAGCATCTGGTATATAGTCAGCACTCATGAAAGAGTCATATATGAATCTCTTTGCAGTCCTTATATAATTTCCATTTAACCTTTCCATCCTTCCACCAATTATTTGGAATACCAAAATACCTGATTATCAAATGCCAGAGCCTTATACAGACGGCCCTGTGGCCCCTGTGCCTCCCCACCCCTTCCAACTCTCTTGAAGAAAAGTAACAACAAAATGACCAGACACTGAAAAAGGAAAGCATCTTTGAACCAAAACTTCTGGTGCTTGTTTTTATTCTGATGATCGAAACAGAATGGAAACCATCCTCCTCCCCTAAACCATGGCAGAGCAACAGTTTCCTGCTTACAAACAACGGCAGTGTCGAGTTATGCTCTCCTTTCTCTTTGATTGGAAAGCCCTTCAGGGTCAGTACCTCATTTCTGGTGTGAACATTCACTTTCTCGTTCTACAAAAAGACCCACCAGCAAGCTGTGAAATGAGCATTTCACAAAAGCATAAAACACGCCTGATAATTAAAACGCTCGGCAATCAGAGTGACAAACTACACTCCAATCTACAGAGTTAATTTCACAACCTCTGAAAATTATAAAGGAAAACTATTTAGAAATTAGGAAGCTCTAAAGGCTTTTTTTTTTTTTTTTTTTCTTGAGATGAAGTCTGACTGTGGAGTGCAGTGGCACAATCTCCACTCACTGCAACCTTCGCCTCCCAAGTTCAAGTGACTTTTCTGTCTCAGCCTCGTAAGTAGCTGAGATTACGGGTGTGCATCACCACACCTGGCTAATTTTTGTATTTTTAGTAGAGAACGGGTTCCACCATGTTGGCCAGTCTGGTCTCAAACTCCTGACCTCAGATGATCTACCCACCTCGGTCTCCCAAAGTGCTGGGATTACAGATGTGAGCCACTGTGCCCAGCCAGGATTTTTTTTTTTTTGACTCATCTATCACTTTTTGACTTGCTAGAGATTTCACTCTCCTTCATCTATTTTCTACTGTGGCCTAGTTGCTTCAGACTCATACTGACTGTACTTCTTGGCTTATAAAATAACCTCCCCTGACCTCCCCAACCCCCAAAAAGGGATAAAATCCCAAAGTCAAGAATTACAATTACACAGTGAAACACATAATAAGAACATAATACAGCTAATGAAAGAGTACAGGGGATGCAATAGCAATCTCCCCAATGTAAGTAACAACTGTCTCTTTCAATTACTGTTTTCTTTTTACCTCAAATTCTAAACAGTACTAGAAGACATTAGCACAGTCAAAACTCATGGTGCTGGAAGGTAATCATTAGCCAAAAGCAAGCAAAAATAGAACCAAAAAGGTATCTGAGTATCAAAAATGGATGTTAACTGTCTCCAAAGAAGATACACAAATGGCCCGTAGGCACGTGAAAGGGCGCTTAACATCATTAGGGAAATGGGAACCAACATTACAGGGAGGTAACACTACACTCAGATGGCTTTTTTTTTTTTTTTTTTTTTTGAGATGGAGTCTCGCTCTGTCGCCCAGGCTGGAGTGCAGTGGCTGGATCTCAGCTCACTGCAAGCTCCGCCTCCCGGGTTTACGCCATTCTCCTGCCTCAGCCTCCCGAGTAGCCGGGACTACAGGCGCCCGCCACCTCGCCCGGCTAGTTTTTTGTATTTTTTAGTAGAGACGGGGTTTCACTGTGTTAGCTGTGAGCAATTTACTTCCTGACCTCGGGTGGATCCTGCCTCTGCCCCTCCCAAAGTGCTGATTACAGGCTTGAGCCACCACGCCCGGCCATTTTTTTTTAAAGTAAAATAAGTATTGGGTAGATATGGAGAAACTAGAATCCTGATGCACTGCTGGTGGGAATGGAAAATGATGCAGCTGCTGTTGAAGACAGCTTGGCAGTTTCTCAAAAGGTTAAGCATAGAGCTACCAAATAACTCAGCAATCTCACTCCTAGGTATATATCCAAAAGAATCGAAAGCAGAGGCTGGGCGCGGTGGCTCACGCCTGTGATCCCCACACTTTGGGAGGCCGAGGCAGGGAGATCACGAGATCAGGAGATCGAGACCATCCTGGCTAACATGGTGAAATCCTGTCTCTACTAAAAAAATACAAAACATTAGCCAGGCGTGGTGGCGGGGGCCTGTAGTCCCAGCTACTCGGGAGGCCGAGGCAGGACAATGGTGTGAACCCAGGAGGCAGAGCCTGTAGTGAGCCAAGATCGCGTCACTGCACTCCAGCCTGGGCGACAGAGTCAGACTCCGTCTCAAAAATAAATAAATAAATAAATAAATAAATAAATAAAAAAAATGTAAAAAAAAAGAATCTAAAGCAGAGATCTGAATAGATTTTGTACAATGTTCACAGGAGTACTATTCACACACACACATACACACACACTCACCCCTCACACAGAAGCATTATTCAGCCATAAGAAAGAAACTTTGTGGCAGGTGTGGTGGTGGAGTCATCTCAGCACTTTGAGAAACCCAGGCGGGTGGATCACTGGAGCACAGGAGTTCAAGATCAGCCTGGACAACATGGCAAAAACCTGTCTCTACTAAAAATTCAAAAAAAAAAAAAAAAAAAAAAAAAAAAAGCCAGGCATGGTAGCATGCATCTCTAGCTACTTGGGAGGCTGAAGTGGGAGGATGGCTGAAGCCCAGGAAGTCAAGGCTACAGTGAGTCATGACTGTGCCACTGCACTCCAGTCTGGGCAACAGAGTGAGGCCCTGTCAAAAATGGAAGTAAGGAAGGAAAGAAGGAAGGAAGGGAAGAAGGGAGAGAGGGTAGGGAGGGAGGGATAGAGGGAAGGAGAGGAAGGGAGAGGAAGAAAGAAATTTTGATATATGCTACAATATGGATTCACGATGAAAACAATTTCATAGATGCAGAAAATAAAGTAGGGGTTACCAGGGACCACAAGCTTGGGGAAGTGAGGAAGGGGCGGTTATTTTTTAATGGATATGATGAAAATGTTTTAGATATAGGTAATGGTGATGGTTATACAACATTATGAATATACTTAATGACTATGAATTTTACACTTATAAATTAAAATGATAAATACTAAGGTGTGTACATTTTGCCAAAATAAAGAAAGCAAAGGTCACAAAACCTGAGCATTAAAATCTGTAGAAGGGCTTGATTAGCCCTTGCTCTGGGCCTGTTTAGGCCCTTTATTCAAACAAGTCTTACAAACTTGATTAACTGAATTTCTTGTCTTAAAAAATGTGGAGACCGCTAACTCTCAAGGCCTCTGCGCATTTTTTTCTTTTATAGAGACAAAGAGACAAGCTCTCCCTTTGTCGCCCCGGCTGGAGTGCAGCAGCACAATCACAGCTCACTTCAGCCTTCACCTCCTGGGCTCAAGCAATCCTCCCACCTCAGCCTCTTGAATAGCCGGGACTACACTCACGAGACAACACACCAGGCTAAATTTTTTTAAGAGATGGGGTCCTGCTGTGTTGCCCAGGCTGGTTTTGAAGCCCTGGTCTCAAGCAATTCTCCCACCTCAGCCTCCCCAAGTGCTGGGATTACAAGTGTGCCACCGTGCCCGGCCTCCTCCGCACATTTTCATAAGGTTAGCGATACATGGGAGAGATGAAGAAGAGCCGGGCTTTCTGCCAGTGCTGGGTGACTCAAGTGTGCCTGCTGGAATATTTTTTTGAGTAGCCCAGAAAAAGCGAAGGCATGTAGTATGTCTAATCTCCTGCCCCCGGCACATGGAACCTGACCCAGTGGCATCCATCCTGCAATCTATAAGGGGACGGTACGTGTGACCACACCTCTGACCACAAAGCACTCATCCCCTGTCCCACTCCTTTGGAACTGCTCATGGCATCTGTGTGCCTGGGCTCCGTGAACCTTTTCTGTGCAGACATGGGTCTCTCCAGCTGGATTTCCTGGATCTAGTCATACTTTTGTCATACTTCCAAGTCACTGGGACCCCTGATCACCCTTCACGCCTCACACCAATGGGCATGCAAGACAGGTAAATTTCTACCTCCGCAATGCCTCTCCCACTCACTCTGTCCTCTCTGTTCCCTTCAGCTCCACCATCCCAGGGCAGGACAGAAATAGTGCAATGAGTTCTCTGATAGAGGTTGTGATTTTTGCCTCTGTTTTCTCTCCATGCCAGTCCCTCCTTGGCACAACTGCCAGAGTGAATTAATCAAGGCTCACCTTTGCTGTGATCCAACTCTTTTCTTTTCTTTTCTTTTTCTGAGACAGAGTCTCACTGTGTCACCCAGGCTGGAGTGCAGTGGCACAATCTCGGCTCACTGCAACCTCTGCCTCCCAGGGTGAAGCAATTCTCCTGCCTCAGCCTCCTGAGTAGCTGGCACTACAGATGCCCACCACCACACTCAGCTAATTTTTGTATTTTTAGTAGAGACGGGGTTTCACCATGTTGGCCAGGCTGGTCTTGAACTCCTGACCTCAGGTGATCCGCCCACTTCGGCCTCCCAAAGTGCTGGGATTATAGGCGTGAGTCACCGTGCCCGGCCCCAAGTTTTATGTAGAAATTTCAGGGCCTCTCGCCTGCTTCCCGAAGTCAGAGCGAAGCCCTCACCAAGGTGTTCAAAGCCTCTGCCAGAAGGTCTCATCGCCGTCCCTAAGTCCATGCTCTACTGGGCTCTTCTCATTCCTGACACTTTCTGGACTTTCTGCCTTTGCTTGTGCTGAATCCTCTGCCAGGGATGCCTTTGTTCCCACATGTCCCTCCCCAAAGCCCGTTCAGGGATGCCTTTGTTCCCACATGTCCCTCCCCAAAGCCCATCCAGGGATGCCTTTGTTCCCACATGTCCCTCCCCAAAGCCCACCCAGGGATGCCTTTGTTCCCACATGTCCCTCCCCAAAGCCCACCTGGGACTGTGATGTGCAGCATCCTTCAAGGTCCATCGCGCCACCACTTCCCTACACAGCCGCCACCCATGCTCTCCAGGCACTCATTTCTGAGATTCTGAGACTTGCCTTCCACTGTCCTGTGGGGCGGGGATTTAGGTTCTTCTCCTGTTCCTTCCTGCATCCCTCAACTGCATCCCTCAATCTGAAGTTTTCTGAGAGCTCAAAGGCTATTGTAAGCAGATGTGTATGGCCTAAAGGCACAATGCAGATAATTCAACACTTGCATTTTTAAAAGTTATTTTAAAAAAGAACAACTGTTATATCCTAGTAAACTCAACAAACCTTTGCTGTGAGCAGCAATATCAAATGAGATCAGACCTAGGTAAACTGTTTAACATGTTCCAGACACTGTGCTAGAAAGTTTACAGGCATTACCTCATTGAATCCTCACAGCCTTAGGAAGGAGGTACTGGAATTGCACCAATTTTGCAGATGAGGAAACTGAGGCTTAGACAGCCACCAGCAACTTGTCCAAGGTTATCAAAGGTAATGTTGGAAAGCCAGGAATCAAAACTTAGCAGCATGGCTTCCAAACCCACCCGGGGCACTGCACATGTAGGCGAGTCACAGATGAACGCCAAAGGAGAAATGTCAACACGAGAGGCAGAAAGCAGAGAACACAGGTTCTAGACAAACAGGTAACCGATTTGGATGAAAATAGTCTTGACCTTACAACCTCACTCCCAAAAGAAGTACCTCCCTACCATACTGATTTCCCCTCCAACAAGAGGACAGAATGCCTCCACGTGGGCCCGGAGGAGGAGGCCTCCTGTGTCAAGCTCACAGGGAATTAGGACTTGCCAGGTTCTGCAATGCTGACCAAAAGGCAACGCTCTCTGGACTGAGTGGCAGCTCCTCCCCATGGAGAAATTCTGGCAGGAAGGCAGAGCCATTTAACAACACCCAGCCACATTTCAAAACAGGGTAGAACCGGAAGACTGAAAATAATATGGCACCCTGTAAACTGCTGAGTACGGGAGAAACACAGTGACTTTTCAGCAAAAGTGGTGACACGATTTTTATCCGGGAGCACCAGCTGATCCTACTCAGATCAACACTTCTGGATCTCTTGGAGCAAATATTTCACATATCCTACCCAGCTGGTGCCACTCCAAGCATGATCTGGGCAGAGACCCAACATGTATCCCAGCCCACAATGGATGGGAGGCAGAGGGAGAGTGGGGCTTCTTCAGCTCAATGGCGGTAAAGGAAATAGAAGAGGGTTTTGGGGTGTTGGGCTATACACAACTGCATACAGACTCCCCACAAACTCTGCAGGGCAATTAGAAAGAGGAGAGCCAGCTCCACTATGCTGACAATTATGCTTCGGATAGGTCTTAACTGAATGTTGGAGAAATCAAGTCAACATCAGATGGGTGAAAAGAGGAATCAAAATGAATTGAGACAAAATCATGAATATCAAAGAACCACTTTGTGGAACAAGTATTTAATGAGTACCTAATAAGTTCAGGGCACTGTGATAGGTGCTGGGCATACAATGGTGATCAGGACAGATTTTGCTTCAGTGACAGCAACTTGGCAGTGAAAAATAGGTTAGGAGTCAAAGAACCTGAGTTTGAGAGATTTGGAAGAGTTTCATACTCCATATAAAAAGTTGCATTCATGTTTCCCTGCCCAAAAGTACCTCTCCCCCAAAGAGTCAATGCCTCTTTGGACTATAAACTCCTTGAGGTCAAAAGATGTGACCAGGCCACTGCCTGGTACATAGCAGGTATACAACGAGTACTGGATGAACAGAAACAAGTAAATGGTATCATAAGCTTGTGAGGGTCGAAGAGGAAATCACATGGGAAATTGGACCATATTTTGAATTAATGAGAATGAAAACACAACATACCAAAATTGGCAGGATGCAGGTAAAGCAGTACTTAGAAGGAAAAGTATTGCTTTGTAATAAACACAAATCATGCCATACGCCAATTGCTTGAACAATGGTTTTCTGGCTCTTGACTGTAATGCTTTCAGTACTTCAGCTTCCTATCTCTATAGCCTAGAATAGTGCTTTGGCACAGAGTAGGTGCTCAGGAAAAATCTGCTTTATTGCAGTATGGATGTTCCAGTGTAAGTCTCAGAGTCGTACTCAGTTACCCCTCTGCATTTGGAGGGGTATTGCTCATGTGGTCCCGCCTGCCAGGAAAACATTTCCCGGCGTTTTGTTTGGATTGTTGTTTGCTGTTCTGTTCTCAGCCTTCCATAAGAACATTTATCAAGCTGCATGTTAACTACTGTGAGTCCTTCAAAGTATCATTGCATTTAATATGCATAACAAGTAGGTGCTTTTATGATTCCCCATATTACAGATACAGAAACTGAGGCCAGAGAGGTTAAGTAACTTGCCTCGCAATACACAGCTGGGATGCAGTAGAATTTGGACTTGAAACCAGACAGTGCAAATTGAGATCTGCTGTTCTCAGCCATAACGGATTCCTGCCTCCTACTTAGCTTAGGAGTAACCTCCAACAGGCAGTCTCCCTGGGAAGCACCCCTCCTCTGTGCCCCCTGAGCCCCCTGTGCCCACTGTTAGTACTGCGTTACCTCGACTCATGGCAGCGGTGTGGTGCCTCATGCTCTGAGTTTTGCATTACAGGGGCTGCGTCGTATTGTCTCTGCAGCCTCACCACAGGCTAAGCACATAAGGAAGGCTTACTTAATGTCTATTCAACTCACTGAGAGTTGGGGGCGGTGAGCAGTTCCCCTTCTAAAGTGCATACGAGTCACCAAGAGACCCTGGTTAAAATTCGGACTCAGCAGGCCTGGGGTCAGTCAGGCCTGAGATTCTGTATCTCTAGCAAGCTCCCAGCAGATGCTGAAGCTGCTGCTTCATGGACCAGGCTTTGAGTAGCAAGGGGGTGGATGAAAGGGTACAGTCTTAAGACAGAGCTGCCGCAGACTCTTGGCTGAGGAAGTTCCTGGGTCTGTGATTTTGGTCAAATTAATTCACCACTTTTGGCCTTGGTTTCCTAATCCATAAAATGGAAACATTAGCCATATCTTACAGGATTACTGTGAGCAGTTGAATCAGAGAACTTCAGTGAAAAGGCCAGCCCAGAGTTGACAGCAAATAGGAGTAATATTTCTTCAATCTAAGAAATTTTCATGGTATTTACTTGTTGATTCATTCTCGTTGTACAGTGTCTGAAACATTTCCTAGGTGGTCTTTGTCTTATGTATATAATTGTTCCCATTACACACACACACACACACACACGCGCAGAGATAAAGCACTAATGAACTAAGTTAGCACTAATGAACTAGTTAGTTTTAAGTTAGACCATGTCGGGTCGGCTTTATTGCATGATTTCTCTCCTAAATGTGTTGACAATTATCTTTCTCTTCACACCGAGGGGTTAATACCTAAATCCAAAAAAGAATGTGGGATTTCGAAGATGACCTTGTAGTGCCACAAACAAGGGCTTCAAAGCCAAGGAGGTAATAAGTGTTTTTTGTCAGACTCAACCGGGTGGCCCAGATGTCACAAAGAACCCAACCATGTCAGACGCCCCCACAAACCAGTCTCCTGTAGACCAGCGAGAGTCCTGAGGTCAAGAACTGTGAGCCCACCACAAACCACAGGGAAACTATCAGGGTAGCTGAGCAGATAAAGAAAAGCGACAGACCAACCACAGATTTCAGCCAACACAAATTTCTCCCCGGTGACAATGGTGTGTTTGCTGGTCTGGGAGCCGAGAGAGCACCGAAGAAGTAAACAAAACTAAATGAAAATGTAAATGCTAAAGAGTTCTCCCTGAAAACTCACTGTGTCTTTTAAATTTGTGGGTAAATGGGCCAAGAAAATCCAAACAGATTGATAAAGACAAGCAGATCTGACTTCTTGGAGGCTGTGCTTTCTGAACTGTTTTGCTTATGGTCTAGTACAAACCCGGTCTAGAAAAGATGAAGCCATTAACTATACTTGGAAGAAAAAGAAAATGCAATAGTTCTTCTGAGAACAAAACAAGAAACAGCCCCGCTCTGTCATTAGCCTGTGAGATGGTTTGACTAGGACCCCACCCAAATCGCATCTTGAATTGTAGCTCCCACATTCTTACGTGTTGCAGGAGGGGCCTGCTAGGAGATAACTGAATCATGGGGGAGGGTCTTTCCTGTGCTATGCTCATGATAGCGAATAAGTCTCATGAGATCTGATGGTTTTATAAAGGGGAGTTTCCCTGCACAAGCTCTCTTCTGTTCTCTGCCACCACGTGAGATGTGCCTTTCCCCTTCCATTATGATTGCGAGGCCTCCCCAGACATGTGGAAATGTGAGTTCATTAAACCTCTTTCTTTTAGTAAATTGCACAGTCTTGGGTATGTCTTTATCAGCAGCGTGAAAACAGACAAATGCAGCCTGTAATGCTCTCCAGGCATGATGGGACTCCTGCCTCAAAGAGTCTCATGTCCCACAGCAGCTTTGTTCCTGGAAACTAGGAGCTTGAGACGAGCCATCTGATGCTGACTGTAGGACTTGGCTGTGAGCTTCAAAGACAAGGGCAAGGGCCTGTTCTTGGAGGGGAGACACAGACACAAAACGCCAAGTGCATTGTGGGCATCCTCTCTTGACTGTATGATTGGGAATAAACTTAGGTTTGAGGAGTGTGTTGGGCTGAATAATGCTTCTTGATGAAGGTGTCTAAGTCCTAATTCCACCTGTGAATATATTAGCTTGCATAATAAAATCAACTGCAAGTGTGATTAAGTTAAGGATCTTGACATGGGGAACTATCCTGTGACATGGTTTGGCTGTGTCCCCACCCAAATCTCATATTGAATTGTAGCTCCCATAATTCCCACATGTTGTGGGAAGGACCCTGGTGGGAGATCATTGACTCACAGGATCGATTTATCCCATATTGTTCTCATGGTAGTGAATAAGTCTCATGAGATCTAATGTTTTTATAAGGGGAAACTCCTTCACTTGGCTCTCACTATCTGTTGTCTGCTGCCATGTGAGATTTGCTTTTTGCCTTCCGCCATGATTGAGCACCCTCCCTAGCCACATGGAACTGTGAGTCCGTTAAATCTCTTTTTCTTTATACATTACCCAGTCTTGGGTATGTCTTTATCATCAGTGTGAAAACGGACAAATACATCCTGGATGAGCCTGGTGGGCTTAATGCAATTAAAAGGAAAATTGTAAGAGAGAAGCAACAAGGTCAGAGTCGCAGAAAAAAGAAGTAATAGTGAAAGCAGAGACTGGAGTGCTACGGCCATGAGCTGAAAAATGCCAGGAGCCTCTAGAGACTGGAAGATGAAAGGAATGGACTCTCCCCTAAAGCCTGCAGAAGAAAGGCCTGCCAACATTTTGATTTTCGCTCCATAAAACTCACTCATGGAGCGAAACCTTCAGAACTATAAGAGAAGACATTTGTGCTGTCTTAAGCCTCTGCGTTTGTGCTAACTTGTTACAGCAGCCATAGGAAACTACAACAGGGAGCATACAGTCTCCCGTTCAAATTCCAGCCCTGCTTCTTCCAAACGGATGACTGTAGGCACACAGCTTAACATCCCTGTGTTCCCATTTCTCATCCACAGAATGAGAATTCTTTAGCGGGTTAGTTGTAAGGATTCAATGAGAACCTAGGTTTGTGCCCGAGACATTGGCAGGCTCACCCATTGCTCCTTGATGACACTATATGTCAAGAGGCTTGAAGGACAAACACCACCAAAATCTTCATTGGCTTATTTTAACACAACAAGGCTCCACCTTCAGCAGCAGTGAGACAAGAAAAAGCAGAGAGAGAGTAGAACAGAAAAAGAAACAGGAGAATACTTTTCTGTGCCTTGCCTGGCTCTTTATGGCAGTGCACATTTAGGAATTCATTTCTCACCAAGCACAGCATCCTGTTATTTCCCTGCCATGCCCACCTTCAAAACATCTTGGCATTCACTGGAAATGGGTTCCCAGTTGATCACCCTGTTCTAACACTTCTGCCTACAATCTTCCCTTAGTCATCACTATGCATCACATATAACTTCATTGAAAAACTGCGCAGATCAGCCAGGAATCCCCAGTTGGCAACCATATACAACTTGCACTATCTTAAATCAAAAGTGGGAATATATTGACCCACAAATTAGAAAGGGAAGTTCCAGGTTCCTGCTACACATCAGGAGCTTGGAATTAAACACACCTAAAATATGCCCTGGGTTTTGTCTGTGAAGGGTTTTTTAAATGTTTGTTTGTTTTTAATGCAAAATAAAATGCTGGCTTGGGAAGAAGATTCTCTTCCAAATCTTGAACACAGAATCTTCAAATACTGATACAAATATGGCAACTGAGGTATATCCTCTTTATAGCAAACGCTAATGTCTTATATACATCATTGCCCTTGACCTTCTCTCCAACCTAATGAGTATACATTTTTATCTCCATTTATCAAAGGGCTCAGAGAAGTCAATCAAGAATCACGCAGGGAGGAAAGGGGACAGGATGGGAACCAAAGCCAGAATTCTTAACCTCCATGCTGTAGAATGGGAAGGACGAGCTAAAAGGAAACCATCCACAGTTGATATTTTCTGCCATGCAGAGGCAGTGCTTGGAATTGTGTTGACAAGCATAGATAGTGGCATTACAACAGTGGCATTACAAAGGGAAACACACCTGGGGGAAGCCTACTTCCAATCTGTAGTAATAAACATGCCTAAGCAATTTATGGATGATTAAGGTGGCTCCTAGACCCTGTATTAAATAATTTTGGTGACATAGTTATTATTCCTTTTGCCTTGCCCAATTAATCTAATTGGAAAAGATCTTGCTTTTGTTTTTAAAAACCTCTCTACAAGTGGCTAACCTTCCGTTTGCCCAAGGGGAACACAAGCATTGGGCTTAGAGTATTCTCCGGTAATAATGGCTACTTGGAATTAATATAGTTCTATTTTCTTTGTATATGGGTTTGTCTTCATCGTTATTTGACAAATCACATTGATCCTCCCTTTATGACAGAAACAGAACATTTCCTTTTAAAACAAAGTTAACGAATCTATGAATTGATGTAAAGAAAAATTTCCACATTAATTAGATCTTCAATGTTTTAAATATTCACAATACTAGGGGCACACTGTGAAGGCGGGGAAAGATTGACAGAAGTTTGTTAAAGAGCATCCTGACTGAGCTGACAGAAGGTCAGTGTTGTGAAATCAACATGTCTCCCCAAACTCTTATTTTGAAACCCTAATCTCCAAGGTGATATTATTAGGAGGTGGAGCCTTTAGGAGCTACTTAAGTCAAAGAGAGTGGAACCCTCATGAATAAGACTGGTGGCCTTGTCAGAAGAGGCTTAAAAAAGAGGATCTCCTTCTCTGTCGTGGAAGGACATAGCAGGAAGGTGGCTATCTGTCAACCAGAAAGATTACTTATAGGAAAATGTACTTATTTATATAAATAAATAAAAATGTATTCAGATATATCTTTCAACATACACCACCTGCTTTAATATGGGACTTTTAGAAGAATTAACTGGGTTAAATGGTTAAACCCCACTACCTGTAAAATTTAGCTGTCTCAGCAAGCTCATGCAGCCAGGGTCCTAGGTGGTATTTGTCAGTAAACACATCACGCCACAAACTGATGAGGCAAGAGGTAGAGAAGCAACAGACAGTATCTTACGTACATTTGCCAAAGCGCAGCTCCCTCTAAATGGTGGTTGTGCTGGGGTGCTGGTGTAGGTGGTGAGAAAGTAACAATTAACTCATTTTCTTACCTAATGCTGAATAGTGAATGGTTTAGACTCTGAATGGGCAGTTATCCATTGTTGTGTAACAAATTATTCCAAAACTAAGCCGGATGAAACAATAATAAACTTTTATTATCTCGCATAAGAATTTCTGTGGGTTAGAAACTTGGGAGCAGCTTAGCTTGGTGGTTCTGGATAGGGGCTCAAATAAAGTTCCAGTCAAGATTGCAGTGAAGGCTGCAGTCACCTCAAGGCTTAGCTAGGGTTGCAGAATCAACTTCAAAGGTGACTCACTCACATGGCTGTTGGCAGGAGGCTCAGTTCTTCTACATGGGAATGCTTGAGTATCCTCCTAACATGGCAGCTGGCTTTTTCTAGAGTGAGTGATCCACATCGGTAAGTCAGAAGCCTCAATATTTTTATGGTCTAGCCTCATAAGTCACATACTCTGATGTCTGCAATGTCCTGTCAATTACACAGGTCAGTAGTATTCAGTGTCCGAGAAGACTACGCTGAGACATGGCTACCAAGAACTGAACTGAGAATCACCAGAGGCCACATTCCCCAACTCACGTTTGATTCTTTGTCCACCACCTTAAAGTTAGATATGGTAGTTGCTTCATTGTAGTTTAATGGAAGAATGAATGAACAAGCGAGGTGAAACTAAGGACTGTAAAAATGCTAGAATTTACCCAGTCAGGACACAGGGTCAGTAACCAATGAAACGCTCATAGGAATATTAATAAAGCACTCTCAGAACACTAAAAATAATTCCTTCTTCCAGCTTTCCTCTTGTGTTTTTCAGTGTGTTCTGGCTAAAGTCCATCTCCTCATGGTCTAAGGTAAACTATTGCCTCACAAATATTTTTTTAGAATCCCAGACTGAGGGAGCTTCAGAGCTGCCTGAATAATGTTTAAGAGTCCTCTGGAGTTCTGTCCTTTCTCAACTGCCTTCACTCTGGCTCCCAAAGCTGTTCATTTTATTGATTTTTTTCTTTTTTCTTTTTTTTTTGGTTTCAAATCCACGTTACAGAAACCCAGTTTTGACAGTGAACAAAACTGTCTGCCAACATGACATCTACTTTTGCCACTTTAAGCAACAGAGCCAGCTGGAAAGGGAGAAAAGGCGTATGTGTCAAAGATCCCTATTAGCCAGAGGCAGTGCATACTAGAAATTCAAGTCTCTGGGATCCCCGTTCGTATTTTATATACTCTCTCCTCCCCTTTCCATCATTCTTCCCTTTTTCAAACAAAAGGCCGGAGATGGGGTGAGTTCTGAGCCTTCTCATGCTTCAGACTTCATACATGAGGACTTCTCTCCAGGAGACTCGGTCATACAATTAAAAAGCCACCACTTCTTACAGGCCTCTGATTTGCCAGAAAACTGTTTCCTTCGCATGTCTTCTTCTCATCACTTAGTCCTGAAAAAAATCCTATGAAGTTACAATAATTATTGATATGACCAGTGCATAGAGGACGAGAAAAATCTGGGGTGGTCACTTGTAGACCCAAAGCTATTAAATGGTGAAAGTGGGGCTGGAACCAGGTATGTTTTGGTGATTATCCCCATGCCCCTTTTCAGGAATAATATTCAGCATATTTAATAGCGGGCACTGAACAATTGGAATGGGTATCTGTCACATGGCCCTGGTGCAGGGTCCTGAGGCTTCCTCTCCCCAACCAAGGCAGGTGGTATTCCTCCAGGTGATGAATCTCCCAGGAATCCCAGTGGCTGTGTGGCACTGAGAGGCTTCAGGCAGGGCTATTTACTAAAGGATGTCAAATTATTTGATATTACAACACCAGGATACAGCCACTCTGGCAAGTACTGACTCAAGAACATCTTTGCTCTTCCCCCATCATCATGCAGTCTTAAATTAATCAGTATCACAAGACCCCATCATCCCAACATGTAAGATCACGGTCCAAGGGAATAGCAATAAGGCCTGCTTTACCCAGACCAGGAGTCCTGGGCCACCCACTGCATTTTCTGTATTGCCTTCTCCAAATGTGTAAGACTTTCTCCAATTCCTGGAACTAAATCCTTCAAGGAGGGGGTCTCCTTTTTCTGGTGTATTCTCTTTTTTTTTTTTGATAAGACTTTTTTAAATTTTTCCTTTCACTTTCAGTTCTGGGATCCATGTGTAGAACATGCAGGCTTGTTACATAGGTGGACATGTGCCATGGTGGCTTCCTGCACCCATAAACCTGTCATCAACGTCTTAAGCATTAGGTATTTGTCCTAATGATCTTCCTCCCCTTTCCCCCTACCCCCAGACAGGTCCCGGTGTCCGATGTTCCCCTCCCGGCGTCCATGTGTTCTCATTTTTCAACTCCTGTGTATTCTTTAATAGTATAAATGGCTGGCTCTTTGTGGACAGCATTTTCTTCCCTGGGCACGGCAGTACCACCCCTGCAATGGGTGCGGGACACAGCACAGACTGTGAGTCAGTTATCACCCACCGGCTGAGTTAGTACAGCTCCCAGGCTCAACCGTTCAGATTTATAAGTAGACGCCTCAGAGGTCATCTCATCCACACTGTCAAACTCAGCATTTCTGGTGATGAAGGAGAAGATGTCTTTTTTCTTCAAGAAAACCAAATAAAAGCACTGCATAACCAAAGCAGTGCATTTATTTGTGTCAAGGCTGGACTTGCTAATTAAAATGCCCGGGTTCCATGCTTTTTTATATAATTAAAACATCCAAAGGCGGTAACTGGTTGATCTATAAGAAAATGAATTTTTCTTTAATAAGTACCATTTGTTTGAAGAGAGAGAGAGAGAGAGAAAAAAAAAAAACCTTAAGAGCAGGAAATCCAGGAAGGCAAGGAAAGGAAAAGAAAGTGGTAGCTTCTAAGAGAACATTGGCTTTCAAATCCGGTGCCAACCTCTTCAAAACTCCGATCTACAAATTCATAATGACCTAGTCATTCATTCATTCACTAGCTCAATAATAAGATACAGGTACTTACTAACTTGCACACTGACCTATAGGCTGACTGAAGTCAGCCTGAATGCCTTCTTCCTGAAACTCATCCAATACTCATCAGTGGCCTTTACTGAAGAAGGAAGCAAGAATGTCAGGAAGAGAACTGATCCTTCCTAAAGTCCATCCCCAGTCAGGGAAGAAAGAGAAGATGGCATCCCCAGGGACCAAGTTCTCTAGAGAAAGAGCTGCTACAGAGCAAAAGAGAAACGCCTGGCCAAATCCACTTATAGTCACAATCTAATAATACTTAGCAATGCCCAATGGGATAAGCCTAAAGAAAATTATGAGAGTAATTACAAGAGTTCACAATAATGATAATTTAATAATCATTCTCTTTGGCATATCTCTCTTCTTGAGATGGATAAATTGGATTGTGTTAGACAGAATTCCCCTGTTTCTGCCACTTAAAAGCCATGCGACCTTGGAACAGTCTCTTCAATTCTATGCTTCCTTATCTTTTTTTTTTTTTTTTTTGAGATAGGGTCTTGCTCTGTCACTCAGGCTTGAGTGCAGTAGTGTGATCTTGGCTCACTGCAGCCTTGACCTCCCAGGCTCAAGCAATCCTCCCACCTCAGCCTCCTGAGTAGCAGGGACTACAGGTACATACCACAACGCCCAGCTAATTTCTGTTTGTTTTGTAAAGATGGGGTTTCATGATGTTAGCCAGGCTGGTCTCAAACTCCTGGGCTCAAGCAATCCACCTGCCTTGGCCTCCCAACGTGATGGCATTACAGGCATGAGCCACTGCACCTGGGCAAGTTTTATTTAAGAAGGCTATAAAGCAGTAAAACTCTGCAGTAATACTTACTGCAATAAAGACAACTGAGAAGTATCTTAAGACAGAGGGGTGACCGGTCCTCCCAACCCCAATACTCTTCTTGCTCGTCTTTGTACCTAGACGAGGAAATGAGAGTTGCCTAAGAGATTCTTTCTTTCTCTTTTCTTTTCTTTTTTTGAGACGGAGTCTCACTCTCTCGCTCAGGCTGGAGTCTGTTGCCCAGGTTGGAGGGTAGTGGTGCGATCTTGGCTCGCTGCAAGCTCCGCCTCCTGGGTTCACGCCATTATCCCGGCTCAGCCTCCCAAGTAGCTGGGATTACAGGCGCCTGCCACCACGCCCAGCTAATTTTGTTTTTGTATTTTTAGTAGAGACGGGGTTTCACCATGTTAGCCAGGATGGTCTCGATCTCCTGACCTCAGGTGATCCACCCGCCTCAGCCTCCCAAAGTGCTGGGATTATAGGCGTGAGCCACCGCGCCTGGCCCTAAGAGATTCCTGAAATCACTGCCTCTATCCTGGAAGAACCAGCCAGACAAAGGGACTAGAATTACCCCCACTGATATTTAAGCCGGAGTGTGCGGTTGCTACTGGTGGCACCAAGCCAAGATGGGACCAGGACAGATTTGGATCAGGAAGCCTGACTCTTGGAATTCCTGGCCAGCTAGGTAGTGTGGCTCGCCAGGCCATTTAAGTAATTATGTGATTAAATTTATTGGATACCACTTATTTCATAAAGTTGTGGTGAAGATTAAAGAAGATAGGGCATATAAACTCATTAGCACAAAACAGGGCTCCATAAATGCTAAACCATTATCATGGGAAAACAGAAGACAAATGTTTATCTTATAGAATTTTATCATGATTTGAAAGTGAGTTTAAAAATCTGCTGAACTTGTTAGCTAAATCATATTAGAAAGAATATTCTTGGCCAGGCGTGGCGGCTCATGCCTGTAATCCCAGCACTTTGGGAAGCCTGAGGTCAGGAGTTAGAGACAAGCCTGACCAAAAGAGCGAAATGCCATGTCTACAAAAGATACAAAAATTAGCCAGGTATGGTGGCATGTGCCTGTAATTCCAGCTTCTTGGGAAGCTGAGGCAGGAGAATCACTTGAACCCGGAAGGCAGAGGTTGCAGTGAGCTGAGATCGCACTACTGTACTCTAGCCTGGGCGACAGAGTGTGAGTCTCCATCAAAAAAAAGAAAAAAAAAAAAAAAAGGAAAGAAAGAATATCCTTGTTTTAACCTGATAGTCTAGTCTCTAACACTGACAGACAAAATATTAAAGAACATTTACCGATATTTTAAGTCACTCAACTACTTAAAGGCAAATTTTCAGTATATGTCCAAGTGAATTACTCAAAAGCAGGCATTGTACAAGAGATATTTCTTTTATGGACTGAGACAACTGATTGTTAAAACTTGGTCTTTGTTTTAAATAATCAAGGTTAGAATTTATGTTCACTTCTGTGGGTGAATTTTGTGTCCTCTCTCTCCTCATCTTCTTCCTTCTTTTTTAAAAGAAAATGCCAGTTCTGTTTAGCAGTACTGTGGCAGCCCACTTCCACAGGCAGGGACCAGAAGCAAGTCATTTTCATCTGGGTGACCACTCTGCCTCCAGTCTTCCTCTAAGAGGGGAATTAATTTCTTTCTTACCTTGACTCCCTCCTTCCTTTCTTTTTCTAGAATTTCCTTTCTTTCTCTTTTTTTCTTTCTTTCTCTCTCTTTCCCTTTTCCCTCCCTCCCTCCCTTCCTTCCTTCTGCTTTCATCTCAACATGTCTCTATGTTGACAAGGAACTGGACCTACATATTTTTTAACTCTGCAGAAATGGCTTTCTTAAAGTACTGTTTAATATCAAACCCTATTTTTGTATCTACAGAAATATAATGCATTCATGACTGATAGAAGAATGTTTTGTTATTTTTAGTAAACTCTATTTTAAAATATCATATCACCTTGTCTTTTATATGAGTTTTGGGTCTTTACACGTATATTTATACACAAACATATGCACATATATATATAAAATCTGATAAATTCTTAGAACTATGTTACAAGACAGAGGTGTGTTACTATACATCTCTGTTTCTTTTTTTGGTTGAAAACTCTTTGCTTTTGACTCCCAGGAAACCCAGCTAAATTTAATGCCAGATGTAAGAAATAATTCATAAAGGTTCCTGGTATATTTATCTCATATTTTATTCTAATTAATTTCTGATATGTCGTTCAAAACATAAAACAAATCCATCTGTCTTTTATATGTACCGTACTATTCCCTTTTGAGTCAAATTCTTTTTGGAAGTAGGTATGGCTTCAATGTTTGAAACGCCACTCTTCTCTTTTCCTGCAACCTTGTGCCTATGAAAAATAAATTGGAGATTTCTCAAAGGTCTAAAAATAGAATTACCATTTGACCTAGCAATCTTATTAGTGGGTATACATTCAAAGGAAAATAAATCACTCTACTAAAAAGAGTGATTCCTGATCTGAATGGGAATCTTTTCGGGTTCACAGCTAGGAGTCCTGGTCCTGTTCTTACAGACCACAGGAGGGGCAGGACGGCTATGAAATTTTGTGCCTCTCATTTCTGTCCTGCAGAGAAACTGAGGCTCTGAAAAGGGGTTAAATGGAGACCACCCACCAGCTGACCTGGGCAGTGTGGGCTTTTCTTCCTGTTTTTGAATAAGGCAGCAGCTGAACTCTACAAGCACTTCTACTTTCGCAGAGGTGTTGCTCTCTTTGTTGTTTTCATTCGTTTTCTTCCTTGTTTTTAAGGTGTGAAAAAGACTTTCAGCAATGCCCTCCGAATGCTGTCTTATTTTATTTCTCCTCTTTTTCCCTGATAGAGTCTATCTACTACTGAACGACAAAAAGGGATTGTTAGGGGGAGCTCACAGTCACTCTGCCAAAAAGCATCCGACTTGTAAACAGTGTAAGATTTTTAAAAGTCTTCTCTCTGGCCTTCTATTTTGAGGACCCTCAAACCGAGGAAAGTCAAACTCGGTATTAAATAACCACCCAGGATGTGGCTGTCAGCTTGAGGTGTTAAGAGGAACAGTTTATAAAAAGCCTGGTTAAATATAGGAAGTACAGTTGCATTTCAGGTAACTCGAGATTTGAACATCCAATACGGCTTTAACGGAGGCAATCTATTTGGCCCATTTTCACAGATATATAATAAATGACACCTATTTTAAGGTCTATAATTTTTCCTCCTTAGCTCGACCAGAAAACACCTCCTCCAGCCTAATTCATGCTCCCTTATCCTCCAAATGTGTATCCTCCACCTTTATTTTCCCCACTAAAATAAACACATCCTTAAACTAGTTTGCATACCCCTAGTGTAAAACAACAACTGTAACAACAACAAAACATTAAATGCTTCATTATGATTCAATATTCTGTCACCAGAACGCAAAACCTGAGTTTGAGTATTTTAGGTCTCTTTCTCTCTTTTAAATTATTATTAAAATGGTCATTTCAATGCAAAGGCTGTATTGAATTTTTAAACATTGTTTTGTTTTGAATTTCAGCTGTCTTAAAAGTCCATTTTTTCCCCCTTTCCTCTCTGTAGGGCACGGGATTGAACTTCTCTCGTGCTCTGCTTCGTCATTTGTAAAATGCGGGATCTACCTATGATGCAGGTGGTTAAACAGTAGTCTGCATGTGACGTATGGCACACAGGTCAACCCATGGAAGTGTATGTTATATCTGTGTACCCATGCAGACAGCCCTTGGTCACAGAGGGCTATGCCACCGTAGCCTCGGTCCACCCACCCCTAAGGAGTAAAACACATCCAGACCATGTGATCAGCAATTGATAATTTTAGAATACACTTGGCTAATTTCTCTGATCCCACTGCTACAAATAAACCTTGCAGTCGTTGGTTTTGTTCAGGTTCGAATTTCACTATGGCCCTAGAGGCATAAAGATGAATTATTTGATTGCAAAGAGAAATAAGAGACCATGTGTCAGGCTGCTTTGCAAATCAATTCACCTCCCCCGCAAAGATGCTCCTTCCTACTTAAGATATACGGCTTTACAAGGATTTGGGCAGCATCTGTGTTTGCCGTGTCAGAGGGCAAGATGCATGCAGATGTAATATCACCGAGCAGTGTAATCCGAGTGTGCATGAAAAATAACTGCAGAGGGAATGAGGGAACCCTTTGCCACGGGCCCTGACAGCACCTCAAATAAGCACTTTACCTAATCTCCCTTGTTGATTTCTATCTGCGCCCAGTGACTTCATGCAGCTGCCATCCGCTAACCAGTTAGGGCATGTTGATCGCGGACGTACTGTAATCAGAGCTGAGGTCTCCGATGGTAAAGCAGGCTTGGTGCCAAGATGGGGCAAGACCCTAACGAGATGGCAGAAAGGACCCGAAAGGTGAACTTGACAGCCAGCATGGCTGGATTAAGCTTCTATTTTATTTAACTCTGTATCCCTGGGGCTTGGCGTGGAAAAATGCCCAGTAAATGCTGCATGTAGAAATGATTGAAAGACTTTCCAGAAAGAGTGAAGCACCTCCACCGCTGGGCAGCAGCAATTATTTGCATACAGTCTTTTCAGCTATTTTATAGTAGATTAAAATGGATATTTGTGGTGAGCTACTTGTAGTAGACAAAGTTCATTCAGTCATTCACCAGATATGTATTGAGTGGACACTGCCCTAGCTTTGGTGCCTGTTCACCTTTGTAGCTCAGGAATTCAGCAATTACACAGGGTGCAATGATAAACGTTAGACACAGGAGTGGACGGTCAGGTCTGGGAGAGAAATAGCAGAGTCTGTGAAAAAACTAATAGACATGGGACACTTCTGCAGATCCCAAGCGCTCTGGCCAAGTTCAATACTGCTTGGCACAGATGGACTTGTAGTTTCTTAGGCTGCTACACAACAGAACCACTATGAAAAATGGTTATTTCGGCTGCAGGATGCTGAGTCTTAGAAAAACTCAGGCATTCAAGAGCATGCCCCTCCTTTGACAGGTGGAAAAACCGAGGAGACAGAAGGATTGTAGTTTATCCTTGATCATGGAGCAGCTTGGAGACAGAGGTAGGACTAAACTCTGGTATGCTGAGCAATCAATGCTCTGCCAGACTGCAGCATCTCCTCTGTAGGCTGGACAAGCTCATGGGCTGACGCTCTAGGGAAGAGGCAGACAGTAACCAAGGAAACAAATGTATACATACTCAGAGAGTGGTAAGTCCTCAAAAGAAAAGAAACATAGTGGATGAGGAGAGGGGAGGTTTGAATTCAACTCCACCATTTGCTAGCTAACTAACTCCGCTTGCCAAGGCTCTCTTACCGTCAGTTTCCTCAACTGAACAGTACTAAGGCTGATTGTAACACCTGTTTCCTAGGGTTGTTGGGAGATGCGAAGAACACTGGCACATACTGAGCACTTCATAAATGATGGTTATTTTTATTTTATTATTATTACTTAGGTAGGGTGGTCAGGGTAGGCCTCTGAGAAAGTGATATTTAAACTGTGTTAGAAGGATAAGAAATTAGATATTAGTGGTGGTGGATGCCTGTAGTCCCAGCTACTTGGGAGGCTAAGGCTAGAGAATCGCTTGAACCTGGGAGGTGGACGTTGCAATGAGCTGAGATCCTGCCACTGCACTCCAGCCTGGATGACAAGAGTGAGACTCCATCGCAAAAGAAAAAGAAAAGGGGGGGGGTAAGAAAGCGCCAGCCACCACTCTTCCTAGGCAAAAGAAACAACATGTGCAAAGGCCTTGAAGCAGACATAGGCTCTGTGTGTCACATGAAAAGAAAGAAGACTAGAGCAGTTGCAGGACATTGGGCAAAGCTACTTGAGGTAGGAAATAAACTCTGAGAGGCAGGCAAGAATTCAGGTCTTCATGACATGTAGACCCTGGAAAAGACTGTGGATTTTTATTCTAAATGGAATAGGAAGCCACTAGGGATGGGAGGTGGTGTATTCATCAGCTACTGCCAGAATACTGCCACATAACAAACAATCTCAAAATTTCAATGGTTCACAAGATCAAATATTTATTTTCCTCACTCACTAGTCTATGGATTGGCTGAGGTTGGTCTGATATTGACTGGGTTTGCTGAACATGGCTCCAAAGTGTAAGTCAGATTCAGGTCTGTTTCATTTATCTCATTCTGGAGCCTAAGCTGAAGAAGGGGCATCAGCAATGGGAAAAATGCAAGAGTACAAACCCAGCCGTGCAAGCACATCTCAAGACTCGGCTGACATCATGTTGACAATATTCCATGAGGAAAAAGAAAATTACATGGCCAAGAGCCAAAAATCCAGGAGCAAGAAAGTTCATTTCAGTGCTCATGAGATCATGGCAAGGGTGCTGATATCTAGTATTACTACAAAAGACTTTAGCCCTGCTGGAGTATACTGGAGTATAGTGGCATGATCATGGCTCACTGCAGCCTTAAGCTCCTGGGCTCAGGTGATCCTCCTGCCTCAGTCTCCCAAGTAGCTGAGACTACAGGCATGCACTATCATTTCCCGCTAATTAAAAATTTTTTTTTGTACAGCAATGTCTTGCTATATTGCCAAGGCTGGTCTTGAACTCCTGGCCTCAGGCAATCCTCCTGCCTTGGCCTCCCACTGCACTAGGATTACAGGTGTGAGCCATCATGCTCAGCCTTGCTGTACTTTAGACCCAAGTACGTCAGCAGACCCTGCTTTGACAAGTACCCAAACCACCCATGGGTCATCATATCAAAAAGATGTCCTTGGACAAATCACATGCTGGTTTGCACCATCTTAGCTCTGGCTTTCCTGAGCATTTTGGCCTTCTCAGAGTAGTCCCCCTCCACCTCCCCTTGTGGATGGAGACAGATTATGGGCCTCCGCAGTAGCCTTCTGAGACTTGGTGCAGGGTTCCGGTTCACAGCAGTTAGAGTCAGGGCTGGAAGGAGCAGCGGGAGTGTTTTCCTTGGCAGGTTTCTGGCATGCACACGTTCCTGGTATTAAAATACAATGTGCTTTTTCCAAACTAGATGATCTACACTAACCATTATATTTTATTTGTAAATTAGCCCTCTACCCACCCACCCTCAACTCTGGTCTTGGAATGATTTGAGGGGGATGAAAAAAAGAGGAAGAAGAGGGAGGAGGAGAAGGAGGAGGAAAAGGAGAAGAAATCTATGAGGGGGTGTGGCAGTGAGGGGGTGGATGTCTATGAAAATTTATGTGCTGAAAAACAGCTGTAAAATGTTTAATGTTTCAATGAACGTTTTATGTTTACCATAAAAAATCCTCCAGCCAAGAAGGGCTTTAAAATGTTACATTTCCAAACAGATCCAAAGAAAGAAGAAAAAAAAAAAAGGATTTCCACGAACCCCTCTCTGTGGAGTGACCCTCAAACGCTAACCATTAAAATAGGGTCCTTCCACATTGTGTATTGACCTAGGTCAATGGTAAGGGACAAGGGAATAACAGCCATGACACAGGGAGAGGCCGGCAACAAGAATGAAAAATATGCTCAGTTTTTCAAAGCTAAGTACCCATGGCAGAAAGCCTTGGAAACTCAGGCTTTTGAAGGGAGAGGTGGAGGGAGGCGGGGAAGATGCCCAGCTCAGCCAAAAGCTTGCTAAAAGATCCAACTGTAATCAGTCAATTCACCAACAGGAAGAACTAATCAAGCGCCTTAATACTGAGTTCTTCCAGGAAAGATCCTGGCTGAAGGGACCCTGGCTTTCAGAGAGAGAGGCATGTTCAAATTCAACCTCCACTCTAAACTAGTGTTGGCTCCTACAGTCAGTTTTTTAACCTCTTGGGATCTCTGTTTCTTCATCAATAAAATGCAATGGCAGGCATCACTGGCCCACACTGAATAAATGGTATGTGCTGGGGAGCAGGGACTGGGGAAACCAGGAGTCGGGAGGAAGTCAGGTTATGGGCAGCCTGAATCAGGTAGGGAAATTAAGACTTGATGTAGCAGGAAACAGACAAAGTTGAAGCTTTGAGGAAAACTGGAGTTTTAATCTTCTTTGCTTAACCAATGACTTTAGCGAAGTCACCATATGGGTCTTCAAGCCAAGAAACCAGTTCTACTTTTGAATCTCCTTTGTAATTAATATTTTCCACATTTTGAGGTAATAGAAATGCAGTGTGGGCCGGTAATAGAAATGCACAGTGGCTCACTCCTATAATACCAGCACTTTGGGAGGCTGAGGCAGGTGGATCACTTAAGGTCAGGAGTTCGAGACTAGCCTGGCCAACATGGTGAAACCCCATCTCTACTAAAAATACAAAAATTAGCCAGGCATAGTGGCAGGTGCCTGTAATCCTAGCTACTCGGGAGGCTGAGGCAGGAGAATTGCTTGAACCCGGGAGGCGGATGTTGCAATGAGCCGAGACCCTGTCACTGAATTCCAGCCTGGGTGACAGAGCGAGACTCCATCCCAAAAAAAAAAAAAAAAAAAAAAAAGCAGTGTGGACCATAGGCCCTTCCTAACCTGGCCCCTTCAAGCGTCTTCTGCATATAATGATCATGCAGTTACTCTAAATAAGCAAACAAATAAAAATCAAACGTCACATGTGCCTTCTGAGACACACCTTGCAGTTACAGCCTATGTGTTTTTAAAGTCCTGTGCCTTCAGCTTACTATATATCCTTCCTTAAGCCCGGCCTTTTCACAAACTCTTATTCAGCCCTCAAAACTTAGTTCAAATATCACCTTCACAGACCTTCTGATCTGTGTCGAATGCCTGTTTACTGGGTTCTGACAGCACACGCTGCTGTGGTGTATCCCAATATTCTTCACACCACATCTAGACATTCCTTATGTTACCGGCGGAGGGTGTCCAGGTTCTTGGCGTTTTGAATAAGCAATTGGACAAAACGCACAAACAAAACGAGGAAAGAATGAAGCAACGAAAGTAGAGATTTATTGAAAATGACAGTACACTCCAAACGGTGGGAGAAGCCCAAGCATAGGGGCTCAAGAGCCTGGTTACAGAATTTTCTGGGGTTTAAATACCCTCTAGAGGTTTCCCATTGGCCGCTTGGTGTACACCTCATGCAAATGAAGTAATGGCCCACAATCAGTCGGACTGGCGGTGGAAATAAGTTACACTCCTATGCAAACGTCTGATTGGTTGTGGAAAGCAACCAATCAGAGGTTGAAGCCAAGTTACAAAGTTAGGCTCCTATGCAAATGTCTGATTGGTCGTGAAAAGCAACCAATCAGGGGTATTTTGAATTTTCCATCTGCCACTCAGAAAAGTGGGGAGGGGTTGCAGAGAGAGTAGCCTCTGGTCCTTTTATAATTTAGGTGTGGAAAGTTGAGGTTTTCTTTTTGATTTAGTTTTAGAAAGTCAGCATGAATCAGCCTTAGGTTCCCTGCCTCCAGACCCCACTCTCCTGCCTCACTTACTTTTCTAATTTCTTCTCTAAATGATGCTTCTTGAGGGTAGACACCAAATCTTCATCATCTCAGGCCATAGTACAACATATAGCATGAAGCAGATACCTGGGAAGATTTAGTTTCTGAATCAATGAGGTAAGAAACAAATGACAGGCCGGGCGCGGTGGCTCAAGCCTGTAATCCCAGCACTTTGGGAGGCCGAGACGGGCGGATCACGAGGTCAGGAAATCGAGACCATCCTGGCTAACACGGTGAAACCCCGTCTCTACTAAAAAATACAAAAAACTAGCCGGGCGAGGTGGCGGGCGCCTGTAGTCCCAGCTACTCGGGAGGCTGAGGCAGGAGAATGGCGGGAACCCGGGAGGCGGAGCTTGCAGTGAGCTGAGATCCGGCCACTGCACTCCAGCCTGGGCGACAGAGCGAGACTCCGTCTCAAAAAAAAAAAAAAAAAAAAAAAAAAGAAAGAAAAAGAAACAAATGACAGCAAACACCGTCTTCTCCTCAGTGTCACCTCGCATCCAGAGAGATAAGATGGCTTTTGCTCTCCAGTGCAGAAAGAGTGGCCTCCTCTGCCAGCCTGAACCTTGCCTTGGGAACTGATATCGATCAGGGAGTGACTTGTCTGCCTTTCAAAGGGCTGCAGCACACAGAGAAAGCCACTCAAGTGTCTCCTCCAAGGAGAGAGACGGATGTTTCTTTCAGGGGCTGACAGGGTTCACTTCCTGTTCATGAGCACGGCAGACACCTACCTCCCGGCTGCAGTGAGGGTTTGGACTGTATGTGGGGAGGTGGGGGTACCGTGCTTGGGAGCCATTGACAAGGCCCCTCTTACTCTCCCACAAACCAGGGCCTTCTCCTTCCTCTTTTTGGGAGGCCCAGGAAGTGGTCATTTCCTTGACCGGACCCCACACCGCGAAGCCCCCGGTTCTGACCATGAGAGTCGCCATGGCTGTTCACTGGACAGTTTCAAGTGAATTCCCGCAAAGTTTCGCAAGCACATCAGATACAAAAGAGTTGATGGATGGAAACTCACACGATAAACCAAAGTGAAAACAAAACTGTGTCGCCCAACCTCATGTGAACCGAAACCGCAGGGCAGAATACTCTGACTCCACAGACATAAACAGTCTTAGCCCCAAGTGAGTCACCAGCGCAGCCAGGGCAATGCTGCAGAGAGCTTGCTCGTGGTGTGCTGGGGATCGCTGTGCGCTCCTTTCCCTAGAAACTGATTGTCATTTGAGTCAAAGGAAAGAACATTTATAGGGCGCCTAGTACATATCAGAGGCTCTGGTCCACGCTGTACATAAGCATTTCCGACCTGTTTTCACAGTAACCTGCATAGGTACTGACTATTATCTCCATTTGCACGTGAAGACACAGAAGTCAGGGCGTTTAAGCACTTAACCTGAGCCAGAGCTAGAAGTGGGGCTCTGCCCTGCTGCTACGCTTCACCAGAGGGCACCCTGAAGCCCTGATGGGTCACACGAGTCTGCCTTTTCCCTGTCCTGAGTGGTCTCCAAACTGCCTTGATCATGGACCTTTATCAGTAAAAGTAAGTTTTGAGCATACTCACCCCTATTATTTGTACACTGATTTATCTACAGGATATACCATCTACTACATGTAATATTACAAAACATTCCAAGGAACAGACATTTAAATGGGTTGAGGTAAAAGATAAATGTAAATAGGGGCTACTATGTTTTCTATCCATATCCTAGTGCTGGGGTCATAGGGCTGCCACGTTAAAATTATATATAGACATTGTAGGGGGTGGGGAGAGGGAATGGGAGGGAGGGAAGGAGGGAGAGAGACAGAGAGAATGTCCAGTTAAATGTGGAACATTCTTTTGCTAAACAATTAACCATTATTTATCTCAAATTAAAATTTACATGAGCATCTTACTTTATGTATGTATGTATGTATTTATTTATTTAAAACAGAGTCTCACTCTGCCACCCAGGCTGGAGTGCAGTGGCACAGTCTCAACTCACTGCAATCTCCGTCTCCTGGATTTAAGCAATTATCCTCCCTTAGCCTTCTGAGTAGCTGAGACTACAGACACCCGCCACCATGCCCCACTGATTTTTGTATTTTTAGTAGAGACAGGGTTTTGCCATGTTGGTCAGGCTGGTCTTGAACTCCTGACCTCAAGGGATCCACCCACCTCAGCCTCCCAAAGTGCTGGGATTACAGGCATGAGCCACTATGTCCAGCCAGATTTTTTGTTCGTTTTTGAGATGGAGTCTCACTCTGTTGCCCAGGCTGGGGTGCAGTGGAGATCTTGGCTCACTTCAACCTGTGCCTCCCAGGTTCAAGTGATTTTCCTGCCTCAGCCTCCTGAGTAACTGGAATTACAGGCATGAGCCACCATGCCAGCCAATTTTTTTATTATTAGTAGAGACGAGGTCTCACCAGGTTGGCCTGGCTGATCTTGAACTCCTGACCTCAAGCAATCAGCCCGCTTCAGCCTCCCAAAATGATGGGATTACAGGCATAAGCCACCGTGCCTGGCCAGTATCTTGCATTTTTATTTGCTAAACAGGGCAAGGCTAAGGAGTCAGTAAATGCTTTCTGTTACAGGATTATAATAAAGATTCTAGGCTTTGTGAGATAAATGGTCTCTGTGGTAACTACTCACTCTCCCACTGCAGTGTGAAGCAGCACTACGCAGTTCCTAAACAGGCATGACTGTGTTTCAGTAAAACTTTATTTATAAAAACAAGTGGTTGGCTGGACAGGGACTTTGCTGGCCACTGACCTAGTGGATCATCATAGTGCACTCTGCTTAGGAGACCTATGGCCTGTAAGAGAAAGGCTTGTATTTGCACAATTCTCCAACAATGTGACATAGTGAAAAAATAAACTCTTGTTTTTTCTATGAGGGTTGCAGGTGGGGGCTGGTGAGTAGACAAAGGATGATAATGGCAACTCTTTTCATTACAGGAATTACAAAAGGAGCAAAAACATCTCTAAGACACACACATGCATGCACACACACACACAGAGTGCTGTAACCAAGATATCCACCAGGGTGGACCTGCATTTGGTGTGTCAAATTGAATGCTTCCCTTGCCCCAATTACTAGCGCTTCAATCGGCCAACTGGCAGCCATAACAACACATTAACCTTTTTGCCAAATCAATTTCACCAAGTCCCCTTCCAGCACTAAGAGAAATTAAACGGCGCCCCTACGCCTGAAACGCAAGTGTACTCTGCACACGGCACACTGTGGAATCTCCCTCTGCACCTGGAACTCTGAATTCTGGCTCCTAAACAGGGGTCTTCTCATGGTCAGAGGGCAATGGAAATCGGTTTTCTAAGGCTGTCTCTTCCCTCCCTTCTGCAGCCAGCTAGGGTACAAAGGTCCAAGCCAAAGGACGCTGCCAACGCTATTAGCAGAGCCATCTTCACAAATCACATCGGCATTTGCTCTGCTTCAAGAGAGGCTGCTTGATTTAACTTTCAGGAGTCCCCCGATGGGTAATTCCACTTAGAAGCACAGAGGACAGCGCAGCCAGCCATCTGAGTCACGTCAGCGTTGTAAGCACGCCTGAAGACTCCAGCCCTTCCTAAGCCCCATTTCTTCAACTTTAGGCTGATGGTGTTGGGACTTGCTTTCTAAGAAGTGGAGTTTTCAGGAGATGCAATTATTTTCAAACTCAGCAGTGCTAGATGGCATGGGGGCGAATGCAGAGAAGGGACTAAAGCAGGGCAGGTGGCAAAGGTGGCCACAGTGGTGTCAGTTAGGTGGTCAGATGTGGTGACAGCAGGAGGCACACCACGAGGCTTGACTCCTGAGGCAATGTCTCCATGGGTGAGATAATTTGGAGAGAGTAAGTTGACTGACTTCTACGCATGTATGCATCCTAAGAATAATAAATGCACAATTCTCCGACCCAGATTATTCAAAAACATATTTCCTGCTTTTTCTTCCATAACAAGGAATATCTGTTTTGTGGGTTTTTTGTTTGTTTGTTTTTTGAGATGGAATCTCTCCCTGTTGCCCAGGCTGGAGTGCAATGGTACGATCTCGGCTCACTGCAACCTCTGCCTCCCAGGTTCAAGCAATTCTCCTGCCTCAGCCTCCGGAGTAGCTGGGATTACAGGCATGCAACATGAAGCCCAGCTAATTTTTGTATTTTTCGTAGATATGGGGTTTCTCCATGTTGGCCTGGCTGGTCTCGAAGTCCTGACCTC